>NC_058088.1:139603638-139918875 GCF_014858855.1 Bufo gargarizans
GGTGCACACATACACAGCAGACGGACGGTGCACACACATACACAGCAGACGGACGGTGCACACATACACAGCAGACGGACGGTGCACACATACACAGCAGACGGACGGTGCACACATACACAGCAGACGGACGGTGCACACATACACAGCAGACGGACGGTGCACACATACACAGCAGACGTTGATTACAGAATCCAGTGAGCGACGGATCTGGTGGCAGATGTGTGCCTCTGGATGGGGGCCGCTTCTCATCCTTCTCCAAGTGACGAGATGGCTGCAGTTTTGTAGTATTTGTTAAATTAGGGTTGTACACATCTAACATACAGGCCACACGTGGTGCACAGCTCCACATCTAACGCACAGCCCACAAATATAATACACTGCCCCCCAAAATATGCTGCACATACATCCCCCAATATACTGTACCGCACAGACAGCCCCCCCATACACTGCGCAGACAGCCCCCCCATATACTGCGCAGAGAGCCCCCCCATATACTGCGCAGACAGCCCCCCCATATACTGCGCAGACAGCCCCCCCATATACTGCGCAGACAGCCCCCCCATATACTGCGCAGACAGACCCCCATATACTGCGCAGACAGTCCCCCCCATTTAATGCGCAGACAGACCCCCAAATATACTGTGCAGACAGACCCCCCCATATACTGCGCAGACAGCCCCCCCCATATACTGTGCAGACAGCCCCCCCATATACTGTGCAGACAGCCCCCTATATACTGTGCAGACAGCCCCCCCCCCATTTAATGTGCAGACAGCCCCCTATATACTGCGCAGACTCCCAAATATACTGCGCAGACAGCCCCCCAAATATACTGTGCAGACAGCCCCCCAAATATACTGTGCAGACAGACCCCCCATATACTGCGCAGACAGACCCCCCCATATACTGCGCAGACAGACCCCCCCATATACTGCGCAGACAGCCCCCCAAATATACTGCGCAGACAGACCCCCCATATACTGCGCAGACAGACCCCCCATATACTGCGCAGACAGACCCCCCCATATACTGCGCAGACAGACCCCCCATATACTGCGCAGACAGACCCCCCCATATACTGCGCAGACAGACCCCCCCATATAATGCGCAGACAGACCCCCCCATATACTGCGCAGACAGACCCCCCCATATACTGCGCAGACAGACCCCCCCATATACTGCGCAGACAGCCCCCCCCATATACTGCGCAGACAGCCCCCCAAATATACTGCGCAGACAGCCCCCCAAATATACTGCGCAGACAGACCCCCCCATTTAATGTGCAGACAGCCCCCTATATACTGCGCAGACTCCCAAATATACTGCGCAGACAGACCCCCCATATACTGCGCAGACAGACCCCCATATACTGCGCAGACAGACCCCCCCATATACTGCGCAGACAGACCCCCCATATACTGCGCAGACAGACCCCCCCCGTATACTGCGCAGACAGACCCCCCCCATATACTGCGCAGACAGACCCCCCCATATACTGCGCAGACAGACCCCCCCATATACTGCGCAGACAGACCCCCCCATATACTGCGCAGACAGACCCCCCCATATACTGCGCAGACAGCCCCCCAAATATACTGTGCAGACAGCCCCCCCATATACTGCGCAGACAGCCCCCCATATACTGTGTGACAGACCCCCCAATACACTGCGCAGACAGCCCCCCAATACACTGCGCAGACAGCCCCCCCATATACTGCGCAGACAGCCCCCCATATACTGCGCAGACAGCCCCCCCATATACTGTGCAGACAGCCCCCCATATACTGCGCAGACAGCCCCCCCATATACTGCGCAGACAGCCCCCCCATATACTGCGCAGACAGCCCCCCCATTTAATGCGCAGACAGTCCCCCCCATATACTGCGCAGACAGCCCCCCATATACTGCGCAGACAGCCCCCCCATTTAATGCGCAGACAGCCCCCCCATATACTGCGCACACAGCCCCCCCATATACTGCGTGACAGACCCCCCAATACACTGCGCAGACAGCCCCCCAATACACTGCGCAGACAGCCCCCCCATATACTGCGCAGACAGCCCCCCCATATACTGCGCAGACAGCCCCCCCATATACTGCGCAGACAGCCCCCCATATACTGCGCAGACAGCCCCCCCATTTAATGCGCAGACAGCCCCCCCATTTAATGTGCAGACAGCCCCCTATATACTGCGCAGACTCCCAAATATACTGCGCAGACAGCCCCCCAAATATACTGTGCAGACAGACCCCCCATATACTGCGCAGACAGACCCCCCCATATACTGCGCAGACAGCCCCCCAAATATACTGCGCAGACAGCCCCCCAAATATACTGTGCAGACAGCCCCCCCATATACTGTGCAGACAGACCCCCCAATATACTGCGCAGACAGACCCCCCCATATACTGCGCAGACAGCCCCCCAAATATACTGTGCAAACAGCCCCCCAAATATACTGTGCAGACAGACCCCCCATATACTGTGCAGACAGACCCCCCATATACTGTGCAGACAGACCCCCTATATAATAGAACCTATATATAGGAGGACAATCAGTCAAGAACCAATATGAGAATAGCTCCTGCAAAGGGTTAAAAGTGCTTTTGGCATGGATATTCATGCTTACCCTCGGCGCTTGCGCACTGGGACGTAATTTTTCCCTACCATCACATTGCGCAGGCGCGTATATCGGGTGGATTTTAATGAGTTAACTGCGCTTGCGCACTGACTCGTGATTTTTCCCTACCTTGGCTCCCAGACGCATGCGCAGGTTCCCGGCGTGCTGCTAAGTTCAGCCTTGAGCTTTTCACTAGAGTGTCCTTTTGGGCATGCGCAGATGGAGAAAAGTGAGACACGCCCCCCGACGTCATCGCTCATGCGACAGGAAGTCAGAGGGTAGGGAAATCTCACGAGGTAGGGTAGTATAACGCGTCACCGGCAATGTGCCGAAACGACGTTTAGCTTAAGGCCAGATCCGGATCAATGCCTTTCAATGGGCATTCATTCTGGATCCGGCCTTGCGGCAAGTGTTCCGGATTTTTGGCCGGAGCAAAAAGTACTGCATGCTGCGGTATTTTCTCCGGCCAAAAAACGTTCCGTTCCGGAACGGAAGACATCCTGATGCATCCTGAACGGATTTCTCTCCATTCAGAATGCATTAGGATAATCCTGATCAGGATTGTTCCGGCATAGAGCCCCGACGACGGAACTCTATGCCGGAACCGGCCAACGCAAGTGTGAAAGGGCCCTTAGTTGTGGCAGAAACAAATCGGTATGCCACACAATTTATAACCGCTAACCCGGGAAGCTATTATGCGCAGCCTTTCCGGTGGAAACCAGTCCAAGTTTCCGAATTTAAAACTTTTCTGGGCCTCCTCCTCAACATGGGCCTGACAAAAAAGCATGAATTGCGGTCATATTGGTCCACGAACCCGATTAATCACATGCCCATGTTCTCTGCTGCTATGTCCAGGACACGATTTGAGGTCATCCTGCGTTTCCTGCACTTTAGTGACAACACCGCCTCCCGTCCCAGGGGCCACCCTGCTTTTGACCGGCTCCACAAAATTCGGCCCCTCATAGACCATTTCAACCTGAAATTTGCAGATATTTATACCCCAGAGCAAAACATCTGCATAGACGAGTCCCTAATACATTTTACCGGGCGCCTTGGCTTCAAACAATACATCCCAAGCAAGCGCGCCCGGTATGGGGTCAAATTGTATAAGCTCTGTGAAAGGGCCACAGGCTATACCCACAAATTTCGTGTCTATGAGGGAAAAGATCAGACCCTGGAGCCGGTCGGTTGCCCTGACTACCTGGGGAGCAGTGGGAAGACAGTTTGGGACTTGGTGTCACCCTTATTCGGCAAGGGGTACCATCTTTATGTGGACAATTTTTACACAAGTGTGGCCCTCTTTAGGCATTTGTTTCTAGAACGGATTGGCACCTGTGGTACCGCGCGAACTAGTCGCGCGGGCTCCCCCCAACGGCTCGTTAGCACCCGTCTTGAAATGGGGCAGAGGGCCGCACTGTGTAACGAAGAACTGCTCGAGGTGAAATGGAGAGACAAGCGTGACGTTTACATGCTCTCCTCCATTCATGCAGACACGACAATACAAATTGAGCGAGCAACCCGTGTCATTGAAAAGCCCCTCTCAGTCCACGACTATAACCTCCACATGGGAGGGGTGGACTTCAATGACCAGATGTTGTCTCCGTATTTAGTTTCCCGCAGAACCAGACGCTGGTATAAGAAGGTGTCTGTATATTTAATTCAATTGGCTCTGTACAATAGTTTTGTTCTCTACAGTAAGGCTGGGAGAACTGGATCCTTCCTCAAATTTCAGGAAGAGATCATCGAGAACCTCCTGTACCCAGGAGGTTCCGTGGCCCCATCCACCAGTGTAGTTAGCCGTCTACACGAGCGACATTTCCCCAATGTCGTTCCTGGTACCTCAACCCAACCGTCACCCCGAAAAAGATGTCGTGTCTGTAGCAGGAGTGGAATAAGGCGTGACACCCGCTATTTCTGTCCTGACCACCCTGCCCTATGCTTTGGAGAGTGTTTCCGGAAGTACCACTCACAGGTACACTATTAGCATAGGGATCATCTCACCAGGATAGGCACACAGGGCTATTAGGGCCCATTCACTCACTGCTGCTGCAAACGTCTCCTTTCACATGGGACAAAGTGCATAACGCACTTCGCCACATCTTTGGGCGATTTGCGCTTTGCACATTGACCCATGGGGAAGGAGAGGTTTGTTCTATAAAGGTAAAAAAAAACAAAAACAAAAAAAAACACACCAGTAAGCAAACACGTTAATGTTCAGTTCAAAAAGGTAAAGTTACATGTTCTGTTGCAAAGTTAATAAAATTATTGCATAGCGGCCCGTTTTTTTTTTTTTTTTTTTTACCTTCCAGGTGGACCAACCGATCTACTAGCTGCAGCACCGATGTGCATTCTGACAGAAGCATTGCGCTGCTGTCAGATTACACGCAAGTCGGTGTATGCGGCGCTGCAAGACGGGATTTTCTCCTCTGCAGTGACAGATACGTTTGCCGAGGCATACGAGCTGAGGAGGAGGAGGCGGCGTTCCTATGCTTTGGCAAACACTTTGTATATATATATAAAAAAAAATTAAAAAAAAAATCCCGGCAATGATTTATTCATCCACATCGATTGATGCGAATGGAGAAATCGGGTTTGCCAGGGCATACGAGCTAAGTGGGTATGGATGTAGGGCGGAGCTCCTATGTCCTGGCAGACGCCTTTCCCCTCCATTTTTTGGCAGAGATTTTTTCATCCACATTGATCAATGCGAATGAAGAAATCTGTGCCGTTCATTTTTTTCTTTCAGCCCAGAGGCTGAACGAAAAAAAAAATCTCATTACCTGTATGCTCAATATAAGGAGAATAGCAGAAACTCCTAATGCTGGCCATACATGTAATGATTGCGGAGACCCTCAAATGCCAGGGCAGTACAAACACCCCACAACTGACCCCATTTTGGAAAGAAGACACCCCAAGGTATTTGCTGAGGGGCATATTGAGTCCATGAAAGATTGAAATTTTTGTCCTAAGTTAGCAGAAAGTGAGACTTTGTGAGAAAAAAAAAAAAAAATCAATTTCCGCTAACTTTTGCGAAAAAACAAAAAAATTCTATGAACTTGCCAGGCCCCTCATTGGATACCTTGGGGTGTCTTCTTTCCAAAGTGGGGTCACATGTGGGGTATTTATACTGCCCTGGCAATTTAGGGGCCCATATGTGTGAGAAGTACCTTGCAATCAAAATGTGTAAAAAATGGCCTGCGAAACCCGAAAGGTGCACTTTGGAATATGTGCCCCTTTGCCCACCTTGGCAGCAAACAAGTGTGACACAACTGGTATCGCCGTACTCAGGAGAAGTTGGGGAATGTGTTTTGGGGTGTCATTTTACATATACCTATGCTGGGTGAGAAAAATATCTTGGTCAAATGCCAACTTTGTATAAAAAAATGGGAAAAGTTGTCTTTTGCCAAGATATTTTTCTCACCCAGCATGGGTATATGTAAAATGACACCCCAAAACACATTCCCCAACTTCTCCTGAGTACGGCGATACCAGATGTGTGACACTTTTTTGCAGCCAAGGTGGGCAAAGGGACCCATATTCCAAAGTGCACCTTTTGGATTTCACCGGCCACTTTTTACACATTTTGATTGCAAAGTACTTCTCACACATTTGGGCCCCTAAATTGCCAGGGCAGTATAACTACGCCACAAGTGACCCCATTTTGGAAAGAAGACACCCCAAGGTATTCTGTGAGGGGCATGGCGAGTTCCTAGAATTTTTTATTTTTTGTCGCAAGTTAGTGGAATATGAGACTTTGTAAGGAAAAAAGAGAAAAAAAAAATCATCATTTTCCGCTAACTTGTGACAAAAAAAATTCTAGGAACTCGCAGTGCCCCTCACGGAATACCTTGGGGTGTCTTCTTTCCAAAATGGGGTCACTTGTGGCGTAGTTATACTGCCCTGGCAATTTAGGGGCCCAAATGTGTGAGAAGTACCTTGCAATCAAAATGTGTAAAAAATGGCCTGCAAAATCCGAAAGGTGCACTTTGGAATATGTGCCCCTTTGCCCACCTTGGCAGCAAAAAAGTGTCACACATCTGGTATCGCCGTACTCAGGAGAAGTTGGGGAATGTGTTTTGGGGTGTCATTTTACATATACCCATGCTGGTTGAGAAAAATATCTTGGTCAAATGCCAACTTTGTATAAAAAAATGGGAAAAGTTGTCTTTTGCCAGGATATTTCTCTCACCCAGCATAGGTATATGTAAAATGACAGCCCAAAACACATTCCCCAACTTCTCCTGAGTACGGCGATACCAGATGTGACACTTTTTTGCTGCCAAGGTGGGCAAAGGGGCACATATTCCAAAGTGCACCTTTCGGATTTCACCGGTCATTTTTTACACATTTTGATTGCAAAGTTCTTCTCACACATTTGGACCCCTAAATTGCCAGGGCAGTATAACTACCCCACAAGTGACCCCATTTTGGAAAGAAGACACCCCAAGGTATTCTGTGAGGGGCATGGTGAGTTCCTAGAATTTTTTATTTTTTGTCGCAAGTTAGTGGAATATGAGACTTTATAAGAAAAAAGAAAAAATCATCATCATTTTCCGCTAACTTGTGACAAAAAATAAAAAGTTCTATGAACTCACTATGCCCATACCTTAGGGTGTCTACTTTCCGAAATGGGGTCATTTGTGGGGTTTTTCTACTGTTTGGGCATTGTAGAACCTCAGGGAACATGACAGGTGCTCAGAAAATCAGAGCTGTTTCAAAAAGCGGAAATTCACATTTTTGTACCATAGTTTGTAAACGCTATAACTTTTACCCAAACAATTTTTTTTTTTGCACAAACATTTTTTTTTTTTTATCGAAGACATGTAGAACAATAAATTTGGCGAAAAATTTATATATGGATGTCGTTTTTTTTGCAAAATTTTACAGCTGAAAGTGAAAAATGTCATTTTTTTGCAAAAAAATCGTTACATTTTGATTAATAACAAAAAAAGTAAAAATGTCAGCAGCAATAAAATACCACCAAATGAAAGCTCCATTAGTGAGAAGAAAAGGAGGTGAAATTCATTTGGGTGGTAAGTTGCATGACCGAGCGATAAACGGTGAAAGTAGTGTAGTGTCGAAGTGTAAAAAGTGGCCTGGTCATGAAGGGGGTTTCACCTAGCGGGGCTGAAGTGGTTAAATAAAAAAAATTTAAACAATTTTGAAATGTCAAGTGAAATATGTATCTGTAATTAACGTTAACTTGCTAATTATTGTGTGACCATGGAGAGCAACCCCAAACTGGGACTCTATCAAACAATCCAGGACTGTTAGGAAATATGGCTTTATATCAAACTGTGATCATTTATGGTGCACATAGCTCCTCTTGTCACTGCGCCTATGCACAAGTTTTGCTTATAACTTTGATGACTTTCAAAAGATAGCAATAAGCAGAGTAACAAGTTGCTCTTTAACTGCCTCCGGACCGCCTAACGCAGGATTGCATTCCGGAGGCGGACGATTTGTTCCTCCTTGACGCGCCATCTCGCGAGAGACGAGATTTCCTGTGATCGCGCGCACACAGGAGCGCGCATTCACAGGATCGGGAGGTAAACTAGTTCATCTACAGCCTGCCAGCGGAGATCCGCAAAACACATACGGACGTCTGAATGGAGCCTTACAGGGGGGTGATCACCCCATATAGACTCCCTGATTACCTTCCTGTAAGGCTCCATTTAGACGTCCGTATGACATCCAAATGCGTGAAATTTTATAGACATTTATATTCCAGACTTCTTCTCACGCTTTAGGGCCCCTAAAATGCCAGGGCAGTATAAATACCCCACAAGTGACCCCATTTTGGAAAGAAGACACCCCAAGGTATTCCGTGAGGGGCATGGCGAGTTCCTAGAATTTTGTTTTTTTTGGGGCACAAGTTAGCGGAAAATGATATATATATATATATATATATATATATATTTCTTTTTTTTTCGCTTACAAAATCTATTTCCGCTAACTTGTGCCAAAAAGGAAGTTCTAGGAACTCGCCATGCCCCTCACGGAATACCTTGGAGTGTCTTCTTTCCAAAATGGGGTCACATGTGAGGTATTTATACTGCCCTAGCATTTTAGGGGCCCTAAAGAGTGAGAAGAAGTCTGGAATCCAAATGCCTAAAAATGCCCTCCTAAAAGGTACTCATTGGAATTTGGGCCCCTTTGCGCACCTAGGCTGCAAAAAAGTGTCACACATGTGGTATCGCCGTACTCAGGAGAAGTAGGGCAATGTGTTTTGGGGTGTATTTTTACATATACCCATGCTGGGTGAGAGAAATATCTTTGTCAAATGACAACTTTGCATAAAAAAAATTGTAAAAGTTGTCATTTAGAGAGATATTTCTCTTACCTAGCATGGGTATATGTAAAAAGACACCCCAAAACACATTGCCCTACTTCTTCTGAGTATGGCGATACCACATGTGTGACACTTTTTTGCAGCCTATGTGCACAAAGGGGCCTAAATTCTAAAGAGTATCTTTATAATTTCACTGGGCATTTTTTACGCATTTGGATTCCTAACTACTTCTCATGCTTTAGGTCCCCTAAAATGCCAGGGCAGTATAATTACCCCACAAGTGACCCCATTTTGGAAAGAAGACACCCCAAGGTATTCCTTGAGGGGTATGGTGAGCTCAGAAAGTCAGAGCTGCTTCAAATTGCGGAAATTCACATTTTTGTACCATAGTTTGTAAACGCTATAACTTTTACCCAAACCAATAAATATACACTTATTGCATTTTTTTTATCAAAGACATGTAGAACATTAAATTTAGAGAAAAATTTATATAGAAATGTCGTTTTATTTGAAAAATTTTACAGCCGAAAGTGAAAAATGTCATTTTTTTGCAAATAAAAAACTCAGGTGCGGCACCTGAGGGGTTAATTGTGCGGATCACAGCCCCCTGTAAGAGATCGGGTGCTGCCATGCAGCAGGGGGCAGTTATGTACACAGTTCTTAGTATATTCTAACTTAAAACATCCCCATCACCATGGGAACGCCTCTGTGTTAGACTATACTGTCGGATCTGAGTTTTCACGATCTAACTCAAATCCGATGGTGTATTCTAACATAGAGCAGTTCCCATGGTGATGGGGACGCTTCAAGTTTAAATATACCATCGGATTGGAGAAAAATCTGATCCGATGGTATCTCCTGACTTTACATTGAAAGTCAATGGGGGACGGATCCGTTTGCAATTGCACCATATTGTGTCAACGTCAAACGGGTCCGTCCCCATTGACTTGCATTGTAAGTCAGGACGGAACCGTTTGGCTCTGCACGGCCAGGCGGACACCAAAACGCTGCAAGCTGCTTTTGGGTGTCCGTCTCCTGAGCGGAATGGAGGCAGAACGGAGCCAAACTGATGCATTCTGAACGGATCCTTATCCATTCAGAATGCATTGGGGATGAACGGATCCGTTTGGGGCCGCTTGTGAGAGCCTTCAAACGGATCTCACAAACGGAACCCCAAACGCAAGTGTGAAAGTAGCCTTAAAGAGGTTGTCCGAGTTATGAAAAAAAAAATATATAGCACTGAAAATCTGATATATAACTGAGCTAAGCAAGTTGTATGCAAAAGAAAAATATTTATATATATATATATATATATATTTCTCATTTCCCTGGTTCTTTTCTGGCTCTTTGTTTACATGCAATAAAAACAATCTCTGCCCCTCCCCTTGCTCTGCTAAGGGAGTGAATACAAGTGCTGCCCTGAATGACATGTCTGCCTGCTGGGAGACTCTGCAGCATGTTGTATGTGTAGGACTACAAGTCCAAGCTGTATAATGACACTGCTAATACACACAGGCTCTTCCCCCTATCTTCTTGTGCAATGCTCTCTCTAGTATGTCAGCTCCAGTGCCCAGCATTGTCTCCTCACTGCCTGCAGAGCTACCTAATGTGTGCAGCTGAAGGGGTTAAGAATACTAGGATAGAGGAGACAGCCAGCAGTGAAGGGGGGTGTGGCCAGCACAGTGACGTCTCATTTACAGGCTTGTAAATGACCTTTATCAGAGCAGGGAGAGAAGCTAACATCACAGGTCATGTGACCCTCAGTGAAATCTGAGAAACCAGGCACTGCAGATAAAGTTAGTTAATTGGAAAGCTGTTATATTTGTCCAGTTAGGAACATAGAAAGAAACCTCCTCTGGACCACGTAACGCACGGATGCGTCCTGGAGGTGGTTGATTCATTCCTCCTGGACGCATCCGTGCATCATCTGGCGAGACGCGAGATTTCGGTCTGAGCCGGCCCGCGTATGCGCATCGTGGGCCGGCAAAAGTTCAAGCATAATTTCGTCACCAGCCTGCCAGCCAATGATCGTTGCTGACAGGCTGGCGATTTTTAAAAATCCCAAATCGGAAGCCATCTAACACATTATATTTGTAAATATAACGTGTTAGGGCTCTTTCACATCTGCGTTATAGTCTTCCGGCATAGAGTTCCGTCGTCGGGGCTCTATGCCGGAAGAGTACTGATCAGGATTTTCCTAATGCATTCTGAATGGACAGTCCGTCCTTCAGGATGCATCAGGATGTCTTCCGTTCCGGAACGGAACGTTTTTTGACCGCAGCAAATAGCGCAGCATGCTGCGCTTTTTGCTCCGGCCAAAAATCGGGAACACTTGCCGCAAGGCCGGATCCGGAATGAATGCCCATTGAAAGGCATTGATCCGGATCCGGCCTTAAGCTAAACGTTGTTTCGGCGCATTGCCGGATGCGACGTTTAGCTTTTTCTCAATGGTTACCATGGCTGCCGGGACGCTAAAGTCCTGGCAGCCATGGTAAAGTGCAGTGGGGAGCAGCATACTTACCGTCCGTGCGGCTCCCGGGGCGCTCCAGAGTGACGTCAGGGCGCCCCAAGCGCATGGATCACGTGATCGCATGGACACGTCATCCATGGGTATGGGGCGCTCTGACGTCATTCTGGAGCGCCCCGGGAGCCGCACGGATGGTAAGTATGCTGCTCCCCCGCTCCCCACTACTACTATGGCAACCAGGACTTTAATAGCGTCCTGGGTGCCATAGTAACACTGAAAGAATTTTGAAGACGGATCCGTCTTCAAATGCTTTCCGTACACTTGCGTTTTTCCGGATCCGGCGTGTAATTCCGGCAAGTGGAGTACACGCCGGATCCGGACAACGCAAGTGTGAAAGAGGCCTTAAATGGCTTCCCTGCTCCTCTGCTGGTCCTTTTCGTCGGTTGGTCTCAGCAGAAGAGCAGGCATCACAGTGAGTAGCACCAAACACCACACATAGCCCCAGATCACCCCCCTGCACCCCAATTAGACCCCTTGATCACCCCTTCTTGCCCCTGTCAATCACTAGTGAAAGGGAAAAAAGTGATCAGTGTAAACTGTCACTTTTTTTTTTTCACTGGTATTGACTGTTAGGTTTTAGGGATAGTTTAGGCCCCTTGGTTAGGTAGTTTAGTGCCCAGCCCACCGCACCGCACCGCACCGCAGTCACTTATTCGCTGATTAGCGTATCACTAATCAGCATTTGTACTTTTACAGTATATGTAAGTGATCAAAACTGATCACAGTCAGATCTATAATAGTATTATTACACAGTGTTTGCCCGATCAGGCCGGATCGGTCGCCCACACGTGCGTTCACCCACGCCCACCCCGCCGCAGTGACAAAAAAGTTTGGACGAGGAGGGTTGAGGTCCCTGATAGCACCAGGCGTACCCGGCCCCGTGTCGCTAGACCACAGGTTGCGCAGGATCCGCTTCAAGGGCAGCAGAGTGGGGCTTGCGCTGTCGGATTACGTGCCAGGGCAGTATAACTACCCCACAAGTGACCCCATTTTGGAAAGAAGACACCCCAAGGTATTCCGTGAGGGGCATGGCGAGTTCCTAGAAGTTTTTATTTTTTGTCACAAGTTAGCGGGAAAATGATGATTTTTTTTTTTCCCCACTAACTTGTGACAAAAAATAAAAAATTCTAGGAACTCGCCATGCCCCTCACAGAATACCTTGGGGTGTCTTCTTTCCAAAATGGGGTCACTTGTGGGGTAGTTATACTGCCCTGGCATTTTAGGGGCCCAAATGCGTGCAAAGTAGCTTGCAATCAAAATCTGTAAAAAATGCCCTGTGAAATCCAAAAGGTGCTCTTTGGAAAGTGGGCCCATTTGCCCACCTACGCTGCAAAAAAGTTTCACACGTGGTATCGACGTACTCAGGAGAAGTTGGGGAATGTGTTTTGGGGTGTCATTTTACATATACCCATGCTGGGTGAGAGAAATATCTCAGCAAAAGACAACTTTTCCCATTTTTTTATACAAGATATTTATATAACTTTTACTGCTATAACTTTTACCCAAACCTTTTTTTTTTTACCCAAACCTTTTTTTTTATCAAAGACATGTAGAACAATTAATTTAGCGAAAAATTTATATATGGATGTAGTTTTTTTTTTTATAGTTTTACAACTGAAAGTGAAAAATGTCATTTTTTTCCAAAAATTTCGTTAAATTTCGATTAATAACAAAAAAAGTAAAAAGCAGCAATGAAATACCACCAAATGAAAGCTCTATTAGTGAGAAGAAAAGGAGGTAAAATTCATTTGGGTGGTAAGTTGCATGACCGAGCAATAAACGGTGAAAGTAGTGTAGTGCAGAAGTGTAAAAAGTGGCCTGGTCATTAAGGGTGTTTCAGCTAGGGGGGGCTGAAATTTGTTAAAGCATCTCTGTAACACCCACAAATTAAGACCAAACAGGAACAACTTTATCTTAAAGGGAACCTGTCACCAGTCTTATGGTGTCCTAACTAAGGGCAACATAAATAAGTGACTGATTCTCTTAGCAAAATGCTGGGTCACTTTCTTTAATTGACCCAGTCAATCTGCCAACATCTTGTATTGAAAAGCTCCAGCTCAGAATGATGAGTTCTGAATATTCATGAGCTCCTGACTCTCCCCGCCTACCTGCTGCTGATTGACAGTTTTTTTTCCATATGAATCAGCAGCAGGTGGGCAGGGGAGTGGCTATAGCTCTGAATTTAAAAAACGCATGACTCACTGACATCACGTTGGACTCAAATCAGCTTATTAGCATGCAGCATGTGGCATCTTTGTGTGTACATTATGAGGTAACCATCTGTCACACCAGTAAGTGAATACATCTAAGGTACTTTTTAGTAGTTAATGATTGTATATAATTAGTTAGATTATAATCAAATATCCACATGACAGGTTCCCTTTAACTTCTTAAGGACACAGCCATTTTTTGCAAATCTGACCAGTGTCACTTTAAGTGGTGATATCTTTAAAATGCTTTTACTTATCCAGGCCATTCTGAGATAGTTTTTTTTCGTCACATATTGAACTTCATGACACTGGTAAAATGAAGTAAAAAAATAATATTTTTATTTATAAAAAAATACCAAACTTACCAAAAATTTGTAAAAAATTGCAAATTTCCTAATTTAAATTTCTCTACTTAAATAATACATAGTAATACCTACAAAAATAGTTATTACTTTATATTCTCCATATTTCTACTTCATGTTTAGATCATATTGGGAATTACATTTTATTTTCTGGGGACGTTACAAAAACCCACTTTTTAAGGACCAGTTCAGGGCTGAAGTCACTTTGTGAGGCTTACGAAATAGAAACTGTGGCAAAACCAACCTTGCCACTGTGTTTTAGAGGGGCCTGGCTACCAGCCTCTTGCCCCAGGATTATGGACCCTCTCACAAAGGACTTGTACTAACTTTAACCCCTGGTCTAATTCGTGCCATTTTGGGATGTTAAATGTCTATGTCATGAGTAAGCAACCTCCGGCTCCCAGCTGTTGTGAAACTACAACTCCCAGTATGCATACTTGCTCTGCTCTTCTAAGAACTCTCATAGAAATTAATGGAGCATGCTGGGAATTGTAGTTTCACAACAGCTGGGAGCCGGAGGTTGCCTACCCCTGGTCTATGTGTATTGTAAAGGGTGGGACATTGTATACGTTGAGTAGTGAGGTCTGTTCTATTGTCTCTCTGTGTGTATTGGCGATGTCCCTTTGTCCTGAGAGATAATTGAATTACGTCTCGGTTGGCTCCAGGACAGAAGATATTGTGTATTCTCCTGCCTGTGATGATTACATCAACCCAGTGTGAGGTAATTGTATCACAGGCAGAGGGAGGATTTTGTGTGGGAGTGTCTGAGTGTATTGCACGTGGTTATTGGCTGTTTTTACAAAACCCTGTGGGTGGTAACCTTGTTGGAAGATGTGTATAAATCAATCCTTGTGTGCTCAAATAAAGAGTTCCTGTTTTTACCCTTTACCATGTTGAGGCTGGTGTTTGGGTAACTGATCAACACTGGGGGATTGCTATACGCTGAAGATTTGCTATACTCCCCTGGCATAACTACTAGCTCTTGTAAGAGCTGTTTCTGCTCTCTGGTTTTAGGAGAGGTTCACCCACTGGAGCCTTGTCGTAGGTCCAGGGTGGGTAGGAGACAGTGAGACCTCAACCAAGCTTCGGCGGTTCGTGGGGTCTGCAGTGCGTACGGTGTCAAGTGGAAAGCTTGGAGTCCTCGGAAAGCACTAGGAGCATCTATCGACGGAGGTACCCGGTCGGGGTGCCAGGAGATCCGTTACAATTACAGAAACCACCCAAAAGTGACCCCAAACTACACCCCTCAAGGTATTCAAAACTGATTTTACAAATGTTGTTAACCCTTTTATGTGTTGAACAAGAGTTATTGGCAAATAGTAATGATATTTGAGAATTTAAATTTTTGGGCAAATTGTCCATTTTAATCCATTTTTTTCCAGTAACAAAGCAAGGGTTAACAGCCCAAAAAAACACTATATTTATTGCGCCGATTCTGTAGTTTGCAGGAACACCCCATATGTGGCCGTCAACTACTGTACTGGTTTATTTACACCATGTCCCATTTGAAGCCCTCCTGATTGACCCCTAGAGTACAAACTTCATAAAAGTGACCCCATCTAAGAAACTATTTTTAGGGTACATATGATTTTTGGTTGCTCTATATAACATTTTTGTGAGGCAAGGTTACCAAAAATAGAAATTCTGAAATTTCATCTCCATTTGCCATAAACTTTTGAGGAACACCTAAAGGGTTAATAAAGTTTGTAAAAATCAGTTTTGAATACCTTGAGGGGTGTAGTTTCTTAGATGGGGTCACTCTAGAGGGTGCACCAGGGGGGCTTCCAATGGGACACGGTGCCCAAAAAAAGGCCATCAAAATCTGCCTTCCAGAAACTTTTTTATTTATTTTAGTTAGAGTAAATAATATTTTTGAATTTTAGTTTTTTTTGTTTTAGTGTCTCAAGTCTGAGAACCATAGTATTTTTTTTATCAGATTGTCAGTGACTAAATTGGGATATAAATTTCGTACTCCATGGAAGTGTGGTACTCCCTGAAGCAACTGTCAATGCAGAGGCCCTGATGATCGGGGCACGTGTCACACTGAGTGGTGGTATCCTTCCGTATCCCCCTCCTGTAACACACTCTGCACCTTTTTTTGGTCCTTCCCTTCTTTCCAGTATGGTGGACCACACCTGGAAAGTGTTGGCCAGAGACGATCCAGGTGCCTCTAGTTCCCGAGGTACTCCAGCCAGCTTCCCGGTCAGAAAAGATCAGGGCCTTCAGGTCTGCCTCATAGATCTGAAGGAATGTCCCTGTGTTGCCAGCATCCCAGCTTGTGCTCCAGGGAGATTCACCAACTTTTCCCTTGTAGAGCAGCCTGTCTTCCAGGGAGTTTTACCAGCTACTCCCAGTCCAGACCCTGCCTCTCCCTAGGGAGCTGGTGGGGTCTTGGACCATGGTGTCTAAGACGAGGACCCCTGCTCTCCGGTCAGGGTCGGGGGGGAGCAGGGGGTCCAGGCAACCGGCCCTGAGCGGCAGTGGGGTCAAAAAACCTGGTGATAGCAGCCAGGTCCCCCATGAAGACCCAAGAAGGAAAGGTGAAGTCCCTGCGGAGGCTATGGAGGTGTCGTCCCAGGTAGGTTGGGGGTCCCAGTGGGAGGGAGAGTCCACCACCACCTACAGCTCCTGGGTAGCAGCCCACCTACAGAAATATAAGGAGCTGGGGCGACACCTCAAAGCTCTGAGAAATGAGCTAAAGCTTGAAAGGATTAAAGCAAATACCTCTAGCAGAAAGAGACACCCTATAGCGGAGAGGATCAGGGACCTAAAGGTGCTGATTGAAGCTGCCGAGGTGGAAAAGGAGAAGCTGCTGAATGAAAGCGGCCCTTTCAGAGAAAAGCTGGTAAATGAGGACGCCGATCTTGCCGGCAATAGAGGAGGCGGGGCTAGCTGCGGTGCTGGCCAGTTGCGAGCCCCTGGCGCTGTGGGCTGCTCCCCTGTGGGAGGGGGGAGTGGCTTTGCGCTGGGGTCCGCTCCCATGGAAAAAGTGTCCCCGTCCGCTGCCTCGGTGGGCGCTTGTGGCGTGGAGCTGAGGCGGTATGGCGGGGACGCTGCTCCTCCCACACATGGGCGGAGCCTAAAGGTCCTGGACATGCAGACAGGAGACGGTGTAGTGAGCGCGGCTGGGGGCGTGCCTGGGGATGCTCCTGGCGATGCTCCCTTGTCTGGGGGCGGAGCTGGGTGTGTGTCCGGGGATGCGCCCAAGCGGCAGCGCATAGTGGCGGCGGGAGTAGCAGCAGCAGGAAAAGCGAGGACTGGTGTGGCTGGGAACAGTGGTTCTACTGCACACCAGTCCCCCATTAAATTAAAAAAGATAAAGAATGTTAAGATGGCCAAAAAGGTTAAGAGATTAAAAGCGGGGTTTGTGTCCCCCAGTGCAGTAGAAGAATATATAAAGACCGGGCTTATTGCTGGGGCCTCTGCATCCTCCTCCTCCGGCGCTGAGTCAAGCCCTGGAGAGGGGGAGGTAATTGTGACCAGCGCCCAAGTATTGAGAGAGGCCGGCAGCGATAACAAAGATATGAATGCTGTAATTAATTCCGTAATGGAAGTGTCTGCTGGCCCAGCGGTTTGTTCGCGGGAGGTGGCTCCTGGAAAAGGGGTTGCTCCTAGCAGACAAACGTGTGATGTGTCTCTGGCCTCTGGGGCTGGGGGGTCTATGGAGGTGGGGGTCGGTGGGACACCGGTGGCTGGAGTAGCTACTGGTGCGCCTGTTAAACCGTCCGGTGCCTCCGTGGCCACTCGGGCTTCTGGGGTCGGTGGCCAAACGAGTGTGGCGGAGTGTGTTAGGGCTGCGGGCCCGGTCTCTGGTGGTGGGGTGGATGCGGGGGGGGGGGGGCGATCGGCCGCTGAGAGGGGGGGACGGGGTGCAGTATCTGCGTTAGGCACGGTGGGGGAGGGGGGGCCGGCTCGGCTGCCCCTCCCGCGTCCGTGCGCCTGGCAGAAGTTATGCCAGTGTGGCTGCGGCCGTGGTGGGGGGGGGGGGGGTGGGGGGTGGATAGGGGCTGTCCTCGTTGGCTTCCTCGCTCTCACGGTCCGGCGATGGTGACTTGCAGCAGCGACATCTGGAGGCCCTCAAAAAGGGGGAGAGCTCCATCACTGTAGAGGGAAAGAAGGTTGATCTGTCATTCTGGTTCAACAGACATGGCGTGAGGGCTTTCCGAGAGCAGAATGGGGGCATGACCGCCTGGTCATCACCTACAACCGGCCCTGGGGTCAGACGGAATGTGGTCTGTCTCAAGTGGAGTAGTGATGAAGCTTACCCTGCAAGAAAGAGGGTGGCGGAGCTCCTGCTTGGGATGGGTTTCAAGGCGACCGACATGTTTGCCTTGATCCATCCGTACGGCTCTGTAAAGGGGGACTATTAATTGCCAATATTATGCGAATATCGATAATTAATATTCCTAAATAGGAGGAGCCGTCTAATGAAGACTCCGCCTATTTATACCTTTATATAACAATAACAATATCTTCGCTATGCCTTACCCTAATCACTATCTAGCTGCATGCGCCTTACTTACCACCGCTAACAAGTACACACTACAAAGGGTACAAGTAACACAGTATTTATTAACACCTGACACTACGCACACAATACAGTAACAATACAGCACTAAATATACAATACTCAACTACACTACACGTTCCCAAATTCCACCCACAATCTAACTAGACAATTCACACATACAAGTAATATTATCCCACCCGTCTATCTACTCACTGTCCCTACGGGGTTACAAGAGGGTATAGATTCAGCACTGCAAGGGTTATTTGCCAGTGAGTGCTGAGGTTAAGACCAGCAGGAGAGCTGGGGTGGCAGGGAAGAGGTTAATCAGGGGTAACAAGGGGCAGCATGGGGTCTGGGATACAAAGGGTTAAATCGTTGGTGGGATAGTGATAGGGAAATAAGGGGGTGTGAATATGGTTGGCACTGCAAGGGAGGTACAATGCCATGCCAGCGTATACTCAGCCATCTCCAGGGCCAAATGGGCCTCTCTTCCTTCAGGCAGCAGTCCTCATGTGTCTCTTCTGGATCTAGTCTGGTTGCAAAGAGAGCCCTGTTCCTTTGTCCTGGACTGATATATAAGTCACTCTGACCCCCCCCCCCCTTTCCAGGGGTGTGACATCATTGTGTGCGTGTGACGGAATGCATGCACTCAGATTGCAGCAGCCAACTGGCTGGCCCCCTGAGGCTAGCAGCACCACACGCCCAGCCATGTCACAAACACAAGGTGGGGCTGAATAGTAAATAGGCTGATAAACTTAACAAAGTGCCTCAACCTTTGAAGTCACCAGCCACCTGGAGACATATCCACCCCCTGCAGACGCCTGGGAATCCAAGTATATATACATATGTATATAGATACTTGGGGCGCATCTATATACATATACAGTCATGTGAAAAAATTAGGACACCCTTTGAAAGCATGTGGTTTTTTGTAACATTTTTAATAAAAGGTTATTTCATCTCCGTTTCAACAATACAGAGAGATTAAAGTAATCCGACTAAACAAAGAAAACTGAAGAAAAGTCTTTTCAAGATCTTCTGTAAATGTCATTCTACAAAAATGCCTATTCTAACTGAGGAAAAAGATAGGACACCCTTGCCCCTAATAGCGAGTGTTACCTCCTTTGGCTGAAATAACTGCAGTGAGACGGTTCTTGTAGCCATCTACCAGTCTTCGACATCGGTCTGAGGAAATTTTACCCCACTCCTCAATGCAGAACTTTTTCAGCTGTGAGATGTTTGAGGGGTTTCTTGCACGTACAGCCCTTTTCAAGTCACCCCACAGCATCTCAATGGGATTCAAATCTGGACTTTGACTTGGCCATTCCAGGACTCTCCATTTCTTCTTTTTCAGCCAATCTTTGGTTGATTTACTAGTATGTTTTGGGTCATTGTCATGTTGCATGGTCCAGTTCCGCTTCAGCTTTAATTTTCTAACTGATGGTCTCACATGTTCTTCAAGCACCTTCTGATACACAGTAGAATTCATCGTGGATTCTATGATGGTGAGCTGACCAGGTCCTGCTGCAGCAAAGCAGCCCCAAACCATGACACTTCCACCTCCATGCTTCACAGTTGGTATGAGGTTCTTTTCTTGGAATGCTGTGTTTGGTTTACGCCAAACATGTCCTCTGCTGTTGTGTCCAAATAATTCAATTTTGGACTCATCTGTCCAAAGAACATTATTCCAGAAGTCCTGGTCTTTGTCAACTTTATCTCTGGCAAATGTCAGTCTGGCCTCGATGTTTCTCTTGGAAAGCAAAGGTTTCCTCCTTGCACACCTCCCATGCAAGTTAAACTTGTACAGTCTCTTTCTGATTGTAGAGGCATGTACTTCTACATCAACAGTAGCCAGAGCCTGCTGTAGTTCTCGAGATGACACTTTAGGGTTTTTGGAGACCTCTTTTAGCATCTTGCGGTCTGCTCTTGGGGTGAACTTGCTGGGGCGACCAGTCCTGGGCATGTTGGCAGTGTTTTGAAAGCCCTCCACTTGTAGACTATCTTCCGGACAGTGGAATGGCTGATTTCAAAATCTTTTGAGATCTTTTTAAATCCCTTCCCAGACTCATAGGCTGCTACAATCTTTTTTCTGAAGTCCTCTGACAGCTCTTTTGCTCTCACCATGGTGCTCACTCTCACTTCAACAGTCAGGAGCACACCAAACTAAATGTCTGAGGTTTAAATAGGGCAAGCCTCATTCAACATGCAGAGTAACGATCTACTAATTATGTGCACCTGGTGTGATATACCTGTGTGAGATCTGAGCCAATTTAAGAGGGAATACATGTGAGGGTGTCCTATCTTTTTCCTCAGTTAGAATAGGCATTTTTGTAGAATGACATTTACAGAAGATCTTGAAAAGACTTTTCTTCAGTTTTCTTTGTTTAGTTGGATTACTTTAATCTCTCTGTATTGTTGAAACGGAGATGAAATAACCTTTTATTAAAAATGTTACAAAAAACCACATGCTTTCAAAGGGTGTCCTAATTTTTTCACATGACTGTATATACTCATTATAAACCTGGGGGCATACATGGGCAGTTATAGGCCCATATATATATATATATATATATATATATACTGTGACAGGGTGTCACAATGTTTTGCAGAGAAAGTGCTGGATGGTGTGTACATTGCACCAAGTTTCCAGCACTTCATGTGTTAAAAGGCTCCAGGAAGGTTTGGTTTTCCTTGTATCCAGAAGCTTTCTGGGAGAAGGAAAACCACTTTAGGGTCCTGGAGCCGGTCAGGGAAGAGTTGGGTGGGTTCCCTGACCACCCGGAGCCAGTCCGGGTTTTACCTCCCTGGGGGACTGCTCACACAGATGTACTAATTAAGTCAGCAGCCCTGACCCAGGAGCTCTCTCTCTCTGGCAGTCTGTTTGAGAAGCTGCAAGCCCAGGAGCTCAGAGAGCGGTTGGCTTCTCCACCTAACTACTGAACTGTAAGTTGCTCTGTTTTCCCCTTGAACATGCTCTTTGTGTTTATGTTATGAGTTTAGCTAGGGCTGCCGAGTGAGATAGGCAGGAGCCAGACGGCTATTGTTGTTTTTGGTTTTGTTTGTTAATTTGAGCAACTTGCAAAATAAACTAGCAACAGTCTGACGCACAAGCTACAAAGGTGTCAGTGTACCTGTTTCGGCTCAAAACAACCCCGCAGGAAGGCGTAACAGTTCACAAATTGGTGTCGGATGCGGGCACACGGATCCCTGCGAGATACCACCCATCTAGCAACTTGAATTGCATTTCATCTTATCATCCAGTACGATGGAAGACCTGGTGTTGAGGTTGGCACAAGCCTGTGCAACCCAGCAAGAGGCAAATGCAGTCCAGCGAGAGACTAATGCCAGACATGAAAAGGCTTTGGCTGCCCAGCAGGAGGCGCAGCAGGAAATTGTATGTCTGTTGAGTTCTCAGGTGTCTGCACTAGCTGAGGCTCGGAAAGACAGAGAAACTCTTACAGAGGTTCTGCAGCAGCTGGCGAATACGCATCCGGATCGACCTAGCAATAGTGGGTTGATCAAAGCAAGCCATTTTCTTCAGAAAACGACCCCACACGATGACGTGGAAGCGTTTCTGAATACTTTTGAACATACCGCAGATCGGGAGGCATGGCCTAAGCCTCAGTGGGCGGGGTTGGTTGCTCCATTTCTAACTGGTGACTCTCAGAAAGCGTATTTTGATTTGTCTGCCGAGGATGCCCAGGACTACGAGAAGCTAAAGCTTGAAATTCTCTGACGTTTGGGTGTCACTCCTGCTGTGCGGGCCCAACGCGTGCACCGCTGGAATTACCAACCTAATAAGTCTCCCAGGTCACAGATGCATGACCTAATTTATCTGGTACGAATGTGGTTGCAACCTGAGATGCTCACGGCACCCCAGATTGTCGAAAGGGTCACAATGGATCGCTTCCTGACAGCGCTGCCGTATGAATTAAGAAAATGGGTCAGTCACGCTGATCCAAAGTCTGCCAATGAGTTAGTTGAGATGGTTGAACGCTACCTCGCAGCAGAGGGTTTTTTGGCAGGGGGGTCTGACCCCGAGAACTTGCCTGTAAAGCGGCGTCTGCCCGCAGTGGCGGGGAGAGGCGCCTCAACCTTAAATGCTGATCCTGGTTTGAAAACGTGGGTGAAGACCAACATGGATACTAGGCTGCTGAAAGAGACCCTACCAGGCTCCGGTGTCCAGTGCTGGAGGTGCAAAGCCCGAGGGCATGTGGCTGCTAAATGTCCTGACGTCCCAGTACCTATGGAGTGTGGAGCCGCTCGGCGCCTTTCCTTCTTTGCTCATCCAGCGTGTCTGACATCTGCGCTTGCTCACATGGCACAAGTCAAAGTGGATGGAAGGAGTGTCCAGGCCTTGCTGGATTCTGGGAGCCTCGTTACGCTTGTACACTCAGACCTGGTAGCTCCAGACCAGCTGAAAAACCAGTGCATGGGTGTTGTGTGCATACATGGTGATGCAAAAAGTTATGGTACAGCGGTGGTCCCCATTGAGACTCAGTTTGGTGTGACATCCCATGAGGTTGGAGTGTCTAAATCCCTGATGCATAGTGTCATACTAGGGCGGGACTTTCCTTTGTTCTGGGACCTGTGGGCGGTCGACTTTCCACCTCAAGTTTCCCTAAGTGTGAGAGATGAAACTCTGGCTAGCCTGCCTAACTTTGGGGATTCCGGTTCTGAAGCACCAGCCGGTGGACTGACCCCAGTTGAGCCTGACCAGTTTCCCTTCTCTGTGCTAGTGGGGGGAATCCGAGAGACCACAAGAGTCTGTGGAAGAGTTACCTATGCTAGAAATAAACTGCTCTCAAGATAACTTTGGCACATCCCAACTGAGGGGCCCAACGTTAGCTCATGCTTGGGAAAATGTGGCTGTGGTTAATGAGGTTGCCCACAGTACAGGCTTGGAGAAGGTGTACCCTCACTTTGCTGTCAACCATGATCTTCTCTATCGTGTTGATTAATATAAGGGGTGAAGTCGTAGAGCAACTAGTTGTTCCCAAATCGCATAGGAAAGTGGTACTTGACCTGGCTCATAAAAACCCCATGGGAGGACACCTGGCAGCCGAGAAAACGCAGCAACGGGTACTCCAGAGGTTTTTTTGGCCTGGCATATTTGCAGAAATCAAACGATTCTGTTCGTCTTGCCCAGAATGTCAGTTGACGTCCCCTGCGCCTCATTACCGGGGACCCTTGGTACTGTTACCCATCATTGAGGTACCTTTTCACCGGATTGCAATGGATTTGGTGGGGCCCCTGGTGAAATCTGCAAAGGGACATCAATACATTCTTGTGGTGTTAGACTATGCCACTAGGTATCCCGAGGCGGTTCCTCTGCGGAACACGTCAGCTAAAACAATTGCCCGGGAGCTGTTTCATATGTTTGCTAGAACAGGCATTCCAAAAGAGATCCTGACGGATCAAGGAACGCCTTTTATGTCAAACGTAATGAAAGGTTTGTGTAAGCTGCTGGGTATAAAACAGTTAAGGACATCTGTCTATCACCCTCAAACTGATGGGTTGGTTGAGCGCTTCAACAAAACCCTCAAGAGAATGTTAAAAAGGGTCGTTGAGGCAGACGGGAGAGATTGGGATTGCCTGCTCCCCTACTTGATGTTTGCTGTTCGTGAGGTGCCTCAGTCGTCTACTGTGTTTTCCCCGTTTGAGCTTTTGTATGGGCGACAACCCCGGGGGCTTTTGGATATTGCAAAGGAGTCGTGGGAAGAGGAGCCCTCTCCCCACCGCTCCGTGGTGGAACATGTTCTACAGATGCAGGATCGCATCACAGCTGTAATGCCCATAGTACAAGAACATATGAGGCAGGCTCAAGAGGCCCAAAGTCGCATATACAATCGGGGAGCCAGACTCAGGGTTTTTCAGCCGGGTGACCGGGTCCTGGTTCTGGTTCCCACCGTCGAAAGTGTCAAAACCACCCTAAATTAGGGCATTTTAGATACACTCTGGTGTTCCAGATCAATGTACCCCCCCCAGGGGTTAATATCCACTCGTGGCTGAGAGACTGGACACTGACACAGAAGTTGGTCAAAGCAATCTCTAACTTTATTACATGGACTAAGCGTTTATGAATCTTCAGAAGAGGGCAGTCCTCTCTGAGGCTAAAACATTGTTTCATTGGTCAAAAAGGAAAAAGTGATAAGAGAAACAGAGATAACACTTCAACATCTGCGCAGTGAGTACCACTTTGGAATGTGAACTAATGTAAACATCTGGTTACCATCGCCATTTTGTAATGGAGTTTATTCTAACAAGAATACTGCCTACGTCATATGTGACACTTTAAAGAGGTGCTTCTCTATAGGCAGTGAATAATATATACATATCATCAAGCCATATGATTGGCTTACGCATTCCACCTGTTCATGCATAAGGCAATGCCTGACACTCTATGGAACACATGTAAAAGATGAGAAATCAGACACTTCCCACAGCACAGCTCTTTGCCCCCCCTCTCTCTCCTTTCCAGTCTTGAAACAAAGAGGGGGGTGGGTGGGCACTTGGAAGTAGAAAAAATTAACTCATTACAATCCTAGATTTACAAAATATAGAATAAAATTCACCCATCTTTAACAGTCCCCCCTTGAATTTCATTCTCTCCCTAAACCTAAACATCTGTCCCAATGCTCCGCCTCCTCTTCACCAGCTTCCACGACAATCCATTCCACAGCCTCCCGTGACACTGGATTTGAGCACGGGGAAGTCAGATGATCTTTCCCTAACTGGCGTTGACATTATATGGGGGGACTAGAGGTCATCAGTACTCCTGATTTTCTGGATCGAAGTTTTCATACAATTTTTCCATATTCTTTTGAGTCATGATCAACAGTCACACAAGTGAAACCAGTCTCAACACTTCCGTGAAATCAATCCAATTATGCTTTTCTTTGAGCTTCACTGTGCTTGTGGTCAACAACACTCGGAATGGACCATCAAACCAGGGTTTTGGGACTTTTCTAACATGTCTTTTCCTACCACCCAATCTCCAGACACAAGTGGGTGGGTTCCTGGTATTTTATCAAAACCTGGAAGTGAAGCAAAAACTCGAAAATGTACTTTAGTCAAATGCTTATACAAAACTGATCACATAATCTGTCAGACAACCATGTTGCATCTGGAGCTGCTGTGGGAATTAAAATCCTATTCTAGGGGCTGACCCAAAAAGGACCTTATAGGGACAAGGCCTGTCTCATGGTTAGGCGTATACCTTACTAAAAGAGGGCTACCAGCAGGTACTCTATTAAGACTTTAAATCTTTAACTTAGTGTCCCGTTCAGTTCCTTTTCCCTACTCTACTGCTGCTTTGTGGATGGTACGAAGCATGTAAGGCCTGTCCTACACCCAAAACCTTCGTCATCTCCTGCATCACTTCACCTGTGAAGTGAACACCTGTGTCACTTTCAATGATCTAAGGTACCCCATACTTGCACACAACTTCAGCCATAATCTTCTTTACTTCTTTGGGTACGGTTTTGGCCATCCTGAAAACAAGTCATCACATATCAATACATACTCATACATGCCCACCTTGGATATTTGAAGGTAGTCTGCAAACGTTGAAACAGATACAAAAAGCAAGACGTGTTTCTTGGGTACCTTAACCACCTTGCCCATGTTGTTCTGGGCACAAACCATTTATCCTTAAGTATGTCTGACTGTTACAGTGCTGAACCCTGGTGCGTACCATATGCTACGTACTAAATCACACATAGCAGTTTTTGTCTGGTGCATCACTCCATGGGTTGCCTGTGCCATCGTGGAGTAGAGGGACCTGGGAAGGTAAAGTTGCCCTTCTTATTTGTCGTCCCCCCTTTTTCATCCACCAGTCCCTTTCCTCCTTCCCCAGGGTTCTGTAAGGTCTTAAGAACTTTCGGGAGACAGGAGGAGTTATTTCAGGGACCTGAACTGTGGCCACTTAAGACAGGGGTCTGCTTAGGTAATTTGGCAGCCATCTTTGCCGCCTGATCTGCCGTGGCTTTCCCCTTTGCCTCCTCTGCATCTGTTTACAGTGGCCTTTCGTTGCCATCACCCCATCATGTTAGTGACACGAGGGCTTCCATCAGAGACCTCACTGCTTCCCCATTTTCGATGGGTTTACCTGAAGCGATCAAGGAGTCTCTGGCTTTCCATATGGGCCCATAGTCATGGGCTATCCCAATGCACACCTGGAATCAGTGTAAATGGTGGCTGTTTTCCCATCTGCATATCTGCAAGCCATCTTCAGAGTCTTTTAGCTCCACTTCTGAGCAGACAAGTGTGGTAGTTCACGTTTAATCACCACTGCCCAACCTGTGTAGTACCTGCCATACCTCGATCCATCCACAAAGAGCACATGATCTAGATTACCTAATGACTGATTTACCAAATCCCACTACCTCTTGTGACATCATCTGCAAACAGTCAGGAGCCTCTTCCTTTGAATCTGAAAGAAAAGTTTAAAGTGCGGTGCCCTAACTCTTCCCTCTCCCCTTGGTCCAGAGGCAACAGGGTGGCTGGGTCCAAAGTATTACACCTTTGGAGAGCAACATTGAGGCAACAAAATGGAACAATAATGGGCAACAAAACAATCATTTGGATTGTACGTTCATGAGGATAGATGTAATATCAGCATCACTTTGTGGTTCAGAACTATCTCAGAGCTTTCATCAAGCATAGCTAGTACAACTACTACAGCTCTGATGCAGAAAGGGGCACCTCTGGCCACAGGATCAAGTCTGACTGAATATTATACTATGGGGCGTTATTGCTGGCCATGCAGTTGGGTGAGGACAGCTGAGTCATGGCCACTCACTTCATTAACAATACAATCTAAATGTAATAATATGATAGGCCCAGTGTGGGGGAGCACAAAATTGCCAGTTCTAGGCACAAAAAACATCTACCGCCTCATCTGTGAGGCGGTAGGGACTAAAGGACAAATCAATCACAGTGGAGTGAGTGGTTTGCTTTTCTCAGCTTCTGGGAGTACTGATACAAACATGGACCAGAGAATTTTATCACTAATGGCCAACAAACAAAGTTCTTGGTCGTGGAGGGCACCTGTAAGCTTCACAGTGCCGTCCTCCTGACGTGAGATACCAGCATGTACTTTTGCAAACAAATCTGCACCTAGGAGACAACAAGGGGCGTTACCAATGACCAGCAAACGGGCAAGCGCATCTTGGTTAGGGGCAAATCTAATATGGATGGTTTCTGTTGAAAAAAAGTGAGCGTACTACTTTCCCATCCACTTCTACCCAAAGGCTGGTGTCCTTGGAGAGTAAATCAGGGGAGGCCATGTTTGCTGTGCACAACTGTCTTGGCTGCTCCAGTATCAATCAAAAACGGGACTACTTCTTTATCACCCAGAGTGAGGGATATCCTTGGGCCAGACTGAATCTGCTAAAAATGTTTAAAGATAGAGCCGATACTGGATTTCCTGTTTCTTAATCTTGATCTAACTCCCCCCCCCCTCACCTGTCTGTGTTCCCCTTATGACAAAAAACATGGGTGTCTGTGGGGACGGACAGTGATCCGGGCATGGTCAACATAGAATACAATCCTCTCGTGTGGTGTGGACGAGGAGTACCACACACAGCACAACACTCTCTCTTCTGGGATCTGGGTCCCACAGACTCTGCAGGCCCACCATAGGGTGGCAGACTTACTTTTACCTCACTTCAATGAGGCGTTTGACATCAGGGCTGAAGCAATGCCAAAGGAACACTACCTATGGTTGGCACCACTGAACCCCCCAATGCTGCTTGATGTTACTCTGCATTTTGGCTTACAGAAGTATCCAACTTTTCCTATCGCAGAATTAATAGACTGGAAAACAAAACAGGACTTCTCATCTTCCATGGGAGTGTCTTATAACTAGGGGATGGGCACAAGGGCTGTCGTTGTCTGTAACGTCCACCCCTATCCTCCTCCCTCCGCTCTGAGTCATCTAAGTCCACCCCCTTCAGTCGGACGCTATGGTTCTCCTTTTGTCCATCAGTAATGTGGCAGCTGCCCATCAGAACAGAGCTCTGATGTTTAGCACAACACTTAACGTAACTTCAAACATTGAAACAAACAGATCGGACAATACAGACATGAACACACAAAGGGCCCATAAGAAACTTTTCATTGACTTCAATTTAAAAATAAAATAAATAAATAAAAATGTACAGCTTGATCAATGCTGTTGGCACCAATAAAAACCCCAAAACTTCCAAGAAAAATAAAATAAAATCCTCAATGCGCATATTATTAAAAAAAACAAAACAAATATCGTACTCCATACACATTCATATACATTTTCATGTACTAATTTTCACAAACTGTTCATAACCACGCCCTCATACATAAAAACTGAATTGCATTCACAACTCTGCTGAAAACCTCCATCAGTCTTCACACATATTCGCCTCAATCACAACTCAAAGCCAGACCCATTCACATTCCACTGAATCATTTGTCTTCCAACCCACATTGTTTCATCCCAAAACTTGCAGCACAGACAAACACAGCTTTCCTGGAAACAGATAGCCACACCACACCCAGAATTGCTGATGGTCTGTCGCTGTAAGAGAATATACATGTTATCATACAGTCATTTTGTTAAAAGCTGGATTCCCACAGTACACTGCTTGGGAAAGAAGAAAGAAGAAAGAAGAAAGAAAATTATTGAACAATTCTTTGTCTTGTATAATATATTACACATCACTGACTCTGCATCATTCCCTCATTCCCTCCCACCTTTTTCCTTCGTCTGATCCTCTTATCTCAGGAATGTTTCTGTTGAGGTGGGGGTAGTGAGTCTCTGTAGCTCACACTGGATACAACACCTATCCGTTAACTGACCATCTTTTACTGCTGTAATCTCTAGGATATTCCCTAGTTAAACACACACATTTTATTAGGGTAACAAAACTTAACCAGTTCGTTTCGGAACATTTAACACAAGCGCCGTTCTGATTGCAGACACTGGGGCACTTTCTTTCTTTCTTGTTAATGCCATCAATTAACATCCTGACAACTCCCCCCTCAAAATCACGGGAGTTCTGATGCCCACAGTCTGTAAGCTCTAACTTCACAGATTCTTACAGATCTTCATCCCTGTTGCCAGGGGCGACCTCTGTCCGAGTCTACACTTTCTCTAACATTCTTTTTCACATTTTAACTTTCAATTCTTCCCTCACTACTAGCTAGGGGCTGTATTTTCTCCTTCATAATGCTGGGACTGACTGATATCAAAACAACAGTATTTCAGACTGACACACACACAAAACAGAGGAGTGATCAGCACCTTTAGCCCTTTCTTCTGCAGACAAAGGATTCACCCCCCCCTCTGGTTGGCTCAAATCTGACTATCACGTCTGACTAGTCAGCCGGGACTCCCCGCACGTCTTCCCCAAAACCAGGGGTCAGGCGGGCTCCGTCGCATCTTCCTGGGGTCAGGTCAGGTAGAGAATATCACCGCAGTCTTTCCCTTGATCAAAAGGTCATGAGAGGTTCTACCATCTTCCTAGGGTCAGGTCAGGTAGTCTCCGCAGTCTTCCATCAGATCAAGAGATCATACGGCTCTACGCATCTTCCTGGTCAGGTCAGCCGGAGTTCCTTGTCCCACACCTCGGCGCTATAGCGCCCCCTTCCCAACCAGGAGGTTACTGTTCCCTCCCTTTGTCTGTGGTTTTACCGTCTGTGCTCAATTCACTCCTCACATAAATCACAGACACACACAAAACATATACACACCAGAGTGATCTATGATTTCAGACTATTGGTTCAATAGACTCCAAGCTTTCAGCATTACAGCCGACTACTATACTTACATCGGTACCACCTCACAGCAGACTGAGCTATGTGAGCATGACGAAGTAACTAGCAGAAAGGCAGATGAGATAAAAAGTTTTCTCACCTTTCTTTGAGGTTGCAATCCTCTCTCCTCTGCCGTTCGTCAAGCTCAGGGGCCCGTCTTGTCAGCTGTCTGATGCTACATTCGCTCAGAGTCCCATTCGTGGTCGCCATTTGTCAAAACCACCCTAAATTAGGGCATTTTAGATACACTCTGGTGTTCCAGATCAATGTACCCCCCCCAGGGGTTAATATCCACGCGTGGCTGAGAGACTGGACACTGACACAGAAGTTGGTCAAAGCAATCTCTAACTTTATTACATGGACTAAGCGTTTATGAATCTTCAGAAGAGGGCAGTCCTCTCTGAGGCTAAAACATTGTTTTATTGGTCAAAAAGGAAAAAGTGATAAGAGAAACAGAGATAACACTTCAACATCTGCGCAGTGAGTACCACTTTGGAATGTGAACTAATGTAAACATCTGGTTACCATTGCCATTTTGTAATGGAGTTTATTTTAACAAGAATACTGCCTACGTCATATGTGACACTTTAAAGAGGTGCTTCTCTATAGGCAGTGAATAATATATACATATCATCAAGCCATATGATTGGCTTACGCATTCCACCTGTTCATGCATAAGGCAATGCCTGACACTCTATGGAACACATGTAAAAGATGAGAAATCAGACACTTCCCACAGCACAGCTCTTTGCCCCCCCTCTCTCTCCTTTCCAGTCTTGAAACAAAGAGGGGGGTGGGTGGGCACTTGGAAGTAGAAAAAGTTAACTCATTACAATCCTAGATTTACAAAATATAGAATAAAATTCACCCATCTTTAACAAAAGCAAATTCCTAGCAAAATGGCAAGGGCCCTATGAGGTTGTAGAGAAGATAGGGGAGGTGAATTATAAAGTCCACCAACCTGACAAACGGAAAAAAATGCAAATTTATCATGTCAATTTAATAAAGGCCTGGAATGAACCGTTAGTTTCTATGGCGGCTGAGCCTCTCAGCCCTACACTTCAGAGGGAAGTTACTGAGGTGAAGGTCTCGGAGACTTTGTCAAGGGCACAAGCCCAAGAGGTAAAGGAATTCCTCCTTAGGAATGCTGATGTGTTTTCAGAGTAGCCAGGTTGCACTCATGTAATTAAGCATGATATTGTTACAGATCCACAAGCTCGGGTTCGCTTGAAGCCATATCGCATTCCTGAAGCTCGCAGACAGACAGTAGCCGGTGAGATCCAGAGAATGTTGGAGCTAGGTGTTATTGAGCCGTCCCATAGTGATTGGTCTAGCCCTGTGGTGTTGGTACCAAAACCGGATGGGTCCTGGCGGTTTTGCAACGACTTTCGCTAATTAAACGATATCTCAAAGTTTGACGCTTATCCCATGCCACGGGTGGATGAGTTGATAGAAAGGTTAGGTCCAGCCAGGTACATTACCACCCTGGACCTAACCAGAGGTTATTGGCAGATTCCACTTACTTCAACAGCTAGGGAAAATACAGCATTTTCTACTCCTCAGGGCCTATTCCAGTATGTGAGAATGCCGTTTGGGCTTCATGGGGCCCCTGCCACCTTTCAGAGGTTGATGGATGAAGTCCTTAGGCCACACCGGAACTTCGCGTCGGCCTACCTTGACGACGTGGTGATATTCAGCTCGGATTGGGAAAGTCATCTTCCCAAGGTCCAAGCGGTGGTAAACTCAATTCGGCAGGCTGGTCTGACGGCCAATCCCAAGAAATGTGCCCTGGGCCTTGAAGAGGCACGATACCTAGGGTACATTATTGGTAAAGGCCTCATCAAGCCTCAGGCTCAAAAGGTACAGGCAATTAAGGAGTGGCCTCAACCTTGCACAAAAAAACAGGTGAGGACGTTTCTGGGCATGGTAGGGTATTACCAAAGGTTTATTCCAGATTTTGCCACCATAGCTGCTCCGCTTATGGACCTAATCAAGGGCAAAAGCTCAGGGGGAATTTCTTGGAACAAAGATGCTGAGGTTGCGTTCTGTAAACTCAAGGAGGTGTTATGCAGTAGGCCAGTTTTGATCGCTCCTGATTTCAAAAAGTTTGTTGTTCAAACAGATGCTTCCAATGTGGGCCTAGGGGCCGTGTTGTCACAGTTGGTGCATGGAGAAGAACACCCAGTGATATATTTGAGTAGGAAGCTAACCCCAGCTGAGAAACTATAGTATTGTGGAGCGCGAGTGTTTGGCCATCAAGTGGGCTTTAGAGACTCTGCGATACTATCTGCTCGGCCGTCAATTTCAGTTAGTGACAGATCACTCCCCTCTTACCTGGATGTCACGGGCCAAAGACCATAATGCAAGGGTGACCCGCTGGTTCCTGTCACTACAGGACTATAATTTCTCAGTGGAGCACAGAGCAGGAAAGCTGCAGGCCAATGCTGACGCTCTCTCCCGAACTCATTGTATGTTCTCGGAAAGTGTCCGTACCCACGGGTTCGAACAGAGGGAGGGGGTATGTGACAGGGTGTCACAATGTTTTGCAGAGAAAGTGCTGGATGGTGTGTACATTGCACCAAGTTTCCAGCACTTCATGTGTTAAAAGGCTCCAGGAAGGTTTGGTTTTCCTTGTATCCAGAAGCTTTCTGGGAGAAGAAAAACCACTTTAGGGTCCTGGAGCCGGTCAGGGAAGAGTTGGGTGGGTTCCCTGACCACCCGGAGCCAGTCCGGATTTTACCTCCCTGGGGGACTGCTCACACAGATGTACTAATTAAGTCAGCAGCCCTGACCCAGGAGCTCTCTCTCTGGCAGTCTGTTTGAGAAGCTGCAAGCCCAGGAGCTCAGAGAGCGGTTGGCTTCTCCACCTAACTACTGAACTGTAAGTTGCTCTGTTTTCCCCTTGAAAATGCTCTTTGTGTTTGTGTTATGAGTTTAGCTAGGGCTGCCGAGTGAGATAGGCAGGAGCCAGACGGCTATTGTTGTTTTTGGTTTTGTTTGTTAATTTGAGCAACTTGCAAAATAAACTAGCAACAGTCTGACGCACAAGCTACAAAGGTGTCAGTGTACCTGTTTCGGCCCAAAACAACCCCGCAGGAAGGCGTAACAGTTCACAATACATATATATATATATATATATATATATATACACACACACACCTGGGGGAGAGCCATGGCAGATACACATATATGTCCTCCTGATAATATATATACACATATACAAGGGGACATATATATGTATTCTAAGGGGGATTATAGATATATATGTCATAAGGGGCCACAGCCATATATATATTGTAGGGGGCACGGTCTAAAGGAGGCACATATTTCCCACAGGGGCCACCATGAGCCCCTGGTGATCACCATGGGCAGACGTGCGCAGATGCTGGGAACATCTGCGCACATCGTCCCATGATGCTGTGGTTAATGTATGCACATATATACCATGCATGCCCGCACGTGTTTGCAGGCATGCGTGGATATATATGCATACGTCTCAACCCTTCCTCAACAGGCTTCAAGGAGTTCGACGTCAGCTTTGTCCGTCCGGAGGGGCTGGAGCTCTTCTGGTCCGGGTATGAGCTGGCGAAGAACACGCCGGACTGGCGCGGTTTCCTTGCGAAAGCAATAACCCGTCAGAGTGAGGTCAAGAGAGTGACCGTTTTGACCCGTAACGAGTCGTTCTCTTGTGTTGACATCATGACCTGGCTGGGCAGGTATGGAGAGATCCAGGGGGTTCCATCCAAGAACCTGGATGAGTTTGGCATTTGGTCGGGCGCCTGGACGTTTAACATCAAGCTCAAGCGTCTGGGGAGTACGGTTTCCCACATTCCATCATCTGCCTTTATCGGCCATGACAGGATTTTGGTTTTCTACAGGGGGCAGCCTAAGCTCTGTCACAAGTGCGGAAGCCCCTCACACTTCAGCGCCAGCTGCCAAGTGCAGAAGTGCACGCTGTGTGGGGGGACTGGTCATCTAGCCGCATCTTGTGGGAAGATTAGATGCAACCTGTGCGGTGAACTCGGTCACCCTTTCAGTCGTTTTCATCTCCCTGAGGTCAATGCGGCCCGAGCTCACGCAGGAGCGGGCCGGGAGGCCCCTTCGGCTGAGGCGGGTGCTGGCGGAGACGGCAGAGTTCAGGGGTCGGTGAAGAACAAAGATGGTCCGTCCCGGCAGAGGCGGAGGGAGAGGCGCCAGGCGGAGAGGGAGCGGGAGGAACCCCGTCCTGGGGTGATGCCTGCCCCTTCCCAAGCGGCTGCCCCTCCCGCATCGGAGACCCTAGGGGACAGGGAGCTGAATGAGGAAAACGAAAGACTGGAGCGTGCTGAGGAGACTCTGTCCTCGCACTATGAAAGCGCTGCCGAGGATAGTGGGACAGAGTCCAAAAAAATCAGACGGAAACACCGTACCAAGAAAAGACCTGACTCGACCAAAGTAGCCAGGGAAGGCCGAACCGGCTCCCCTCTGGAGCTCTCCAACCGGTTTCTCACCTTGGATAAGACATCTACCTCCCCTTCTTCTGAGGGGGAGGTTAAAGGTGGGAGACCGGGGGCGAAGGAGGGAAGGCCTTCAGGAGGCCCCGCGCCCCCCTCTGGTGGGGATGTAAGGTCCTCAGGAGGGGTGGCAAAACCGGGCCCTGAGACCGAGGAAGCCAGGGGTGGTGCGCAGGGGGAGGCGGTGGTGACAAATGAAATGGACACCACCGTCTCCCTCAAGAGGAGTCGTGCCGCCTTAGAAGACAGCCCCGGGAGAGGGAGGGTCAGGAAGAAGGCCGTCTAACTCGATCGCTCTGTATGGCGGCACCCGCTCTGCTGACACTGGCGACCATTAATGTCGCCAGCATTAAGTTGGATGCGGCTCTTTTCGCGGCCTTTGATTTTCTCAGCCGGAATGGGGCTGACAGTTTGTTTTTGCAAGAGACCAGGCTGTCAGATTTGGCAGCGATCCACAAAGCCAGGAGGGAGTGGAGATCAGGGCCCTCCTACTGGTCTCTTGCGGCCGAGCCGTATGGCGGAGTGGCGGTCATTTTTACTGCACCGGTAGAAAGCCGACGAGTGATCGAGTTGGAAATGGGGAGGTGTTTGATCCTGGATGTCCTCATGAAGGGACAAGAACTGTGCCTAATTAACATCTATGGGCCCCAGACCAAACGGGACAGGAAAAGTCTCTTTATGCGGATCAAGCCTTTTCTTTTTACGAGTCGGCAAGTGGTCTTTGGAGGGGATTTCAACACGGTCACGAGGTACCAGGATAGGGGAGGCGCCAGAGACCGGCTGGCTTACGATAGCATCTCTTTGAATAGTGTAGCTAGCGAGGCTCGCCTGGTGGATGTCCACATCAGGCATACCCCAGGCCAAGGGGGTTTCACTTATTATAGAGGAAGTCAGACTAGGTCTAGAATAGACAGGTTTTATTTAAAGGAGGAGGCTATTTTCTCGCCCTTAAGGGTCGTAGAGGTAGAATTCTCCGATCACTGTCTGATTATGTCTTCTTTGAATATTTCAGAGTCCCCCCAAACGGGTTTTGTGGCCATTTTATGTAGTCTTTACAGGGTACAGAGGTGCTTTTTGGTTGCTTGTCTTTGCTGTTTCACCATGGCGGATGACTCTGTGGAAGAGGTCTTACTGCATTGGCTTGTTTCTTGGCAATGGGGACAGCGCACTCCTTTGTTGGATGAGGAACCTAATAGAAGGCAGCGATTTTGGGTCCATCCGATAGTTTCCCAACGCTACCGGAAAGGACACTTTCATACCCTCTACAAAGATCTGCGCCTGCATCCTGAGAAGTTTGTTTCCTTCTGTCAGATGTCAGTGCCTACATTTGATCGCTTGTTGTCGTCTCTACGTACGGTCCTTACCTTCATGGATACCAATATGAGGCGCAGCATTTCTCCTGAGGTAAGCAATATTTTACGTTTATAGTTTAAACAGTAATGTGCAGTGCTTCTGGCAGGAGGAACATGTGTTAGAAAATGGCTGCTGTTAGACATGTGCTTCTGTTTGCTGAAGTAACCTTTCTTTGCCTATAATGTTTTGCGAACATTGTTATGTTTTTTTGTTTTTTTTTTAACTTGAATCCCTGACACATTACCTGGCAATATTAAAGCTCATCGTTTCTTTTTAGCAGGTTTGCAATTTGTGTTCAGCTATCTTCATCATCATGCATAATGTTCACATCATTCTTTAAGGCGCCCATAACCTTCAGCATGTCAAGGGTCTAAACATAGTTGTTGTAACTCTGTTGTGGTAGTACTGCCCACACCCCAATAGCTGGTAGTGTTTGGCTCATACACCCAAAATCACTTTTTTTAATTATGTTGAGTCGACAATGGACATATATAGTTTTAAATCATGTCTTGTATACAACATTATAGGCACATAAAGTATCTGATGCTCCCTTTTAGTTTCCGCTTACTGTTTTTTTTTTTTTTTTCTTCCTACAGATTCTTTGCAACTGGGAACTCTTTTGCATCGCTGCATTTTGAGTTTCTTTTAGGAACCTCGATGATTTCTCGGATTGTACGTCACACTTGCCATGTCATCTGGCAGCAACTACGAGAGATGGTGATGCCGCAGCCCAAGACGGACAATTGGATTCGCATTGCTGAGGGCTTCAACATTTCAGCGCAGTTTCCAAACTGCATCGGGGCAATGGATGGCAAGCACATCCGTGTGAAGAAGCCTCCTCACTCAGGGTCCCGATTCTTCAATTAAAAACAATATATTTCGGCAGTGCTGATGGCTGTTGCTGACAGTAACTACTGATTTATAATGGTTGATATCGGGGCCTATGGAAGCACTGGGGATGCTCGCATCTTTAGTGCTTCTAGAATGGGTGAGCGGCTTTGTGCCAACCAGCTTGCCCTGCCCGAGTCCAGAAGACTGCCCGGATATGCAGGTCCGCCGGCTCCATTTGTCATCGTGGCGGATGAAGGGTTTGCATTGACACCCCATGTTATGCGGCCCTTTCCAAAGCGTGGTTTGGATGTCAGAAGGCGTATTTTCAACTACCGGTTGACTCGTGCCTGTCGGTATGTTGAGTGCGCTTTCGGGATACTTTCTAGCAAGTGGAGGGTGTTTTTGTCATCCATACAGATGGATCCGGAGAATGCTACCCTGGTGATTCAAGCTTGTGTTGTTCTACACAACTTCACCAGGATTCATGAGGCTTCCTCTTCTGTTGACCTGGAAGATCTTCCTATGTTATCAGATTTGGGTTTGGAAAGGACCCTGCATAGATGACCTGAGACTGCAGGCATTGCAGTTCAGGAACTCTATGCAGACTACTTTTACAGCCCAGAGGGGTCCTTGCCATGGCAGAGGGACGCTATTCGTGGCAGCTTTTGAAATCTTGTGGGCTCTTTAGTTGTTTATTATTTTGTAGATAGATTAATAAAATTTATTGTGGTAGTTGAGTGTAGGGACTCGCAAGAGAATGAGGACCCTTGACGTGGACTTGGGGGCTGAGATTTTTCGGACCTCACATATTTTAAACTGCCTATAAATAAATATTAAAGATGTTTTCGTCAAAATGTCAATTGACATTAACTTCTTTAGTGTTTTGCCTATATGGTCCAAAATTTTCTAATACCTCATGATCACAGTATCCCAAAATACATGTTAAAGATGTGTAAATTTTATTCTATATTTTTTGTATATCTAGGGCTGTAATGAGTTAACTTTTTCTTTTCCAAGTGCCTTCCTCCCACTCTTCTCTCTTTGTCTCAAGCTGGAGAAGGGAGAGGGGGGCAAAGAGCTGTGCTGTGAGAAGTGTCTGCTTTCTCATCTTTCTACAGGTGTCCCATAGAGTGTGGTGGAATGTGTAAGCCAATCATATGGCTTGATGATATATGTATTATTCACTGCCTATAGAGAAGCACCTCTTTGAAGTGTCACATATGACGTATGCAGTATTATTGTTAGACTGTCCGCCATTACAAAATGGCGAACACTTAGATGTTTACATTAGTTCACATTCCAAAGTGGTACTCACTGCGCAGATGTTGAAGTGTTATCTCTGTTTCTCTTACCTCTTTTTCCTTTTTGACCAATGAAACAATGCTTAAGCCTCAGAGAGGACTGCCCTCTTCTGAAGATGTATATACCACTTACCCCATGTAATAAAGTTAGAGATTGCTTTGACCAACTTCTGTGTCAGTGTTCAGTCTCTCAACCACGCGTGGATATTAACCCCTGGGGGGTACATTGATTTGGAGCACCAGAGTGTATCTTAAATGCCCTAATTTAGGGCGGCTTCATAATACAGGGCGGCTTCAAAATAAAGTGTTGCTTTGTGAGCTAGAGTGCGTGTGGAAGTGTCTTTACAATGTGTTGAACTCTAAATGTATTGTGGATTGCGAAAATAAACCCAAGTCAAATTGTTTTCTCCTAAACAAACTTTAAATAAAATATGTGGATCACAAATCCAAAAACAATAGCAATGTAGATAAATTAAAAACATATACAGAAAAAGTGCTCGGATATTTTTTTAAACATCAGTTATAATTCAAATAGGTCTTGGGTAAACGGCCCAGGACCAAATGACGACCTTGGCAGTACATGGGCCTGTTATGTGGCCCCAGTTGGCAAAGTGCCCGGGTAATGTGGCTGACCCACATGATGTGTTGGCTCTTCAGATTGGTGGTATGGTGGTTGGGGGGGGGGTGGCCCTTGGGTTGTTTGGAGAGGCTGATGAAAGCTGCCTGTTTGCTGCTGCTGAGCAGCATTTAGTATTTCAAATTAATTTTGCCAAGTATGTCTCCCTGGTAAGGGGTACAATACATCTTTATGACTAGGGCCAATGAAGCCAGGCACTCATGGTATTTTTCAGGAGTGACCTGCTTCATTAGTGGCCCTAGTCCCCTAAGCATCTTCTCCTCCAAGCCATCACTCCTCCTCTGGGCAAGAAATTCTATGACGCATGCGTCAATCATTTCACGATTCTCTTGCCCAGAGGTAGAGGGAGGGACTTGGCGGCGACGCCTGGGCTGCTGCTGATAAACTCTTTGTGGACTGGCCAGTGGTAGGGTGGGGTGGGCCAGTGTTGAAACTTCAGGGTCCTCCGCTGGCGTTGGTGCTGGACTTGTGGCTGGGGAGAAAACTGCCGGGGTTTCACTCCCCGCCGTCTCCGAGTCATCAGAGGCATCCAGACTGTCCACAGTACTGTAATTGAAAGAAACACAAAAAAATATATTATATCATTTGATTTCCTCATTGAAAAAGTACTTCATTTTTAATAAGTGAAAACAGCCGTGTGTACACAATATATATATGGTGTGGTAGTATATATCAGTTATTTGATTTTACACAATGAATAACACCTTCAATGTGAATTTCTCCATGAAAAATTTGTGAAAATTTTTAAATTAACGATGGGAAATGTCATGTAAAGGCCTAATGTGACACTATTTGGAAAAAACATTGTTTGGCGTTTGGAGCTGTCCAGCCTCAAAAGAGGATTACTCATTCAAGGACCAAAACCAGTGCTGATATTCAGTCCATCTCCTCTGTATGTGGCCTGCTTCCACCATCCAAACATCCTTGATGTAATGTAAACCTAATAGAACATCATTATACCCCATTATCATAGGATTATGTTATTGCCATTTAATATGAGACCTTTTAGGAATCCGTGTTGTGGTTTGTAGTATACCATTTAACCTATATCAATGACAATGACAATAGATAATGGGTATCAAATTCTAAAACATACAAAAGTAAAATAGCAGGTATGTATGGAAAAGATATAACCAACCGAAACATACACACATGGCTACACTATTCAGTGTAAAAAAAGGAGGGTTTATCCTACCTTTTGAGATTTGAGACCTATCCATAGGATAGGTACACAAGATTATATTGGTTTGTGACCAACAGCCGTCAAACACGATGATCAACTGTATGAGGAGATGCCATCTCCCTTCTCTATTCTTGATCTGATTGCAAACATCTATGTTCCTTGACCATGAAAATATTGCTTCACAGGAAAAAAGAGAGAGGGGAGACGCCATCTGCGCACTGCACGTGTCGTCTCATCATACAGCTCATCAGCGGTGGTGCCTGGTGTGACTCCAACACAAAAATGATGGAGACCACCTACACCAGGCATGTCCAAACTGTTGCCCGCCAGCTGTTGCACAACTACAACTCCCAGCAGGACTGGATAGCTTACAGCTATTATGGCATGCTGGGAGTTGTAGTTTTGAAACAGCTGGATGGCCTCAGTTTTGACATGCCTGACCTACTTAAAGGATAGGTCATCAGTAGTACAACACAACACAACCCATTACTTTCTTTTCCACTATTGCGCACCAAGATTATAACCAAATTTTATTCAACATAAATACTTACGGCCTCAAATCCATAACTGGCCTCAAAAACTGCAACTGCGCAGTGTAAAGATACGGTCTTTTTTTGGAGGTTCCCTCACCACTCTGGCCTTTGCTTGTTACCTCCCTTCTAAATTGGTCATGGCAACTTGCCCAGCGGGTTTTAGTCTGTTTGACTGCAAAGAAATGACATAATATACAAATTGCTAAAAATTAAATAGAATCAAAAACAACATACAAATAGTTAAAAAAAAGTGGAAATGTTATCCTAGTTCAAGGAGACAAATCTACAAAATGTCTGAATAGGGCAGATTATAAAGCACACGGTACAGTACTGCAGGTGTGTGGATACTAATGTACAAGTTCAGGAAGGAGGAGACTAGTCGTGCAAGCCATTTGGAATAAAATACTTTAGAATATGTGAGGGTGACAACTATAAGATGCTCAATTACAACAAGGACACGTGTCACCAAATAAAAAGTGTACATACATGTGATTAGACATGAGTACTGTATGCTATAGCAAAGGGAGGGACACCCATTTAAAGTTAGAAATAGTGGGGTATGGTATTTAGTGCACTACATAATTTTGGCACACACAACTACATTGCTATCACTTACCTAAATATGCCCGGCCTCGGCTATCTACTTTGGCCCATTCTGTCCGTCTCATACTACGGGCCACTTGTTCCCACGCAGCATCCTTTCTGACTCGGTCCAGATAGGAATTGCATCTGGTGTCCCAGAGCTCGGGCCTCTCCTGTACCAAATTTATAAGCTTTTCAACATTCCAGCATGGCATGTATGAAGGCAATAAATCTGCAATCAAAAATTAAATAAGATGTCGCACTTGAATAAATGGACCCCAAATCGGTGCACCTGTATATTGAGACCACTCACTCAATGCAATAGGTAAATATTAAATAGTGTAACAGGGCACTCAAGAAATCCTGACCATGTGGTACAATTCAATATCTTTATTACTATTGTGAATAATGTTGCTCAAACCAATCAATTGTAATAATCAATAGATGAATCAATAAAATATTTCATATCATTGAATAAAATATTTGATAATATTGAATAAAAATAATCGATTTACACAAGGGCTCAGAACAATATAGTGCAAATATCGACAATCCTAAAATAAAATCTCAAATTCAATTATTCAGTCCAAATTTGGTATAAACATCTGGGTATTGGTGCAGTCCAATCGAATATTATTATGTCCCACTTCAAATTACAGCAGCGTCCCGCTGAACATGAAGTGGATAGCGGCGTCCCGCTATAAAATTACTTGCAAGTAAGATTTACCTTATATCAACCGAAGGTTCTCCAGACTTTAAACTTTGGGTCCTCTCCTCTCCTCAGAAGTGTCTGTGACACAATGTATCAAGAGGTTTACCTAGACGACTCTGTGTTTCTGTTGAATTGAACTGCCAAGTTGTCAGAACTTTTGGGTATGAATAAAGTCCATAAGTATAAGGCCTATATAAGAGTATGGACATGAGCCTAAGGGACAACCATTTTTGTCTTATTTTAAAAGGCAGAGTGAATTTTTTTTTACTCTGAAATTGCTAACCTAAGGTTTACGATATGTACCAAAGTGTTTACCTAAGTCTGTTTTTGTGAGAAGGAGATGTCCCAAGTAGAGTTGAGCGAACACCTGGATGTTCGGGTTCGAGAAGTTCGGCCGAACATCCCGGAAATGTTCGGGTTCGGGATCCGAACCCGATCCGAACTTCGTCCCGAACCCGAACCCCATTGAAGTCAATGGGGACCCGAACTTTTCGGCACTAAAAAGGCTGTAAAACAGCCCAGGAAAGAGCTAGAGGGCTGCAAAAGGCAGCAACATGTAGGTAAATCCCCTGCAAACAAATGTGGATAGGGAAATGAATTAAAATAAAAATTAAATAAATAAAAATTAACCAAAATCAATTGGAGAGAGGTTCCATAGCAGAGAATCTGGCTTCCCGTCACCCACCACTGGAACAGTCCATTCTCAGATATTTAGGCCCCGGCACCCAGGCAGAGGAGAGAGGTCCCGTAACAGAGAATCTGTCTTCATGTCAGCAGAGAATTAGTCTGCATGTCATAGCAGAGAATGAGGCTTCACGTCAGCCACCACTGCAACAGTCCATTGGCATATATTTAGGCCCAGCACCCAGGCAGAGGAGGGAGGTCCCGTAACAGAGAATCTGTCTTCATGACAGCAGAGAATCAGTCTGCATGTCATAGCAGAGAATGAGGCTTCACGTCACCCACCACTGCAACAGTCCATTGGCATATATTTAGGCCTAGCACACAGGCAGAGCAGAGAGGTCCCGTAACAGACGATCTGGCTTCATGTCAGCAGAGAATCAGTCTGCATGTCATAGCAGAGAATGAGGCTTCACGTCAGCCACCACTGCAACAGTCCATTGGCATATATTTAGGCCCAGCACCCAGGCAGAGGAGGGAGGTCCCGTAACAGAGAATCTGTCTTCATGTCAGCAGAGAATTAGTCTGCATGTCATAGCAGAGAATGAGGCTTCACGTCAGCCACCACTGCAACAGTCCATTGGCATATATTTAGGCCCAGCACACACACAGGCAGAGGAGAGAGGTCCCGTAACAGAGAATCTGTCTTCATGTCAGCAGAGAATTAGTCTGCATGTCATAGCAGAGAATCAGGCTTCACGTCACCCACCACTGCAACAGTCCATTGGCATATATTCAGGCCCAGCACCCAGGCAGAGGAGGGAGGTCCCGTAACAGAGAATCTGGCTTCATGTCAGCAGAGAATCAGTCTTCATATCATAGCAGAGAATCAGGCTTCACGTCACCCACCACTGTAAGAGTCAATTTTCATAAATTTAGGCCCAGAACCCAGGCAGAGGAGAAAGGTCCCGTAACAGACAATCTGGCTTCATGTCAGCAGAGAATCAGTCTTCATATCATAGCAGAGAATCAGGCTTCACGTCACCCACCACTGCAACAGTCCATTGGCATATATTTAGGCCCAGCACCCAGGCAGAGGAGGGAGGTCCCGTAACAGAGAATCTGTCTTCATGTCAGCAGAGAATTAGTCTGCATGTCATAGCAGAGAATGAGGCTTCACGTCAGCCACCACTGCAACAGTCCATTGGCATATATTTAGGCCCAGCACACACACAGGCAGAGGAGAGAGGTCCCGTAACAGAGAATCTGGCTTCATGTCAGCAGAGAATCAGTCTGCATGTCATAGCAGAGAATCAGGCTTCACGTCACCCACCACTGCAACAGTCCATTGGCATATATTTAGGCCTAGCACACAGGCAGAGCAGAGAGGTCCCGTAACAGACGATCTGGCTTCATGTCAGCAGAGAATCAGTCTGCATGTCATAGCAGAGAATGAGGCTTCACGTCAGCCACCACTGCAACAGTCCATTGGCATATATTTAGGCCCAGCACCCAGGCAGAGGAGGGAGGTCCCGTAACAGAGAATCTGTCTTCATGTCAGCAGAGAATTAGTCTGCATGTCATAGCAGAGAATCAGGCTTCACGTCACCCACCACTGCAACAGTCCATTGGCATATATTCAGGCCCAGCACCCAGGCAGAGGAGGGAGGTCCCGTAACAGAGAATCTGTCTTCATGTCAGCAGAGAATTAGTCTGCATGTCATAGCAGAGAATCAGGCTTCACGTCAGCCACCACTGCAACAGTCCATTGGCATATATTTAGGCCCAGCACACACACAGGCAGAGGAGAGAGGTCCCGTAACAGATAATCTGTCTTCATGTCAGCAGAGAATTAGTCTGCATGTCATAGCAGAGAATGAGGCTTCACGTCAGCCACCACTGCAACAGTCCATTGGCATATATTTAGGCCCAGCACACACACAGGCAGAGGAGAGAGGTCCCGTAACAGAGAATCTGTCTTCATGTCAGCAGAGAATTAGTCTGCATGTCATAGCAGAGAATCAGGCTTCACGTCACCCACCACTGCAACAGTCCATTGGCATATATTCAGGCCCAGCACCCAGGCAGAGGAGGGAGGTCCCGTAACAGAGAATCTGGCTTCATGTCAGCAGAGAATCAGTCTTCATATCATAGCAGAGAATCAGGCTTCACGTCACCCACCACTGTAAGAGTCAATTTTCATAAATTTAGGCCCAGAACCCAGGCAGAGGAGAAAGGTCCCGTAACAGACAATCTGGCTTCATGTCAGCAGAGAATCAGTCTTCATATCATAGCAGAGAATCAGGCTTCACGTCACCCACCACTGCAACAGTCCATTGGCATATATTTAGGCCTAGCACACAGGCAGAGCAGAGAGGTCCCGTAACAGACAATCTGGCTTCATGACAGCAGAGAATCAGTCTGCATGTCATAGCAGAGAATCAGGCTTCACGTCAGCCACCACTGCAACAGTCCATTGGCATAAATTTAGGCCCAGCACCCAGGCAGAGGAGAGAGGTCCCGTAACAGACAATCTGGCTTCATGTCAGCAGAGAATTAGTCTGCATGTCATAGCAGAGAATCAGGCTTCATGTCAGCCACCACTGCAACAGTCCATTGGCATATATTTAGGCCTAGCACACAGGCAGAGGAGAGGTTCATTCAACTTTGGGTAGCATCGCAATATAATGGTAAAATGAAAATAAAAATAGGATTGAATGAGGAAGTGCCCTGGAGTCCAATAATATATGGTTATGGGGAGGTAGTTAATGTCTAATCTGGACAAGGGACGGACAGGTCCTGTGGGATCCATGCCTGGTTCATTTTTATGAACGTCAGCTTGTCCACATTGGCTGTAGACAGGCGGCTGCGTTTGTCTGTAATGACGCCCCCTGCCGTGCTGAATACACGTTCAGACAAAACGCTGGCTGCCGGGCAGGCCAGCACCTCCAAGGCATAAAAGGCTAGCTCTGGCCACGTGGACAATTTAGAGACCCAGAAGTTGAATGGGGCCGAACCATCAGTCAGTACGTGGAGGGGTGTGCACACGTACTGTTCCACCATGTTAGTGAAATGTTGCCTCCTGCTAACACGTTGCGTATCAGGTGGTGGTGCAGTTAGCTGTGGCGTGTTGACAAAAGTTTTCCACATCTCTGCCATGCTAACCCTGCCCTCAGAGGAGCTGGCCGTGACACAGCTGCCTTGGCGACCTCTTGCTCCTCCTCTGCCTTGGCCTTGGGCTTCCACTTGTTCCCCTGTGACATTTGGGAATGCTCTCAGTAGCGCGTCTACCAACGTGCGCTTGTACTCGCGCATCTTCCTATCACGCTCCAGTGCAGGAAGTAAGGTGGGCACATTGTCTTTGTAGCGTGGATCCAGCAGGGTGGCAACCCAGTAGTCCGCACAGGTTAAAATGTGGGCAACTCTGCTGTCGATGTAGTCGCTCATGTGTGCCAGGCTGCCCAGGGGTAAGGACAAGCTGTCCTCTGTGGGGGGCGTATCGTCATCGTCCTGCCTTTCCCCCCAGCCACGCACCAGTGATGGACCCGAGCTGCGTTGGGTGCCACCCCGCTGTGACCATGCTTCATCCTCATCCTCCTCCACCTCCTCCTCATCCTCGTCCTCCTCGTCCTCCAGTAGTGGGCCCTGGCTGGCCACATTTGTACCTGGCCTCTGCTGTTGCCAAAAACCTCCCTCTGAGTCACTTCGAAGAGACTGGCCTGAAAGTGCTAAAAATGACCCCTCTTCCTCCTCCTCCTCCTCCTCCTCCTGGGCCACCTCCTCTTCCATCATCGCCCTAAGTGTTTTCTCAAGGAGACATAGAAGTGGTATTGTAACGCTGATAACGGTGTCATCGCCACTGGCCATGTTGGTGGAGTACTCGAAACAGCGCAACAGGGCACACAGGTCTCGCATGGAGGCCCAGTCATTGGTGGTGAAGTGGTGCTGTTCTGTAGTGCGACTGACCCGTGCGTGCTGCAGCTGAAACTCCACTATGGCCTGCTGCTGCTCGCACAGTCTGTCCAGCATGTGCAAGGTGGAGTTCCACCTGGTGGGCACGTCGCATATGAGGCGGTGAGCGGGAAGGCCGAAGTTACGCTGTAGCGCAGACAGGCGAGCAGCAGCAGGATGTGAACGCCGGAAGCGCGAACAGACGGCCCGCACTTTATGCAGCAGCTCTGACATGTCGGGGTAGTTGTGAATGAACTTCTGCACCACCAAATTCAGCACATGCGCCAAGCAAGGGATGTGCGTCAAATTGGCTAGTCCCAGAGCTGCAACGAGATTTCGCCCATTATCACACACCACCAGGCCGGGCTTGAGGCTCACCGGCAGCAACCACTCGTCGGTCTGTTGTTCTATACCCCGCCACAACTCCTGTGCGGTGTGGGGCCTGTCCCCCAAACATATGAGTTTCAGAATGGCCTGCTGACGTTTACCCCGGGCTGTGCTGAAGTTGGTGGTGAAGGTGTGTGGCTGACTGGATGAGCAGGTGGAAGAAGAGGAGGAGGAAGCCGAGAAGGAGGAGGTGGCAACAGGAGGCAAAGAATGTTGCCCTGCGATCCTTGGCGGCGGAAGGACGTGCGCCAAACAGCTCTCCGCCTGGGGCCCAGCTGCCACTACATTTACCCAGTGTGCAGTTAGGGAGATATAGCGTCCCTGGCCGTGCTTACTGGTCCACGTATCTGTGGTTAGGTGGACCTTGCTACAGATGGCGTTGCGCAGTGCACACTTGATTTTATCGGATACTTGGTTGTGCAGGGAAGGCACGGCTCTCTTGGAGAAGTAGTGCCGGCTGGGAACAACATACTGTGGGACAGCAAGCGACATGAGCTGTTTGAAGCTGTCTGTGTCCACCAGCCTAAATGACAGCATTTCATAGGCCAGTAGTTTAGAAATGCTGGCATTCAGGGCCAGGGATCGAGGGTGGCTAGGTGGGAATTTACGCTTTCTATCAAATGTTTGTGAGATGGAGAGCTGAACGCTGGCGTGTGACATGGTTGAGACGCTTGGTGACGGAGGTGGTGGTGGTGGTGGTGGTGGTACATCCCCTGTTTGCTGGGCGGCAGGTGCCAACGTTCCTCCAGAGGCGGAGGAAGAGGCTGAGGCGGCAGCAGCAGAATAGGCCGAGGCGGCAGCAGCAGAAGAGGTAGCAGGGGGAGCCTGAGTGACTTCCTTGGTTTTAAGGTGTTTACTCCACTGCAGTTCATGCTTTGCATGCAGGTGCCTGGTCATGCAGGTTGTGCTCAGGTTCAGAACGTTAATGCCTCGCTTCAGGCTCTGATGGCACAGCGTGCAAACCACTCGGGTCTTGTCGTCAGCACATTGTTTGAAGAAGTGCCATGCCAGGGAACTCCTTGAAGCTGCCTTTGGGGTGCTCGGTCCCAGATGGCGGCGGTCAGTAGCAGGCGGAGTCTCTTGGCGGCGGGTGTTCTGCTTTTGCCCACTGCTCCCTCTTTTGCTACGCTGTTGGCTCGGTCTCACCACTGCCTCTTCCTCCGAACTGTGAAAGTCAGTGGCACGACCTTCATTCCATGTGGGGTCTAGGACCTCATCGTCCCCTGCATCGTCTTCCACCCAGTCTTGATCCCTGACCTCCTGTTCAGTCTGCACACTGCAGAAAGACGCAGCAGTTGGCACCTGTGTTTCGTCATCATCAGAGACATGCTGAGGTGGTATTCCCATGTCCTCATCATCAGGAAACATAAGTGGTTGTGCGTCAGTGCATTCTATGTCTTTCACCGCTGGGGAAGGGCTAGGTGGATGCCCTTGGGAAACCCTGCCAGCGGAGTCTTCAAACAGCATAAGAGACTGCTGCATAACTTGAGGCTGAGACAGTTTCCCTGGTATGCATGGGGGTGATGTGACAGACTGATGGGGTTGGTTTTTAGGCGCCATCTGTGCGCTTTCTGCAGAAGACTGGGTGGGAGATAATGTGAACGTGCTGGATCCACTGTCGGCCACCCAATTGACTAATGCCTGTACCTGCTCAGGCCTTACCATCCTTAGAACGGCATTGGGCCCCACCATATATCGCTGTAAATTCTGGCGGCTACTGGGACCTGAGGTAGTTGGTACACTAGGACGTGTGGATGTGGCAGAACGGCCACGTCCTCTCCCAGCACCAGAGGGTCCACTAACACCACCACGACCATGTCCACGTCCGCGTCCCTTACTAGATGTTTTTCTCATTGTTATGGTTCACCACAACAACAAATATATTATTTGGCCCAATGTATTGTATTCAAATTCAGCGGGATATAAATTTGAGGCCTAGTATTTAGGCGCTGGGTGACCGGTATGGATTTAGTGACAGAATTAGACTTGGAAATGCACAGAAGCGTGTGTGTGAAGTTATTCTGAATGACCCTATGTGCACCTTGAATATTATATACCCTTTTTGGGATAGATTTCAAATAGCTCTGATATAGCAGGAACCACTAAATTATGAAATTGCTAAATTGGGAATTGTACTTCAACCCAGAACAAAAAATGTGCTTTGACGGACACTAAATAACTTTCCCAGCTACAACAGGACAGCGGTAACGAGAGATTTAGCAGGATATAAATTTGAGGCCTAGTATTTAGGCGCTGGGTGACAGGTATGGGTTTAGTGACAGAATTAGACTTGGAAATACACAGTAGCGGGTGTGTGTGAAGTTATTCTGAATGACCCTATGTGCACCTTGAATATTATATACCCTTTTAGGGATAGATTTCAAATAGCTCTGATATAGCAGAAACCACTAAATTATGAAATTGCTAAATTGGGAATTGTACTTCAACCCAGAACAAAAAATGTGCTTTGACGGACACTAAATAACTTTCCCAGCTACAACAGGACAGCGGTAACGAGAGATTTAGCGGGATATAAATTTGAGGCCTAGTATTTAGGCGCTGGGTGACCGGTATGGATTTAGTGACAGAATTAGACTTGGAAATGCACAGAAGCGTGTGTGTGAAGTTATTCTGAATGACCCTATGTGCACCTTGAATATTATATACCCTTTTAGGGATAGATTTCAAATAGCTCTGATATAGCAGAAACCACTAAATTATGAAATTGCTAAATTGGGAATTGTATTTCAACCCAGAACAAGAAATGTGCTTTGACGGACACTAAATAACTTTCCCAGCCACAACAGGACAGCGGTAACGAGAGATTTAGCGGGATATAAATTTGAGGCCTAGTATTTAGGCGCTGGGTGACAGGTATGGGTTTAGTGCCAGAATTAGACTTGGAAATACACAGTAGCGGGTGTGTGTGAAGTTATTCTGAATGACCCAATGTGCACCTTGAATATTATATACCCTTTTAGGGATAGATTTCAAATAGCTCTGATATAGCAGAAACCACTAAATTATGAAATTGCTAAATTGGGAATTGTATTTCAACCCAGAACAAGAAATGTGCTTGAACGGACACTAAATAACTCGCCCAGCTACAGCACTAAGGACAGATTTAGCGGGATATAAATTTGAGGCCTAGTATTTAGGCGCTGGGTGACAGGTATGGGTTTAGTGCCAGAATTAGACTTGGAAATACACAGTAGCGGGTGTGTGTGAAGTTATTCTGAATGACCCAATGTGCACCTTGAATATTATATACCCTTTTAGGGATAGATTTCAAATAGCTCTGATATAGCAGAAACCACTAAATTATGAAATTGCTAAATTGGGAATTGTATTTCAACCCAGAACAAGAAATGTGCTTGAACGGACACTAAATAACTCGCCCAGCTACAGCACTAGGGACAGATTTAGCTGGATATAAATTTGAGGCCTAGTATTTAGGCGCTGCGTGACAGGTATGGGTTTAGTGACAGAATTAGACTTGGAAATACACAGTAGCGGGTGTGTGTGAAGTTATTCTGAATGACCCAATGTGCACCTTGAATATTATATACCCTTTTAGGGATAGATTTCAAATAGCTCTGATATAGCAGAAACCACTAAATTATGAAATTGCTAAATTGGGAATTGTATTTCAACCCAGAACAAGAAATGTGCTTGAACGGACACTAAATAACTCGCCCAGCTACAGCACTAGGGACAGATTTAGCTGGATATAAATTTGAGGCCTAGTATTTAGGCGCTGGGTGACCGGTATGGATTTAGTGACAGAATTAGACTGGGATATGGCCAAAAAATAAACAGACTATTGCTGGTTAAATGCACTTGGTGTGACAGCTTCACCCTGATGTAGGCTTTAGCCAAAAAACAACCACACCATTGAGGGTTAAATGCACTTGGTGACAGGCGCAGCTTGCCCCTGATTTAGTATATGGCCAAAAAATGAACAGACTATTGCTGGTTAAATGCACTTGGTGTGACAGCTTCACCCTGATGTAGGCTTTAGCCAAAAAACAACCACACCATTGAGGGTTAAATGCACTTGGTGACAGGCGCAGCTTGCCCCTGATTTAGTATATGGCCAAAAAATGAACAGACTATTGCTGGTTAAATGCACTTGGTGTGACAGCTTCACCCTGATGTAGGCTTTAGCCAAAAAACAACCACACCATTGAGGGTTAAATGCACTTGGTGACAGGCGCAGCTTGCCCCTGATTTAGTATATGGCCAAAAAATGAACAGACTATTGCTGGTTAAATGCACTTGGTGTGACAGCTTCACCCTGATGTAGGCTTTAGCCAAAAAACAACCACACCATTGAGGGTTAAATGCACTTGGTGACAGGCGCAGCTTGCCCCTGATTTTGTATATGGCCAAAAAATGAACAGACTATTGCTGGTTAAATGCACTTGGTGTGACAGCTTCACCCTGATGTAGGCTTTAGCCAAAAAACAACCACACCATTGAGGGTTAAATGCACTTGGTCGCAGCTTGTGCTGGCGCACCACAAGACACAAAATGGCCGCCGATCACCCCAGAAAAATGTGACTGACAAACGGTCTGTGCAGCCTAAAAACAGTGAGCAATTGAGGATCAGCAGCTCAATGATCCACAGCTGCAGATCGATCAGTTAATCAAGTCCTTTGGAGGAGTTAATCTGCCTAATCTCGCCCTACTGTCGCAGCCGCAACCTCTCCCTACGCTAATCAGAGCAGAGTGACGGGCGGCGCTATGTGACTCCAGCTTAAATAGAGGCTGGGTCACATGGTGCTCTGGCCAATCACAGCCATGCCAATAGTAGGCATGGCTGTGATGGCCTCTTGGGGCAAGTAGTATGACGCTTGTTGATTGGCTGCTTTGCAGCCTTTCAAAAAGCGCCAAGAAAGCGTCACAAAAGCGCGAAGAAAGCGACGAACACCGAACCCGAACCCGGACTTTTACGAAAATGTCCGGGTTCGGGTCCGTGTCACGGACACCCCAAAATTCGGTACGAACCCGAACTATACAGTTCGAGTTCGCTCATCCCTAGTCCCAAGGTCTAATGAAATGTAATTGCCTAGATAAGACAATGTATTTGAGTTCTGATGATTTTTAGTGAATAGAAAGACTCTAATCTTTCTTTGTGGTTTTATATGAATCAATGTATGAGTAGATTGATTTTATATTATCAATTTTAATAGGTGTGCTGAATATATAGTATATATATATATAAGAGTATGGTCCTTATAGCTATATTCAGTATTAAGAGTAGAAACGAGGTACAAATCCCATGTCATTTTTAGAATCTCTCTCAGTGTAACACGCAAATTAATTATTTCTTTGCTTGAGGCTTTCTTGAATGGAGAAATGTGGACACAGGTGATCATGAACAAACCCTGTCGCTTCCAAGAACAATGAATTGAGATAGCCCTGTTTATCTTGATTTAATTAGGTCTGGTCAAAAGATTTAAGGATAAACAAGGTGGTTGACGAAGTATAAAAGCCATTGTCTATTCAAGATCTTCTTAAGGTTTTGTCTGAAACCTTAGATAACATTTATTGCTAGTATATTAGATAAGAGAAAGAAGCGAGTGGTTTGATTTTTGTATGGAATACTAGTGCCATCTAGTGTTAGGGTAAAATACTAGAGGGAGGTTATATTGATTATAAAGTGAGGTCACTAGTTAATGATAAAGCTTGGCCAAGCCCTTTCTAAGATAGGATAAAAAGATGGTATGGGCTAACAGAAAGAAAACGATCTCTAGAGCTATTTAGCTCTCCCTCTGAACATCATCAAAAGACCAGATCCAGCCTTGACCACCTTTTCAGTCATTGGAGGCAGCCATCTTTGAACCATTGAAACTGATTTCTGCTAGCTGACATTTGGTATAGTATAACTTTACCTATATTTTATAGGATAATTAATTAATATAATACATATCTATATATATATATATATATATATATATATATATATATATATAAACAGCAAAAAAAGAGAAGGCAGCACTCCAAATGGTGAAGAATGGTGGACGCTTTATTCACCCAACCAGCAGCAACGTTTCAGCTCTCACAATGGAGCCTTTGTCCAGCTGAGTAACATGTGCATGATAGCATATATAAATAGTGGCAGTAATTGACACAAAATACATTCATTCATAATACAATAAAGTGAAAATATTTAAGCAGTACAATAGTGATGATAGTGTAATCCATACATAGACATAGTATAGATCTATATATACATGGATACCTAAATAGCGATTCCATAATAAGTTCATACAGTGAGAACCACATAATAACTTCCATAATAAGTGAATAGTGTAAGTGAATACAGGTGATAACCCTTAATTGAATTACACATTAAAAACCTTTTGAATGGATCCATGTTGGTTGAAGGCACGGAGTAAAGCCTGTTGGCGTCCGGAAGAGACAACAGCGCATGCGCCGCTTGATCTATCGTCACATGATTCATTACTTCTAGACACCCACATCAAAGATGGCCACAATAGAGGTTTTTCCTCAGGGCGCATGCGCGATCGGCGCAGCCGCCCACATAACAAAAGCAACATTACTTATATTGAAAAAGGCACCGCAGTGTGTAGCAGAAAAGGCTGGTCCTTAGATCGGGGACCAACAAATCAATGTCAGTCACCGAAAGGATGTCTGTATGCGCAGGGGGGCGTGGTTATCACACCATCGTCACCCTGCGTCCCAGGCTTGCCAGCATATCCGCTCCGTGTCACCTTCTCACGTCCCACACGGAATACAAATAAAAATATCCCATGTAGACAGAGTGGGAGGCGCACGGAAAGTCTGCATCAGTGCAAAATGATAAAATCAAAGTAAATGAATAAATTATGTCAGGACCCGTCAGTCAGATGCCACCCCAGTCCCAAAGAAGAGGGGGCTGGAGTCGCAACCGGTGCAGACAGGGACTGACAAATGTGGCTCATGAGAGATGTGGGAATATAATTATATATATGAGAGAACAAAGAGGATCGCCGACACAGTTCCTCCAATCTTCACCGTATGGATCCATTCATAATATTGATACTTGATATAGTCCTATACAGGAAAAGAGAAATAAAAACCAATTAGTATATGGCACATGTTGTTTTCCCATACACCATTAACAAAGAAGAGGGCACACGTGGACAGCGATTAGACGACCCTAAATTCCACATTTAGGCCATGCGGTTTCAGAGTACCCAGGGTGTAGATCCAATATAGTTCACGTCTCTTTAGTAATTTTACTCGGTCACCACCCCGTCTAGAGGGGGATATTTGTTCCAGAATTCTAAATCTCAGATCATTTTGTGTATGTTTTGCCTCTGTAAAATGCTTTGACACCGGGAGGTCCATTTTTTGTTTCCTGATGGAATACCGATGTTGGTTGAGGCGGGTCTTGACGTCCCATGTGGTCTCACCGATGTAAAGCAGATCACAGGGGCAAACCAACAAATAGACCACATATGCTGAGTCGCACGTTAAGTATTGTCTGATGTTGACCCTCTGTCCTGACAGCGGATGGACAAAGGAATCACCTCTCAGCATCAGTTTACAGTTGACGCAATTGTAGCAAGGGTAACAACCCTTCCTGGTCGACCCGAAATAAGTCTCACATGTCTCCCTAGCTGTGCCTATGTCTGATTTCACCAATCTGTCTCCAAGATTACGGCTACGTCTATATGAGCAAAGGGGTGGAGATTTAAATTCCTCAATTTTTTCAAAACTACTACTTAGAATTCGCCAATGTTTTTTAATTATGGCTGCAATACTTGCACTATTGGTACTGAATTCTGAGACAAATGGGATCCGGGGCTGAGATCGTTTCAACTTGCCCAATCCCCCTTTAATAATCTCTTTAGTGAGGGGTTTCACACGATTCATATGTTCTCGAATTAATTTTTGGGGGTATCCCCGTGTCTGGAATTTAGTACCCATTTCATGCAATCTATTGTCTATCTTCACTGGATCTTGTACAATTTTCTTTACTCTAAGGAGCTGACTAAAAGGGAGAGACCTTACCATAGATTTTGGATGATGACTTTCATAACGTAATAACGTATTTTTATCTGTGGGTTTCACATATATATCCGTTGTTAGTTGGTTATTTCGGATGCTGACCTGAGTGTCCAAAAATTGAACCATTGTATCGGAGTGTGTAAGTGTAAACTTAACACTAGGGTCAATGGTGTTGAGAAAATCGTGGAACGCGATGAGGTCCTCAGTGGCGCCGACCCAAACCAGGAAAATGTCGTCGATGTATCGCCACCACCCCAGCACATGGCTGAAGTGGTGGCACACATAGACGACAGATTCCTCAAGATGAGACATGTATAGGTTTGCATAGGTCGGCGCCACATTGGACCCCATCGCGGTCCCCCGTAATTGCAGGAAAAAATCATCCTGAAAGAGGAAATAATTTCGAGTCAGGATGAACCTTAGTAAGGAGCTCAAAAATTTCTGACAATCAGCACTGTACTGTGTCGCATGTAGAACCTGTTCGATGACTTGTATGCCCAATTCATGTTCAATAGAGGTATAAAGACTTACCACATCAAAGGAAGCCAACAGTGCCCCCTTGGGTATGGAAAGATCCTCAATTTTAGTCAAAAAGTCATTAGTATCTCTGATGTATGATTTAGCTGATACAGCAAAAGGCCGTAAAATTTTATCCAAAAAAATAGCTGCTTTACAAAACAGTGAGTCCGTCCCGGAGACGATAGGACGTCCCGGGGGCGGAGTCAGTGCCTTGTGTATTTTGGGCAAGGTGTACAAAATTGGTGTAACCGGCTTGTCACAGTATAAAAAAGAAAAAATATTTTCATCAATAATACCCATCTCTTTGGCTTCAATCAATATAGCTTTTAGTTCTCTCAATAACACAAACTTAGGGTCATTATAGATCCTTTCATATACCTTAGTATCAGCAAGTTGTAACCTGATTTCAGCCACATAGGATCCGGTGTCCATGACCACAACCCCACCACCCTTGTCAGCAGACTTGATGGTGAGGCTGCGGTCCGAAGCCAGATCTCTAAATGCCGAAATCTCAGCTGAAGTCATATTAGCTGATTTCAATGGTTGCTGAGAGGTTTCCCGTTTGAGACTTTCGATGTCGCGTTTAATTGCGAGACCAAAAGCCTCAATAGCAGGATGGTCTAATGTTGGAGTAAAATCGCTTTTAAGGTATAGACCCAAATTTCTCAAGTTTAATTCACTGGTATTGATATTTTCATCTATAGGTCTCCCACCATGATCCGCGAACCATACCTTTAGCTTAATACTGCGCAGAAATCTCTGCAGATCCATTTCTAACTCAAACCACTTAGTTGTACTCACAGGACAGAATGATAAACCTTTGTTCAACATTGATAAATGAGCGGTATTTAAAACAACTGAAGAAATATTTACCACTATATCTTGCGTCTCGAAGTCCTGCCCCGTTGGGGCTGTATATTTTTCCCTTTTCCTCTGTTTGTGTTGTCTTCTCCCCCCTCGGCGAGTCCTACCGACCCGGGGGTTTCCCCTAAAAAAGGAACATCAGAGATACTAATGACTTTTTGACTAAAATTGAGGATCTTTCCATACCCAAGGGGGCACTGTTGGCTTCCTTTGATGTGGTAAGTCTTTATACCTCTATTGAACATGAATTGGGCATACAAGTCATCGAACAGGTTCTACATGCGACACAGTACAGTGCTGATTGTCAGAAATTTTTGAGCTCCTTACTGAGGTTCATCCTGACTCGAAATTATTTCCTCTTTCAGGATGATTTTTTCCTGCAATTACGGGGGACCGCGATGGGGTCCAATGTGGCGCCGACCTATGCAAACCTATACATGTCTCATCTTGAGGAATCTGTCGTCTATGTGTGCCACCACTTCAGCCATGTGCTGGGGTGGTGGCGATACATCGACGACATTTTCCTGGTTTGGGTCGGCGCCACTGAGGACCTCATCGCGTTCCACGATTTTCTCAACACCATTGACCCTAGTGTTAAGTTTACACTTACACACTCCGATACAATGGTTCAATTTTTGGACACTCAGGTCAGCATCCGAAATAACCAACTAACAACGGATATATATGTGAAACCCACAGATAAAAATACGTTATTACATTATGAAAGTCATCATCCAAAATCTATGGTAAGGTCTCTCCCTTTTAGTCAGCTCCTTAGAGTAAAGAAAATTGTACAAGATCCAGTGAAGATAGACGATAGATTGCATGAAATGGGTACTAAATTCCAGACACGGGGATACCCCCAAAAATTAATTCGAGAACATATGAATCGTGTGAAACCCCTCACTAAAGAGATTATTAAAGGGGGATTGGGCAAGTTGAAACGATCTCAGCCCCGGATCCCATTTGTCTCAGAATTCAGTACCAATAGTGCAAGTATTGCAGCCATAATTAAAAAACATTGGCGAATTCTAAGTAGTAGTTTTGAAAAAATTGAGGAATTTAAATCTCCACCCCTTTGCTCATATAGACGTAGCCGTAATCTTGGAGACAGATTGGTGAAATCAGACATAGGCACAGCTAGGGAGACATGTGAGACTTATTTCGGGTCGACCAGGAAGGGTTGTTACCCTTGCTACAATTGCGTCAACTGTAAACTGATGCTGAGAGGTGATTCCTTTGTCCATCCGCTGTCAGGACAGAGGGTCAACATCAGACAATACTTAACGTGCGACTCAGCATATGTGGTCTATTTGTTGGTTTGCCCCTGTGATCTGCTTTACATCGGTGAGACCACATGGGACGTCAAGACCCGCCTCAACCAACATCGGTATTCCATCAGGAAACAAAAAATGGACCTCCCGGTGTCAAAGCATTTTACAGAGGCAAAACATACACAAAATGATCTGAGATTTAGAATTCTGGAACAAATATCCCCCTCTAGACGGGGTGGTGACCGAGTAAAATTACTAAAGAGACGTGAACTATATTGGATCTACACCCTGGGTACTCTGAAACCGCATGGCCTAAATGTGGAATTTAGGGTCGTCTAATCGCTGTCCACGTGTGCCCTCTTCTTTGTTAATGGTGTATGGGAAAACAACATGTGCCATATACTAATTGGTTTTTATTTCTCTTTTCCTGTATAGGACTATATCAAGTATCAATATTATGAATGGATCCATACGGTGAAGATTGGAGGAACTGTGTCGGCGATCCTCTTTGTTCTCTCATATATATAATTATATTCCCACATCTCTCATGAGCCACATTTGTCAGTCCCTGTCTGCACCGGTTGCGACTCCAGCCCCCTCTTCTTTGGGACTGGGGTGGCATCTGACTGACGGGTCCTGACATAATTTATTCATTTACTTTGATTTTATCATTTTGCACTGATGCAGACTTTCCGTGCGCCTCCCACTCTGTCTACATGGGATATTTTTATTTGTATTCCGTGTGGGACGTGAGAAGGTGACACGGAGCGGATATGCTGGCAAGCCTGGGACGCAGGGTGACGATGGTGTGATAACCACGCCCCCCTGCGCATACAGACATCCTTTCGGTGACTGACATTGATTTGTTGGTCCCCGATCTAAGGACCAGCCTTTTCTGCTACACACTGCGGTGCCTTTTTCAATATAAGTAATGTTGCTTTTGTTATGTGGGCGGCTGCGCCGATCGCGCATGCGCCCTGAGGAAAAACCTCTATTGTGGCCATCTTTGATGTGGGTGTCTAGAAGTAATGAATCATGTGACGATAGATCAAGCGGCGCATGCGCTGTTGTCTCTTCCGGACGCCAACAGGCTTTACTCCGTGCCTTCAACCAACATGGATCCATTCAAAAGGTTTTTAATGTGTAATTCAATTAAGGGTTATCACCTGTATTCACTTACACTATTCACTTATTATGGAAGTTATTATGTGGTTCTCACTGTATGAACTTATTATGGAATCACTATTTAGGTATCCATGTATATATAGATCTATACTATGTCTATGTATGGATTACACTATCATCACTATTGTACTGCTTAAATATTTTCACTTTATTGTATTATGAATGAATGTATTTTGTGTCAATTACTGCCACTATTTATATATGCTATCATGCACATGTTACTCAGCTGGACAAAGGCTCCATTGTGAGAGCTGAAACGTTGCTGCTGGTTGGGTGAATAAAGCGTCCACCATTCTTCACCATTTGGAGTGCTGCCTTCTCTTTTTTTGCTGTTTATCTACATCCGGGACCCTGGTCTCAGGTCCTTTAGGAGGAATTTTGCACCCCCATACTACATTGTGTGCTGCTTCTTAATTTTTCTTTTCTTTTTATATATATATATATATATATATATATATATTCAATTAACCATACCTTGTGTACAGTATCTGTTTTGGAATAAGATTGGGGTGTACTTGCAGCATCATCCTGAAAATTAATCCAATACAGGGAGATTGAAAATATACTAGTGAAAACACGGTATTATCTCCAAGGAACTGAATTCAGTTCTAGACCAGTATGGTTGATAATATATTTATATATTTTGCATATCATTGATTGAATTTTATTATCGCCAATTTTATTATATATATTATTTTGCACTATAAATTGTATTAATAAATTACATATATATTTTGTCTGTAACTGGGTTTTGTCTTCAATTCAACGCAGATCACGAGCTTGTTTTAGCTTGATATTTATGATAATAAGTTAGAATCTCCTTTATTACCGATTTTAATTTATTCACATAAATAATATAGACTGTCAATCGGAGACAGCATAAATATTCCGACAAAGTCCACCAGATCTCAATCTGTTGGTGGAGAAACTGCAGTGATGTTTGTAGCAGAGATATTTCGTCAAAGGAGGCTTCCAAGTGTAGTCTCTGCTACAAACATCACTGCAGTTACTCCACCAACAGATTGAGATCTGGTGGACTTGGCAGTTCAATTCAACAGAAACACAGAGTCGTCTAGGTAAACCTCTTGATACATTGTGTCACAGACACTTCTGAGGAGAGGAGAAGACCCAAAGTTTAAAGGCTGGAGAACCTTCGGTTGATATAAGGTAAATCTTACTTGCAAGTAATTTTATAGCGGGACGCCGCTATCCACTTCATGTTCAGCAGGACACTGCTGTAATTGGAAGTGGGACATAATAATATTCGATTGGACTGCACCAATACCCAGATGTTCATACCAAATTTGGACTGACTGAATAATTGAATTTGAGATTTTATTTTATTTTAGGATTGTCGCTATTTGCACTATATTGTTCTGAGCCCTTGTGTAAATCGATTATTTTTATTCAATATTATCAAATATTTTATTCAATGATATGAAATATTTTATTGATTCATCTATTGATTATTACAATTGATTGGTTTGAGCAACATTATTCACAATAGTAATAAAGATATTAAATTGTACCACATGGTCAGGATTTCTTGAGTGCCCTGTTACACTATTTAATAAATCTGCAATGGCTGCCTTACCACACTACAGATTTTCAGCACAGGAGGATAGCAATTAGCATAACCTGTGACCTTAAACTTCCTGTATATATATATATATATATATATATATATATATATATATATATAGGAAGTGAAAAATAGCCAGCAGCACTCCAAATCAATTCAAAAGTTGATGATTTTTTGGACCCAAAATCAGGCGACGTTTCAACAGCTTGTTGCTGTCTTTATCAAGCACAGTGCACATGTGTTACAGACACACTTTAAATAAGGGCATCAATCGAAAATAGATTAACATCAATTGAACATAATACAGTGAATATACAGTGAACGAACAATACATGTGATCATAAAAAATACATATAACAAATTGGCCTCATTTGGCCAAAATAATACATCAAACTAAAACTACATTAATTCCACATATCGTGATTTATATGGAATATAACATAATAAGTGTCAGTGATTACCCTAATAAGGTGAATTAAAAACTCACTGTCAGGTGGGCAGCTGCATGGTTGGCGTTAAACATGCTCCATTGGCGTCCCCATGCATGATTTGCGCATGCGCGAAAATACTATACGTAATTAGCGCATGCGCGAAAATCTCGTAATTAGCGCATGCGCGAAAATACACGTAATTAGCGCATGCGCGAATATATCAAATCTCGCGATTCCTCCGTTTTCGAGCGGCTGGCTAACGCCCACAACTAAGATGGACGAAACTGGATCAAATGCATTGTGCACATGTTAGAGCAGTAATGGGTGCCACCCAACACATATCACATGATCAAAGTGATCTCAATAGAGCTGCTAGTCCATGGAACCCGATATTATAAATCAATGGGTCCTAGGGCAATGCCGCACGGCCACCCACATGTCAAAGCACGTATGGTAGTCGGGCACAGTGCCCCAAAGATCCAAAATCTAAATTATAAAAAATTGTTTTACATGGTTTGTATATGAATGTCACATATTAATTGACAATTCATAATAATGAGATGTCGGCGTGAACAATGGGAAAACAACCCTACATCGCAGGGGGATCCCCACGGAACGCCACTATTCTCTCAAAAAGTAACAACATTGATACCCATAAATGAATATAAGCATTCAATACAAGGAAAAAAGGTGAAGAACAACCATAATAATGCAGGTACCATGGTCAAACGGATCAAATTTTTCTATATGAACGGTATACGGGGGCATCCAGAACAATGTACAACAAATTCCGCACAAATAATAAAGCACTGAACCAGGCATATATTGGTTGAATAGAGTAAATAGATATTGGGGAGCCAACTGGAACCAGGATGAACGTCACATCATGCAGTGCCTCCGCCAAGGCAGTGAGATCAAAATGAATCTAAAAACAAAAAGAGAAAATTTTAGCAATTCTCATAAAAAATTATACTTGATTCAAGATAATCATTCAAATGCAGAAACACACGTGCATTTGACCTACAGAAAGGAATACGGATCCTGCAGAGTAGAGAAGGCATAAGATATGGGCAGTGCCAGGGCCAAACTACACTAATCCACCCTAAAGTCCACGTTTAACCCATTAGGTTTTAACGTCTTTAGCGTATATATCCAGTATAACTCGCGTTTTTTAAGGATAGCCTGTCTATCTCCACCACGCCTCCCCAATTCTACCTGTTCCAAAATACGAAATCTCAAATCACTCTGTGTGTGCCCTGCCTCTTTAAAATGTTTGGACACTGGTAAATCCATCTTTTCTTTCCTGATGGAGTAGCGATGTTGATTCAATCGTGTCTTTACATCCCACGTGGTCTCACCAACATACCACTTCCCACACGGGCAGGTCAGTTGGTAGACCACGTAGGATGAGTCACAGGTCAAGAATTGAGTGATTTTCATCATCCCACCAGTGGGATTACGTGTATTTTCGCGCATGCGCTAATTACGAGATTTTCGCGCATGCGCTAATTACGTATAGTATTTTCGCGCATGCGCAAATCATGCATGGGGACGCCAATGGAGCATGTTTAACGCCAACCATGCAGCTGCCCACCTGACAGTGAGTCTTTAATTCACCTTATTAGGGTAATCACTGACACTTATTATGTTATATTCCATATAAATCACGATCTGTGGAATTAATGTAGTTTTAGTTTGATGTATTATTTTGGCCAAATGAGGCCAATTTGTTATATGTATTTTTTATGATCACATGTATTGTTCGTTCACTGTATATTCACTGTATTATGTTCAATTGATGTTAATCTATTTTCGATTGATGCCCTTATTTAAAGTGTGTCTGTAACACATGTGCACTGTGCTTGATAAAGACAGCAACAAGCTGTTGAAACGTCGCCTGATTTTGGGTCCAATAAATCATCAACTTTTGAATTGATTTGGAGTGCTGCTGGCTATTTTTCACTTCTAGTACATTGGACCAAGGTGCTGGTCCACACTGGCCGGACGTGCACCCCCTGCTTATACAGTGTGCTGCTTCCTCACTTTCTTCAAATTATATATATATATATATATATATATATATATTTTTTTTTCATTTTATTGGCACAAGTTTTGGCAGACAGTTTGGCCATGCCAAAAGATAGAAATAAAACGGACGTGGACGCAGATGTCAATCGGGGTGTGCCTCCGCTTTTTTCACGGTCCCATTGACTTGAATGGGTCCTCAAACCATTTTCCGTGAAAAAAATAGGACAGGTTATATTTTTTGGACGGACTGGAAACACTGATCACGGACGCGATTGACAAACGGTGCATTAGCCGAGTTTTCAACGGACCCATCGAAAGTCAATGGGTCCGCTGAAAATCACAGAAAACGGAACAACGGACACGAGACACAACAACGGTCATGTGCATAAGGCCTTAGGGAGTTTTTTTCTTTAACCATTATCTGCAGGAGGTCCTTAGATGTTCTTTTCTCGATTTCTATCAACCTTTCTTTATATTTTTGGACATCCAATCTGAGGAGCCCCACAGACTCCCTGATATTTCCAGTCTGGGTGTAGCATGTGGGCGGGCGTACGTAGGTGACGCACACACATCCCTCCTGGCTGCTGAGCTCCTAGCCGACGAGCGGTGACGCCGAGACCATGCTGTGTGCACCGCGATTTGCTCCATTCTCCTGTCGGTAACCCGGACATGCCGTTGGTGCGGCTATAGTGCTGACCTGCCATCCTTTGCATTACAATCTTGCTGTCCTGTTTTTCCTAAGTCTGAGGCAAGCGGAGGCGGTGTCGCTTGCAATGCTGGGAGAGGAGGTGAACTTTTGTGGACCGGAGGTGGCACGGCCACCAGCGCTTCTACCTCCCCCCCCCCCCCCCGAGGATCAGGTGAGACGCATCTACGCTTTTCGGAATACCGCTACTGAAAATCTGAGGCAATATAAGGTAAAAGGGCACGGGCTAATGGGGAGTTGAAAGGGGGCCATGAGAGCTGGTTCTAAAGGTGTTTATGTGGAACCTAGGTGGCACCCTTACCCCTGAATGGCCCGTGTAAATTGGGAAAAGGACAGAGGAGGAGGAAAGCTACCAGCGGTGGAAATATAAAGTTCGATGTAGCGATTTCTGGTCTAGACTGGGGGTTGGGGGGGTGAGTCTGAGATAGCTCTAATGAAGGGGGACTGAGGCGAGTGGCCTAAAATACAGCTCAACTACTAGTCTGACCGTTTATTGGAAGGAGGAAAGGCGGAAAAGTGTGGGGGGGAAATAAAATTCCTGAAAAACAAGATCTAAAAGTAAAAAAAACAAAAGGAGACCAGCGGGAGGGATATGAGGTGGAGCTCGCTACCCTACACCCTGAAGTGGAAAGAAGGATTGATATTGTGTCATGCTATGAAGTAATCTTGCTAACTGAATTAATCAGATACAGGCCGTCATGGAGGTTATGAACTAACTTGTTAACCAATGCCTACTAATTTAGGGTTTGTCACAGTTTTTTTCTGACACAAACTGGTACGAATTGGCTGGTTAACAGAATTAATCAATTACAGGTCGTCATGGATGTTATGAACTAACTCGCTAACCAATGTCTACTAACTAAGGGTCTGCCACTGTTTTCTTTGATTAACTGGCACTATTTGATTGGCTGCTGGTTTTATAATTGTGCAGCTTGGACACAAAATTAAATGCATTTGTATCTTTTAGGAGGGAGAACGGAAATTGGTGGACTATGGATATATGAATTAGTAGAGTTAACAAAATATGTATGTAAACAGAAAATTGTTGGACTTATTGTTGTTCAACGGGTCTGTATGCTGATCCTTCCTCGCTGTTGATTTAGCTAGCGATACTGCGGATTGCTATGTAAGGCGGGTGGAGGAGGGGCACAAGAGGTAGGTAGTAAGAAAGCCCAGAGATGGCTAGACAGGGGGCTGGAAAAAAGGGCAAGGGTACAGGTGGAGCTTAATACCTCAACCTCCCCGATAATAAAAAAAACCTGAAAAATCAAAGCAGCTACTCCTGACTAGAGTTGAGCGAACACCTGGATGTTCGGGTTCGAGAAGTTCGGCCGAACATCCCGGAAATGTTCGGGTTCGGGATCCGAACCCGATCCGAACTTCGTCCCGAACCCGAACCCCATTGAAGTCAATGGGGACCCGAACTTTTCGGCACTAAAAAGGCTGTAAAACAGCCCAGGAAAGAGCTAGAGGGCTGCAAAAGGCAGCAACATGTAGGTAAATCCCCTGCAAACAAATGTGGATAGGGAAATGAATTAAAATAAAAATTAAATAAATAAAAATTAACCAAAATCAATTGGAGAGAGGTTCCATAGCAGAGAATCTGGCTTCCCGTCACCCACCACTGGAACAGTCCATTCTCAGATATTTAGGCCCCGGCACCCAGGCAGAGGAGAGAGGTCCCGTAACAGAGAATCTGTCTTCATGTCAGCAGAGAATTAGTCTGCATGTCATAGCAGAGAATGAGGCTTCACGTCAGCCACCACTGCAACAGTCCATTGGCATATATTTAGGCCCAGCACCCAGGCAGAGGAGGGAGGTCCCGTAACAGAGAATCTGTCTTCATGTCAGCAGAGAATTAGTCTGCATGTCATAGCAGAGAATGAGGCTTCACGTCAGCCACCACTGCAACAGTCCATTGGCATATATTTAGGCCCAGCACACACACAGGCAGAGGAGAGAGGTCCCGTAACAGAGAATCTGGCTTCATGTCAGCAGAGAATCAGTCTGCATGTCATAGCAGAGAATGAGGCTTCACGTCAGCCACCACTGCAACAGTCCATTGGCATATATTTAGGCCCAGCACACACACAGGCAGAGGAGAGAGGTCCCGTAACAGAGAATCTGGCTTCATGTCAGCAGAGAATCAGTCTGCATGTCATAGCAGAGAATGAGGCTTCACGTCAGCCACCACTGCAACAGTCCATTGGCATATATTTAGGCCCAGCACCCAGGCAGAGGAGGGAGGTCCCGTAACAGAGAATCTGTCTTCATGTCAGCAGAGAATTAGTCTGCATGTCATAGCAGAGAATGAGGCTTCACGTCAGCCACCACTGCAACAGTCCATTGGCATATATTTAGGCCCAGCACACACACAGGCAGAGGAGAGAGGTCCCGTAACAGAGAATCTGGCTTCATGTCAGCAGAGAATCAGTCTGCATGTCATAGCAGAGAATGAGGCTTCACGTCAGCCACCACTGCAACAGTCCATTGGCATATATTTAGGCCCAGCACACACACAGGCAGAGGAGAGAGGTCCCGTAACAGAGAATCTGGCTTCATGTCAGCAGAGAATCAGTCTGCATGTCATAGCAGAGAATGAGGCTTCACGTCAGCCACCACTGCAACAGTCCATTGGCATATATTTAGGCCCAGCACCCAGGCAGAGGAGGGAGGTCCCGTAACAGAGAATCTGTCTTCATGTCAGCAGAGAATTAGTCTGCATGTCATAGCAGAGAATGAGGCTTCACGTCAGCCACCACTGCAACAGTCCATTGGCATATATTTAGGCCCAGCACCCAGGCAGAGGAGGGAGGTCCCGTAACAGAGAATCTGTCTTCATGTCAGCAGAGAATTAGTCTGCATGTCATAGCAGAGAATGAGGCTTCACGTCAGCCACCACTGGAACAGTCCATTCTCAGATATTTAGGCCCCGGCACCCAGGCAGAGGAGAGAGGTCCCGTAACAGAGAATCTGTCTTCATGTCAGCAGAGAATTAGTCTGCATGTCATAGCAGAGAATGAGGCTTCACGTCAGCCACCACTGCAACAGTCCATTGGCATATATTTAGGCCCAGCACCCAGGCAGAGGAGAGAGGTCCCGTAACAGACAATCTGGCTTCATGTCAGCAGAGAATCAGTCTTCATATCATAGCAGAGAATCAGGCTTCACGTCACCCACCACTGTAAGAGTCAATTTTCATAAATTTAGGCCCAGAACCCAGGCAGAGGAGAAAGGTCCCGTAACAGACAATCTGGCTTCATGTCAGCAGAGAATCAGTCTTCATATCATAGCAGAGAATCAGGCTTCACGTCACCCACCACTGTAAGAGTCAATTTTCATAAATTTAGGCCCAGAACCCAGGCAGAGGAGAAAGGTCCCGTAACAGACAATCTGGCTTCATGTCAGCAGAGAATCAGTCTTCATATCATAGCAGAGAATCAGGCTTCACGTCACCCACCACTGTAAGAGTCAATTTTCATAAATTTAGGCCCAGAACCCAGGCAGAGGAGAAAGGTCCCGTAACAGACAATCTGGCTTCATGTCAGCAGAGAATCAGTCTTCATATCATAGCAGAGAATCAGGCTTCACGTCACCCACCACTGTAAGAGTCAATTTTCATAAATTTAGGCCCAGAACCCAGGCAGAGGAGAAAGGTCCCGTAACAGACAATCTGGCTTCATGTCAGCAGAGAATCAGTCTTCATATCATAGCAGAGAATCAGGCTTCACGTCACCCACCACTGTAAGAGTCAATTTTCATAAATTTAGGCCCAGAACCCAGGCAGAGGAGAAAGGTCCCGTAACAGACAATCTGGCTTCATGTCAGCAGAGAATCAGTCTTCATATCATAGCAGAGAATCAGGCTTCACGTCACCCACCACTGTAAGAGTCAATTTTCATAAATTTAGGCCCAGAACCCAGGTAGAGGAGAAAGGTCCCGTAACAGACAATCTGGCTTCATGACAGCAGAGAATCAGTCTGCATGTCATAGCAGAGAATCAGGCTTCACGTCAGCCACCACTGCAACAGTCCATTGTCATAAATTTAGGCCCAGCACCCAGGCAGAGGAGAGAGGTCCCGTAACAGACAATCTGGCTTCATGTCAGCAGAGAATTAGTCTGCATGTCATAGCAGAGAATCAGGCTTCATGTCAGCCACCACTGCAACAGTCCATTGGCATATATTTAGGCCTAGCACACAGGCAGAGGAGAGGTTCATTCAACTTTGGGTAGCATCGCAATATAATGGTAAAATGAAAATAAAAATAGGATTGAATGAGGAAGTGCCCTGGAGTCCAATAATATATGGTTATGGGGAGGTAGTTAATGTCTAATCTGGACAAGGGACGGACAGGTCCTGTGGGATCCATGCCTGGTTCATTTTTATGAACGTCAGCTTGTCCACATTGGCTGTAGACAGGCGGCTGCGTTTGTCTGTAATGACGCCCCCTGCCGTGCTGAATACACGTTCAGACAAAACGCTGGCTGCCGGGCAGGCCAGCACCTCCAAGGCATAAAAGGCTAGCTCTGGCCACGTGGACAATTTAGAGACCCAGAAGTTGAATGGGGCCGAACCATCAGTCAGTACGTGGAGGGGTGTGCACACGTACTGTTCCACCATGTTAGTAAAATGTTGCCTCCTGCTAACACGTTGCGTATCAGGTGGTGGTGCAGTTAGCTGTGGCGTGTTGACAAAAGTTTTCCACATCTCTGCCATGCTAACCCTGCCCTCAGAGGAGCTGGCCGTGACACAGCTGCCTTGGCGACCTCTTGCTCCTCCTCTGCCTTGGCCTTGGGCTTCCACTTGTTCCCCTGTGACATTTGGGAATGCTCTCAGTAGCGCGTCTACCAACGTGCGCTTGTACTCGCGCATCTTCCTATCACGCTCCAGTGCAGGAAGTAAGGTGGGCACATTGTCTTTGTAGCGTGGATCCAGCAGGGTGGCAACCCAGTAGTCCGCACAGGTTAAAATGTGGGCAACTCTGCTGTCGTTGCGCAGGCACTGCAGCATGTAGTCGCTCATGTGTGCCAGGCTGCCCAGGGGTAAGGACAAGCTGTCCTCTGTGGGAGGCGTATCGTCATCGTCCTGCCTTTCCCCCCAGCCACGCACCAGTGATGGACCCGAGCTGCGTTGGGTGCCACCCCGCTGTGACCATGCTTCATCCTCATCCTCCTCCACCTCCTCCTCATCCTCGTCCTCCTCGTCCTCCAGTAGTGGGCCCTGGCTGGCCACATTTGTACCTGGCCTCTGCTGTTGCAAAAAACCTCCCTCTGAGTCACTTCGAAGAGACTGGCCTGAAAGTGCTAAAAATGACCCCTCTTCCTCATCCTCCTCCTCCTCCTCCTGGGCCACCTCCTGTTCCATCATCGCCCTAAGTGTTTTCTCAAGGAGACATAGAAGTGGTATTGTAACGCTGATAACGGTGTCATCGCCACTGGCCATGTTGGTGGAGTACTCGAAACAGCGCAACAGGGCACACAGGTCTCGCATGGAGGCCCAGTCATTGGTGGTGAAGTGGTGCTGTTCTGTAGTGCGACTGACCCGTGCGTGCTGCAGCTGAAACTCCACTATGGCCTGCTGCTGCTCGCACAGTCTGTCCAGCATGTGCAAGGTGGAGTTCCACCTGGTGGGCACGTCGCATATGAGGCGGTGAGCGGGAAGGCCGAAGTTACGCTGTAGCGCAGACAGGCGAGCAGCAGCAGGATGTGAACGCCGGAAGCGCGAACAGACGGCCCGCACTTTATGCAGCAGCTCTGACATGTCGGGGTAGTTGTGAATGAACTTCTGCACCACCAAATTCAGCACATGCGCCAAGCAAGGGATGTGCGTCAAATTGGCTAGTCCCAGAGCTGCAACGAGATTTCGCCCATTATCACACACCACCAGGCCGGGCTTGAGGCTCACCGGCAGCAACCACTCGTCGGTCTGTTGTTCTATACCCCGCCACAACTCCTGTGCGGTGTGGGGCCTGTCCCCCAAACATATGAGTTTCAGAATGGCCTGCTGACGTTTACCCCGGGCTGTGCTGAAGTTGGTGGTGAAGGTGTGTGGCTGACTGGATGAGCAGGTGGAAGAAGAGGAGGAGGAAGCCGAGAAGGAGGAGGTGGCAACAGGAGGCAAAGAATGTTGCCCTGCGATCCTTGGCGGCGGAAGGACGTGCGCCAAACAGCTCTCCGCCTGGGGCCCAGCTGCCACTACATTTACCCAGTGTGCAGTTAGGGAGATATAGCGTCCCTGGCCGTGCTTACTGGTCCACGTATCTGTGGTTAGGTGGACCTTGCTACAGATGGCGTTGCGCAGTGCACACTTGATTTTATCGGATACTTGGTTGTGCAGGGAAGGCACGGCTCTCTTGGAGAAGTAGTGCCGGCTGGGAACAACATACTGTGGGACAGCAAGCGACATGAGCTGTTTGAAGCTGTCTGTGTCCACCAGCCTAAATGACAGCATTTCATAGGCCAGTAGTTTAGAAATGCTGGCATTCAGGGCCAGGGATCGAGGGTGGCTAGGTGGGAATTTACGCTTTCTATCAAATGTTTGTGAGATGGAGAGCTGAACGCTGGCGTGTGACATGGTTGAGACGCTTGGTGACGGAGGTGGTGGTGGTGGTGTTGGTGGTACATCCCCTGTTTGCTGGGCGGCAGGTGCCAACGTTCCTCCAGAGGCGGAGGAAGAGGCCGAGGCGGCAGCAGCAGAATAGGCCGAGGCGGCAGCAGCAGAAGAGGTAGCAGGGGGAGCCTGAGTGACTTCCTTGGTTTTAAGGTGTTTACTCCACTGCAGTTCATGCTTTGCATGCAGGTGCCTGGTCATGCAGGTTGTGCTCAGGTTCAGAACGTTAATGCCTCGCTTCAGGCTCTGATGGCACAGCGTGCAAACCACTCGGGTCTTGTCGTCAGCACATTGTTTGAAGAAGTGCCATGCCAGGGAACTCCTTGAAGCTGCCTTTGGGGTGCTCGGTCCCAGATGGCGGCGGTCAGTAGCAGGCGGAGTCTCTTGGCGGCGGGTGTTCTGCTTTTGCCCACTGCTCCCTCTTTTGCTACGCTGTTGGCTCGGTCTCACCACTGCCTCTTCCTCCGAACTGTGAAAGTCAGTGGCACGACCTTCATTCCATGTGGGGTCTAGGACCTCATCGTCCCCTGCATCGTCTTCCACCCAGTCTTGATCCCTGACCTCCTGTTCAGTCTGCACACTGCAGAAAGACGCAGCAGTTGGCACCTGTGTTTCGTCATCATCAGAGACATGCTGAGGTGGTATTCCCATGTCCTCATCATCAGGAAACATAAGTGGTTGTGCGTCAGTGCATTCTATGTCTTTCACCGCTGGGGAAGGGCTAGGTGGATGCCCTTGGGAAACCCTGCCAGCGGAGTCTTCAAACAGCATAAGAGACTGCTGCATAACTTGAGGCTGAGACAGTTTCCCTGGTATGCATGGGGGTGATGTGACAGACTGATGGGGTTGGTTTTCAGGCGCCATCTGTGCGCTTTCTGCAGAAGACTGGGTGGGAGATAATGTGAACGTGCTGGATCCACTGTCGGCCACCCAATTGACTAATGCCTGTACCTGCTCAGGCCTTACCATCCTTAGAACGGCATTGGGCCCCACCATATATCGCTGTAAATTCTGGCGGCTACTGGGACCTGAAGTAGTTGGTACACTAGGACGTGTGGATGTGGCAGAACGGCCACGTCCTCTCCCAGCACCAGAGGGTCCACTAACACCACCACGACCATGTCCACGTCCGCGTCCCTTACTAGATGTTTTTCTCATTGTTATGGTTCACCACAACAACAAATATATTATTTGGCCCAATGTATTGTATTCAAATTCAGCGGGATATAAATTTGAGGCCTAGTATTTAGGCGCTGGGTGACCGGTATGGATTTAGTGACAGAATTAGACTTGGAAATGCACAGAAGCGTGTGTGTGTGAAGTTATTCTGAATGACCCAATGTGCACCTTGAATATTATATACCCTTTTAGGGATAGATTTCAAATAGCTCTGATATAGCAGAAACCACTAAATTATGAAATTGCTAAATTGGGAATTGTACTTCAACCCAGAACAAAAAATGTGCTTTGACGGACACTAAATATCTTGCCCAGCAACAACAGTACAACGGTGGGTAACGAGAGATTTAGAGGGAATTAAATTTGAGGCCTAGTATTTAGGCGCTGGGTCACCGGTATGGATTTAGTGACAGAATTAGACTTGGAAATACACAGTAGCGGGTGTGTGTGAAGTTATTCTGAATGACCCTATGTGCACCTTCAATATTATATACCCTTTTAGGGATAGATTTCAAATAGCTCTGATATAGCAGAAACCACTAAATTATGAAATTGCTAAATTGGGAATTGTACTTCAACCCAGAACAAAAAATGTGCTTTGACGGACACTAAATATCTTGCCCAGCAACAACAGTACAGCGGTGGGTAACGAGAGATTTAGAGGGAATTAAATTTGAGGCCTAGTATTTAGGCGCTGGGTCACCGGTATGGATTTAGTGACAGAATTAGACTTGGAAATGCACAGAAGCGTGTGTGTGAAGTTATTCTGAATGACCCAATGTGCACCTTCAATATTATATACCCTTTTTGGGATAGATTTCAAATAGCTCTGATATAGCAGGAACCACTAAATTATGAAATTGCTAAATTGGGAATTGTACTTCAACCCAGAACAAAAAATGTGCTTTGACGGGCACTAAATAACTTTCCCAGCTACAACAGGACAACGGTAACGAGAGATTTAGAGGGATTTAAATTTGAGGCCTAGTATTTAGGCGCTGGGTGACAGGTATGGGTTTAGTGACAGAATTAGACTTGGAAATACACAGTAGCGGGTGTGTGTGAAGTTATTCTGAATGACCCTATGTGCACCTTCAATATTATATACCCTTTTAGGGATAGATTTCAAATAGCTCTGATATAGCAGAAACCACTAAATTATGAAATTGCTAAATTGGGAATTGTACTTCAACCCAGAACAAAAAATGTGCTTTGACGGACACTAAATATCTTGCCCAGCAACAACAGTACACCGGTGGGTAACGAGAGATTTAGAGGGAATTAAATTTGAGGCCTAGTATTTAGGCGCTGGGTCACCGGTATGGATTTAGTGACAGAATTAGACTTGGAAATACACAGTAGCGGGTGTGTGTGAAGTTATTCTGAATGACCCTATGTGCACCTTCAATATTATATACCCTTTTTGGGATAGATTTCAAATAGCTCTGATATAGCAGGAACCACTAAATTATGAAATTGCTAAATTGGGAATTGTACTTCAACCCAGAACAAAAAATGTGCTTTGACGGGCACTAAATAACTTTCCCAGCTACAACAGGACAACGGTAACGAGAGATTTAGAGGGATTTAAATTTGAGGCCTAGTATTTAGGCGCTGGGTGACAGGTATGGGTTTAGTGACAGAATTAGACTTGGAAATACACAGTAGCGGGTGTGTGTGAAGTTATTCTGAATGACCCTATGTGCACCTTCAATATTATATACCCTTTTTGGGATAGATTTCAAATAGCTCTGATATAGCAGAAACCACTAAATTATGAAATTGCTAAATTGGGAATTGTACTTCAACCCAGAACAAAAAATGTGCTTTGACGGACACTAAATATCTTGCCCAGCAACAACAGTACAGCGGTGGGTAACGAGAGATTTAGAGGGAATTAAATTTGAGGCCTAGTATTTAGGCGCTGGGTCACCGGTATGGATTTAGTGACAGAATTAGACTTGGAAATACACAGTAGCGGGTGTGTGTGAAGTTACTCTGAATGACCCTATGTGCACCTTCAATATTATATACCCTTTTTGGGATAGATTTCAAATAGCTCTGATATAGCAGGAACCACTAAATTATGAAATTGCTAAATTGGGAATTGTACTTCAACCCAGAACAAAAAATGTGCTTTGACGGGCACTAAATAACTTTCCCAGCTACAACAGGACAACGGTAACGAGAGATTTAGAGGGATTTAAATTTGAGGCCTAGTATTTAGGCGCTGGGTGACAGGTATGGGTTTAGTGACAGAATTAGACTTGGAAATACACAGTAGCGGGTGTGTGTGAAGTTATTCTGAATGACCCTATGTGCACCTTCAATATTATATACCCTTTTTGGGATAGATTTCAAATAGCTCTGATATAGCAGAAACCACTAAATTATGAAATTGCTAAATTGGGAATTGTACTTCAACCCAGAACAAAAAATGTGCTTTGACGGACACTAAATATCTTGCCCAGCAACAACAGTACAGCGGTGGGTAACGAGAGATTTAGAGGGAATTAAATTTGAGGCCTAGTATTTAGGCGCTGGGTCACCGGTATGGATTTAGTGACAGAATTAGACTTGGAAATACACAGTAGCGGGTGTGTGTGAAGTTACTCTGAATGACCCTATGTGCACCTTCAATATTATATACCCTTTTTGGGATAGATTTCAAAGAGCTCTGATATAGCAGGAACCACTAAATTATGAAATTGCTAAATTGGGAATTGTATTTCAACCCAGAACAAGAAATGTGCTTGAACGGACACTAAATAACTCGCCCAGCTACAGCACTAGGGACAGATTTAGCTGGATATAAATTTGAGGCCTAGTATTTAGGCGCTGGGTGACCGGTATGGATTTAGTGACAGAATTAGACTGGGATATGGCCAAAAAATGAACAGACTATTGCTGGTTAAATGCACTTGGTGTGACAGCTTCACCCTGATGTAGGCTTTAGCCAAAAAACAACCACACCATTGAGGGTTAAATGCACTTGGTCGCAGCTTGTGCTGGCGCACCACAAGACACAAAATGGCCGCCGATCACCCCAGAAAAATGAGACTGACAAACGGTCTGTGCAGCCTAAAAACAGTGAGCAATTGAGGATCAGCAGCTCAATGATCCACAGCTGCAGATCGATCAGTTAATCAAGTCCTTTGGAGGAGTTAATCTGCCTAATCTCGCCCTACTGTCGCAGCCGCAACCTCTCCCTACGCTAATCAGAGCAGAGTGACGGGCGGCGCTATGTGACTCCAGCTTAAATAGAGGCTGGGTCACATGGTGCTCTGGCCAATCACAGCCATGCCAATAGTAGGCATGGCTGTGATGGCCTCTTGGGGCAAGTAGTATGACGCTTGTTGATTGGCTGCTTTGCAGCCTTTCAAAAAGCGCCAAGAAAGCGTCACAAAAGCGCGAAGAAAGCGACGAACACCGAACCCGAACCCGGACTTTTACGAAAATGTCCGGGTTCGGGTCCGTGTCACGGACACCCCAAAATTCGGTACGAACCCGAACTATACAGTTCGAGTTCGCTCATCCCTACTCCTGACCAATATGCGAGGACAGATTAGTCAGTTAAAAAAGAGGATGAGTCCCTAGTACAAGAGGGCGAGTCTATTACAGAGGGAAATTTTGGTTTGAAAACATTAGAGGTGAGTTTCCAGTCTGGGGAGAGTGTTAATAAACAGGGGAGAGTGACAGAAGAAATTGCCTCAACAAAGGAGGAGCTGGTTCCCAGCCTGCAAGACATATTTCAAGAAATAAAAAAATGCAATTTGGCAATACAGGATCGCCCCCTCCTATTTCAACTCGTACATAAGCCTTGCACAGCGGCCCCAGCACAGTCTACAATTCCCGTGCCTCCGGTCACGTGATCGGGATACTAGCGTTCACGTGACCTAGTCCTCATTCATTAGGCTCCGGACTGCGTTATTATAATGTAGGAATTTAAAAATTGATTCAAATCTTGTGCGGGACATGGCCATATTGTAAATTGGAGTGTGGTACAAGATATCTGAACTCCAATATTGTCTCATTTTTTTATTTATTTTTTACCAGGCCCATATGCAGCATGAGCCCCAAAACGTCATAATCTTGGCTGCATTTAATGGGGTCTTGCATATGAGGATGTGTGGTTTTTTGCAATAAACTGCTGGGCGTATAAATTTGTTTGGGTCACCATCAAATTTATGAAATCGTCAGAGACTATGAAGCCCAAGCAGCCAATCTGGATTCCAGCGTTTCCCACAAACTCTGGAATTTGGGGCTTATAATCCTCAGGCGGTGTGGTCCAAAAGAGATCACGGTGGGGGGGCTATGTAATCTCTCCTGGGGCGTCTCCTTGAGGGTTCCTCATCACCGGATGACGATGATCACGAGGGAGTAGAAAAGTAGAGGAAAGTGGCATCCTCTTCTCCCTCACTTCCAGACTCCGTTTCAGAGGCAAGATATGCCTCTTCAACGGAGTACATTCTCTGGGATGGACAGGACATATTTATTTTTATTGGCGTGTGTAAAGTGAAAAGTGTCAGGGGGGTGTATGTAGTGATTTAACACGTAATGAATTTAAAATAAAATTTATGATAAAATTAAAAAAAGAGAAAAAGATAAGAGAAAGAATAAGATAAACATTTTGAAAAAAAGGCTCAAAAAAAAAAAAAGCACTGAAACCTGAGCAGAAGCTGTCAGTAATTGACAGTACTGACCGACGCTCAGCAGTTGCAGGACCCAAGCATGCAGACGGCACATGCATGGGTTCAAAAATCTATACTATTACTAACTAAAATTGACATCTAATATATAAAATTGAGTGTATGTCCACTAAAGAAATCTGCACCGTCGCATTTACAATCACAAAATTTGGCACACAGGTACATCGGGTGTCCGGGAAGGTTTTAGACTGGCTCTCAGCTCTCTAGCATGTACCGTTCCTGAGATATTCCCAAAAATGCATTAGTAGTGTTGATCGAGCACCAAAGTGCACAGGTGCTCTGGCCGAACACATTAGGATGCTTAGGTGCTCTACCGAGCACCTAAGTATAATGGAAGTCAATGAGAACACAAGCATTAAACTAGGCACCCCCTGCTCTGAAGAGGGGAGGGTGCCTAGTTCAAAGGAAAAGGTCAGAAATTGATGGAAACACCACTGAAATAGTTCGGGAACAGCATGGGGAGGATGTCTGGATGCATCTTGGACTCCCAGGTCGCTTCTGGGAACGATGTTGTCCGAGTAGTATGACACTTTAACATACTGACAATAATACGTACCAAACCGAAGATAAAATCGATTTTAGACGGAGGAAAAATTATTAGGAAACATTCTTTCCTGTATATTTACTTGTATATAAAGTGCAAGTACTGCCAAAAATTACAAGGAAGAGGCACTCCGATACAACCTGTATATCACATAAAGAAGAGCATAATTCACACTGTGGTACAATTGTTCATGTAGTGGGACTCCTACACTCATAAAGCCTATGCACTATGTGAAAGGGCTGCCAAAAATGACAAGGAACCGACACTCCAATACACCCTTTGTTACACATAAAGTAGGACATCATACACAGCCTTGAAAAATTATGATTGCCTGCCTGCTGGTGATCCCTTAAAAAAATTTGGAGCAAGGACCTGCTGATCTGACGGATGTCTGCCTTATCAACTTTCGATGTTGCTTTCAGCACAAACCATGGTGACCACGGGTAACGGGGAATCGCGGTTCCTTAGAAATGACTACGGCTACCACATCCAAGCAAATTATATGTGAGGGCCTGTTGATGAGCTGACCCTGTAAAACATTATATGCAAGGGCCTGCTGGTGAGCTGACCCTCTAAAAAATTATATGCGAGGGCCTTCAGGTGAGCTTTCCCTGTAAAATATTGTAGGTGAAGGCCTGCTGGTGAGCTGACCCTGTAAAACATTATATGCGAGGGCCTGCTGGTGACCTGACCCTGTAAAACATTGTAGGTGAGGGCCTGCTGGTGAGCTGACCCTGTAAAACATTATATGCGAGGGCTTGCTGGTGAGCTGACCCTCTAAAAATGTATATGCGAGGGCCTGCTGGTGAGTTAACCCTGTAAAACATTGTAGGTGAGGGGCTGCTGGTGAGCTGACCCTCAAAAAAATTATATACGAGGGCCTGTGGCTGAGCTGACCCTGTAAAACATTAGATGCGAAGGGCATATATGCAAGGGCATTATATGTGACGAATAAGCATGTTGGTATGATAGAAGAGGCAGTGGCGTTGCAAGGGGGGTGCGGGGGGTGCGGGCCGCACCGGGTGACACCAGTCTGATGGGGTGTCACCCGCCCCCTCCTGCCGCCGAACTGACTTACTATGTGTATTCTGACTGAGCTGATCGAGTGAAACAGCTCAGTCAGATAGCAGGCAGCAGCAGGCAGTGTAATAGGAGCCGAGAGTGGAAGCTAGCCCCGCCCCTCCCCGCCCTCCAACCAATCAGAGGCAGCCAGCAGTCCAGCACTGACTCACAGCACAGGGTGAGTAGCAGGGACTCAGAGAATCGTCTGAGGTTATTAGTTAAAAGAATCGTGTCACTGAGTCCCTGCCAGGCTCCCTGCTCTGCGGCTCCCTGTCTCCTGACAAGGAAGGGGGGGTGTATTGCATGTAGCAGAGCTGTGTATGTATAGGGTGCTATAGGGGGGTATACATTGCATGTAGCAGAGCTGTGTAACTGTGTGTGTATAGGGTGCTTGTAGCAGAGTAGGAAGCCTGGCAGGGACTCGGTGACAGGATTCTTTTTACTAAATAACTCTTAGACTATTATCTAAATCCCTGCAATAACTATACAGTGTAATTACATCAGTCTGCTCCACTGCAGCAGAGCTGTGTTTGCCAGGAGCCAGTCCCTCCAGACCTTCGGTTCACTTGAGAGCCGACTCAGCAAGTGAACCGAAGATTCGATGAGCTGCGCATGCGCATTGATCTTCAGTTCACTTGCTTCTGCCGGCTCAGGAAGTGAACCGAAGATCCGATTCATGAAAAAGATCCGAACTTCCCATCTCTAAATTGTGTAAGCCTACGTGTGTGCCGTGCGGTGCGTGCGGCGCTCAGGCCCAAGGAGGCGTGACTGAGTCCGTCAGTGGGGCCGCGGCGGATGGCAGCGCCTGTGCAGCTGTCTGGAGGACTCTGGATGGAGGGAGGCGAGGAGGTGGAGCTGCTCTGCTGTGGCCTGTAAAGCTGCCTCTCCAGGCTGGCAGCAGAAGAACACAGAGAAGACTGAGTGAGGCACAACTTGTTGGCTGACCCTGCTGGACTGGAGAAGACAACTTAAGGCCCCATGCACACGGCCGTGTTTCACAGCCGTGTGCGGGCCGTGGAACCGCGGCCTGGATCCCTCCTGAGAGCAGGAGCGCACGGCGTCACTGGTTGCTATGACGCCATGCGCTCCCTGCTGCCGGCACAGTACAGTAATACACTGGTATAGATCGTACCAGTGTATTACTGTATAGCGGCGGCAGCAGGGAGCGCACGGCATCATCATTTTCCGCTAACTTGTGACAAAAAATAAAAAGTTCTATGAACTCACTATGCCCATCAGCGAATACCTTAGGGTGTCTACTTTCCGAAATGGGGTCATTTGTGGGGTGTTTCTACTGTCTGGGCATTGTAGAACCTCAGGAAACATGACAGGTGCTCAGAAAGTCAGAGCTGCTTCAAAAAGCGGAAATTCACATTTTTGTACCATAGTTTGTAAAGGCTATAACTTTTACCCAAACTTTTTTTTTTTATCAAAGACATGTAGAACAATAAATTTGGTGAAAAATGTATATATGGATGTCGTTTTTTTTGCAAAATTTTACAGCTGAAAGTGAAAAATTTCATTTTTTTGCAAAAAAATCGTTACATTTTGATTAATAACAAAAAAAGTAAAAATGCCAGCAGCAATGAAATACAACCAAATGAAAGCTCCATTAGTGAGAAGAAAAGGAGGTAAAATTCATTTGGGTGGTAAGTTGCATGACCGAGCGATAAACGGTGAAAGGAGTGTAGTGCCGAAGTGTAAAAAGTGCTCTGGTCATGAAGGGGGTTTCAGCTAGCGGGGCTGAAGTGGTTAAAAAAAAATAGCCATTTTTCACATAAAAATAAGTTTATGTATTGGGAATGGTATGTAATTAGGTATATTTTGCCCACATTATATAACTAAATTATTATTAACTAAGGCTACTTTCACACTTGCGTTCAGAGCGGATCCGTCTACATTATATTGTTAAAATATTTCTAAGTGCGAAAATAGCCTCGGACGGATCCGTCCAGACTTTCAATGTAAAGTCAATGGGGGACGGATCCATTTGAAGATTGAGCCACATTGTGGCATCTTCAAACGGATCCGTCCCCATTGACTTTACATTGAAAGTCTGGACGGATCCGTTTGGCTGCAAGCAGCGTTCAAGTGTCCGCCTGCTGAGCGGAGCGGAGGCTGAACGCTGCCAGACTGAGGCATTCTGAGCGGATCCGCGTCCACTCAGAATGCATTAGTGCTGGACGGATGCGTTCGGGGCCGCTTGTGAGAGCCTTCAAACGGAGCTCACAAGCGGACACCCGAACGCTAGTGTGAAAGTAGCCTAAATTATTGTACCACATTATATAACTAAATCATTATATAACTAAATTATTGGTTATATGACTAAAAAATTATTGCTTCCGGGGGTGACACCATTTTCTACCGCACTGGGTGACACCAGCCCTAGCAACGCCACTGAGAAGAGGAGAAGGAGGATGAGAAAAGGAAGATTCAACTATATACCCTTGTTTGTGGTGGAAGGGGTGCATGGGAATACAGTGTATCCAGTACATTATAAACAACACATTTAAAGTGCCTTTATGTTCATCAGCTTTCCTCTGGTGGAGTCGAGAAGTCATGGTCAATCCATGCCTTGTTAATTTTTATAAGAGTCAACCTTCAGTTGACAGGTGGATATGTTTATCTGTTATAATGCCACCAGCAGCACTAAATACCCACTCAGACAAAATGCTGCAGGCAAGCACCTCCAAGGCGTTTGTGCCACGTGTTCAGCTTGGACACCCAGTAGTTGTAAGGCACTGAGGGATCTTTGAGGACACTGACACGGTCTGTTATATACATCATCTTCCAAAATGTTTCCCTCCTTGTGACACTAGGCCGCGCATCAGGGTGAGGGTGCTGGCGGGGTGTCATGAAACTGTCCCAGGCTTTGGAGAGTATTGCCTTGCCTCTGTTGGAACTGCTGTTTTCCCCTTATCTCCCCTCCTCGGTTGCCCAAGGAAGTACGGACTCTGCCTCCAGCATTGTCAGATGAAAATTTTGGGAGCAATTTTTCAACAAGGATCTTCTGGTATTGCACCGTTTTGATTGTCCTCTCCACCAGAGGAATGAGAGATGAGAAGTTCTCTTTGTAGCGGGGGTCGAAAAGGGTGAACAGCCAGTAATTGGTGTTGTCTAAAATGCGTATAACGCGTGGGTCGCGGGAAAGGTAGCCTAACATGAAGTCAGCCATGTGTGCCACAGTACCAACAGGCAAGACTTCGCTGTCGTCATCAGGAGGATCACTCTCAATCTCCTCATCCTCTTCCTCCTCTTCTGTCCACCTATGCTGAACAGATGGAATTAAACTTCCAAGGGTACTACCCTCTGTAGCAGAGGCAACTGTCTCCTGCTCCTCCTCTTCATGGTTCAATTAGCGCTGAGAAGATGAACTGAGGGTGGTCTGGCTATTATACTGTGCAATGTCTTCCCCCATTTCCACCTCTTCCACATACAAAGCGTCATCCTTAATTGTGAGCAGCGAGCATTTGAGTAACATAGTAACATAGTACATAAGGCCGAAAAAAGACATTTGTCCATCCAGTTCGGCCTGTCATCCTACAAGTTGATCCAGAGGAAGGCAAAAAAAAAACCTGTGAGGTAGAAGCCAATTTTCATCACTTTAGGGGAATAAAAATTCCTTCCCGACTCCAATCAGGCAATCAGAATAAATCCCTGGATCAACGATCTCTCTCTAGTAGCTATAGCCTGTAATATTATTACGCTCCAGAAATACATCCAGGCCCCTCTTGAATTCCTTTATTGTACTCACCATCACCACCTCCTCAGGCAGAGAGTTCCATAGTCTCACTGCTCTTACCGTAAAGAATCCTCTTCTATGTTTGTGTACAAACCTTCTTTCCTCCAGACGCATAGGATGTCCCCTTGTCACAGTCACCGTCCTGGGAATAAATAGATGACGGGATAGATCTCTGTACTGACCCCTGATATATTTATACATATTAATTAGATCTCCTCTCAGTCGTCTTTTTTCTAAAGTGAATAACCCTAATTTTGATAATCTTTCAGGGTACTGTAGTTGCCCCATTCCAGTTATTACTTTAGTTGCCCTCCTCTGGACCCTCTCCAGCTCTGCTATGTCTGCTTTGTTCACTGGAGCCCAGAACTGTACACAGTACTCCATGTGTGGTCTGGACTATGTTCTCATGACGGGCATCTATGCCCCTTTTGATGCAACCCATTATCTTATTTGCCTTGGCAGCAGCTGCCTGACACTGGTTTTTGCAGCTTAGTTTGCTGTTTATTAAAATTCCTAGATCTTTTTCCATGTCAGTGTTACCGAGTGTTTCACCATTTAAGTACGGGTGACTTGCATTATTCCTTCCCATGTGCATAACTTTACATTTGTCAGTGTTAAACCTCATCTGCCACTTATCTGCCCAAGCCTCCAATCTATCCAGAGCCCTCTGTAGTAGTATACTGTCCTCTTCAGTGTTAATTACTTTACACAGTTTAGTGTCATCTGCGAAAATTGATATTTTACTATGCAAGCCTTCTACAAGATCATTAATAAATATATTGAAGAGAATAGGGCCCAATACTGACCCCTGAGGCACTCCACTAGTGACAGTGACCCAATCTGAGTATTTCCCATTAATAACCACCCTAAGTGTATATAGAATATACACAGAAGTGGGATGGTTATGCTGATAATAGAGCTATCGCCGCTCACTATCTGTGTTGATTCCTCAAAGTTTCTTAAAACCTCACAGAGATAGTGGAAGCTTACTGGAAAGGCGATGACTATGTTGCAGCTGGTATTCCACTACTGCACTTTGCTGCTCACAAAGCCTGGCCAACATGTGGATCGTGGAGTTCCAACAGGTGCTCGCGTCACACAACAGCCGGTGTGCTGACAATTTGAAGCCCTGCTGCAGCATTGACAGACTGGCTGAAGCTGTCGATGACTTGTGGAATTCTGCACACACGGCGCACCTTCACCAGTAGCTCAGGCAAATTGGGGTAGGTTTTGAGAAACTGCTGAACCACTACGTTTTAGACGTGGGCTAGGCATAGGATGTATCTGAGCTTGTCAAGCTCCAAAGCCGCCACCAAGTTACGGCCATTATCAGACACAACCATGTCTGGTTCTAGGTTGAGTGGTGAGAGCCACAGCTCAGTCTGGTCTCTTATCCCCTGCCACAACTCTGCGGCGGTGTGTGCTGTTTGTCCCCTAAGCATATCAGCTTCAGCACGGCTTGTTGTTGCTTCCCCACTGCAGTGCTACACTGCTTCCAGCTACTGACTCATGACTGACTGGTGCTGCACACAGATAATTTGGAGGTGGAAATGGAGGAGGGGGGTTGGTGCCACTAACGTAGGAGCACCTAGAGGCTCTGTTCGCCCACCTCATTTCCACGCCCTTCTGTCTTAATTGACAGGGCCAGGCCAGCATTGGTTCTCCTGTTGGCCCCGATTGCCGTGTAAATCTCAAGCCTGCACCATCCAAGTCAGTATTCGGCACAGGCGCAGTGAGAAAGCAGGCTGACAGGGCCAGCAGGAGAACCAATGCTGGCCTGGCCCTGTCAATCAAGACAGAAGGGCGTGTAAATGAGGTGGGCGAATGGAGTCTCTAGGAGCAGGTGCAACACCCCTCCTGCTCCTAGAGGGTAATTTGCATATAATAAAAGTTAAAATTACACGAGAAAGGGTACATACTTAAATAAAAGAAATGCAGAGTTAAATTCAGGTGATATTTTCACATCTATGTCAGTGAAAATTGGGGTCACAGATACCCTTTAAGTGGATCTTCCCAGTAACTGCATTGGTCAGGGCACGTGTGAGGTTATGGGACACATGTTGGTGTAAGGCATGCATGGCACACATTGAAAAATAGTGGCGGCTGAGGACTGCATAACGTGGGACGGCCGCCAACATCAGGCTGCGGAAGGCCTCAGTGTCCACAAGCCTAAATGGCAACATTTCCAGGGCCAGTAATTTGGAAAGCTGCACATTTAGTGCTATGGCATTTCGATTTGTGGCTGGGTATTTGCGCTTGCGTTCAAATTCCTGGGGTAAGAACATTGGTACGCTGCGCTGGGACACAGAAGTGGATGTGGTCGCTGATGGTGCTTGTGAAGGTCCAGTTGCAGGGCGGAAGGCATCCGGGCCTGCGTCTTGGATGGGGGAATTGGATAGCGTGTAACACAGAGGAAGAGGAGGCTGTGGTGTGACCCGCAGACACAGATTGTGGACCACGGCGTTCGTCCAACCTATTACGGTGCTTAGATGCCATGTGGCAGATCCTGCTGGCAGTGGTGAGGATGCTAGTGTTCTCACCCCTGCTCATTTATGTATGGCACAGGTATCAAATTACATTTTTTTTGTCTTCTGCACTTTCCTCAAAAAAAAGCACCAGACTGCGGAAAACCTACCCCTTGGCAAGGGAGATTTCCACAATGGTGTCTTCCAGGGAACATTTGCGGGACTGTTTGGTGTGGCCTGCTTTCTCCCTTTTGCTACCCCACTGCATCTTCCAGCCTGTTGCGGTGCTGCTGATCCCTCCCCCTTTGTACTGCTGTCCTCGCTCGGCTTTCCACCTTCCCAGGTTTGGTCAGTGACTTCATCGTCCACCACCTCCTCTTCCACTTCCTCACTCTGCTCATCCTCCCGACTTATTGACCTAACCACTCTTTCAGTGATTGACAACTATGTCTCATCCTCTTCATCAACCTCTTGAGACAGTAATTGCCGTTGAGTTATTGGCAACTGTGTCTCATCATCATCCGCGTCAGTAAACAGTAATTGCCATTCCCCACCGTCATCTTCTTGTGATTATGGATGCTCAAGAGTTTGGGAATCAGGGCACAAGATCTGTCCCTCTTCAAGCATGCTTGGCGAGAGGGCCAAATCAAGAAATGGTGCTGAAAAGAGCTCCTCGGAATATCCGAGTGTGGAATCACTTGTTTGCCCAGACTCTCCATGGTGTGAGGAAGGCGGATCAGGGTGAGGATTAGGTTGAGCAGACTCTTGACTACTGACTACTGAGACTGGACTTGGTGGAAGACAGTGTGGTGCTTAACCGACTGCAAGCATTATCTGCTGCAATCCAACTGACCACCTGGTCGCACTGGTCTGACTTCAAGAGTGGTGTCCTGCACCGCCCCCGAAAACTGGGACATGAAGCTAGGTATCGTGGATGGTAGTTTTTCTTATGCTCTGGCAGCAGGCACAGTTTCACCGCTCCCAGGGCCACGGCCTCTGCGTGCACCATCAGCATAACGGCCACTATCCCGTCCCTTACTGCTCGCCTTCTTCATATTAAATGTTATATATGATTGAAAGTCTGTCACACGTACAGTAGCGTAGGATTTGAAAGTGTATGCGCAAACAAATTTCAAAAGGTATTTGGGATGTGGAAACATCACACAGGAGATATCCCGCAGATAATGTCAATGCTGTCACCAGCGGCCACTGAAAAATTACAGGGAATGTCACAGGTATTTGGGATGAGGAAATGTTATACAGGAGAGGTACCACCTAATGCCACTGTCCACAGCGTCTATGCAAAAAAAGTACACTGTATGTTACAGATAAATTTTGAAGCGCACACTTTACACTTTAGATGTAGCCCTGGTAATGTCACTGTCCGCAGCGGACACCGTCTACGGAAAAAGTACACTGGATGTCACAGATTTTTTGGGATGCACACACTTTACACTGGAGATGTGGCGCAGCTAATGTTGCTGTCTGCAGCGGCCTAACTATTGTACACTATTTAGCGCAGGATACGAAAAAAATAGATATTGCTGCCACACACAATAGTCCTTAGAAGGACTTTTGGTTCTGTTAAGTTTTAGCAATTTAGTGCAGGTTGCGCTAAAAATATATATTGCTGCTGCCACACACAACAATAGTCCTTGAAAGCACTTTTGGGTCTCTGAAAACTGTTTCTAATAAAATTATTCGTATTTCACTCTCTACACTGTCGGTCTCTTCCTCAGCACACCTCTCCCTGACTAAGGCTGTATTCACACGTCCGCAATATGTTTTGCGGATACACGGAGACACGCATTTTGCGGACCGCACATTGCCGACATAATAGAATATGCCTGTTCTTGTCCGCAATTGCGGACAAGAATAGGACATGTTCTATTTTTTTGCGGAAACGGAAGCACGGATGCGGAAGTGCGGATCTGCAAATGTGGATGCGGACAGCACATTCCGTCCCCATAGAGAATGTATGGGTCCGCACCCTTTCCGCAAAATTGCGGAAAGGATGCGGACCCATTTTGCGGACGTGTAAATGGAGCCTAAGGCTACATGCACACGACCGTGTGTGTTTTGCAGTCCGCAAATTGCGGTTCCGCAAAAAAAACGGATGACATTCCGTATGGCATCCGTTTTTTTTGCGGATCCGTTTTTTTTTGCGGATCCATTGTAATATACTTATACAAGCCTATACTTGTCCGCAAACTAGAAAAAAATAGGACATGCACTATTTTTTTAGCGGAGAAACGGAACGGACATACTGATGCGGACAGCACACTGTGTGCTGTCCTTGTTTTTTGCAGACCCATTGAAATGAATGGGTCCGCATCCTATCCGCAAAAAAAACGGATCGGACACTGAAACAAAATACGGTCGTGTGCATATAGCCTAAGAATGAGCCGAACATGTGTCATCGGGTGCTATATAACACCCGATGACACATGTTCGGCTCATTCTTAGTTCCGGCCAGCCAATGACTACGGCATTACAGTGAGGGAAGTACTTACCTGCATGTTTTTTGGCTGAGTAGCAGCCAAGAAACGTGCGGGTGGAGACTTGAGCATTGTGCTCGAGCACATGCGGTATTCGGCCGAATACCGCCATGTGCCGAGCATCAAGATGCTCGAGTCAAACAAGTGTTCGGCCTAGCTTGCTCGATCATCACTATGCATTAGACAATAGAAGCCTGGTCACATGACCCTTATCAGCCAATAGAAACTCGCAGGGCCTTAGTCTCCATATACACACAGTTTTACACCAGGTTTATATAACAACCCAGCAATTTTTCTTCATCTCTGTAGGTCAGCTTTAAAGGGGCAGGGAGCTGTGGATGACACTGTTAAGGGAGCAGAGTGCTGTGGAGGTCACAGTTCAGGGGGCAGTTCTGGCCACCCTCAAAAGACGGACTTTAAAACCCCACGCTCAGGTCCAGTTAAGCCATGCCCCGACCTGGTTAGGCCATGCCCCCTCCCACTCTGCAGCCGGGGATTGAAAAAAATAAGGGTAAGAATCAACTTCTGTCAGCTGCACGTGTGGGAGGGAGGGTGACTTTCTCCCTGCAGCTCACGCTGAGACAGCACAGTGCTGCTGTCGAAGTGTGAGCTGTTCAAAAGGACATCCCTGTGTCCGTCCAGGCCCTGCGCCGGACGGAGGACATGGAGTATGAAAGCCGGACTATCCGCCCTAAAATTGGACCTCTGGCTACCCTAGGGGCAGGCTGCTGTGGAGGTAACAGTTAAGGGGGCGGTCCGCTATGGAGGTCAGTGTTAAGGGGCAGATTGCTGTAGAAGCCACTGTTAAGGGGACAGGGTGTTGTGGAAATCACTGTTAAGGTGATGGGGCACTATGGAGGTTACTAATAAAAAAGAGCGGCAGCTGCAGAGGTCACTGTTAAAGGGGCGGGCTGCGTTGGAGGTCACTGTTAAGGGGGCGGGATGCTGTAAAGGTCACTGTTAAAGTGGCGGGCGCTGTGGTGGTCTCTGGGGCAGGGAACAGAAGAGGTGACAGTTAAAGTGATGGTCCACTATGGAGGTCAGTGTTAAGGGGCTGGGTGCTGTAGAGGTCACTTTTTAAAGGGGGTGAGGTGTTGTGGAGGTCACATTTTAAGGGAATGGAGCTCTGTAGAGGTCACTGTGAAGGGGGCGGGTTATTGTGAAAATCACTGTTAAAGAGACGGGATACTGTGGAGGTCACTAATGAAGGGGCGGCTGCTGTGGAGGTCACTGTTAAAGGGGAGGGCGCTGTGGATGATACTGTTAAGGGGGCAGGTTGCTGTGGACTAGCTAGCACTAGCTAAATGGGGTTAAAAAAAGCGCAGAAATTGAGCGCTATTTCCTTACTTACTCTGTGGGCACAGGACGCAGATGTTTTATAGGTGTCAAAAACTGAAAAAATAAATAAAAAAAGATTACTCCTGTGCTAAAAAATGGAACACAAGGAGATGATATCATCAGTCCCTGCCACAATTAGCCATGCCCCCTGCACCACCATATCATTGCCGTCGCTGCGATGGGCTGGTCTTCACAAACCGGTCAATCGCAGTGATCGGGGCTGCAGGGAGGCAGAAATATGCCTGTTGGCCTTCAGTTAAGATGGCTGCCTATCCAGCAGCCCTCTTATTTGCATTGCGTGGTGAATATTATGTCTTGTGTCATGAAGGGGTTAAAGGACACCTGCCACCATGAAAATGCAATGCAAGTGTCACAGTGCAGTTCAATGTGTCACTGGTTGACGTGTATGCATCACTGTGTAGTTCTTAACACTTCTTGCCGTGTAGGCTGGCTGCGGGCTGCAACCCTTGTATGTTGATTGCTTGGGTGCTGCATGCTGGCTGCAGTCTTCTGTGTCTGAACGTGGGGCTGTGTATGTGGATACTCTCCTGTGTTTAGTTTGTGAACAGTGGCCTGCCAATGTGTGTACTCCCCATGTCTGCATTACAGGGTTGTTCCTGACACTTTTGCTGAGCATGCTGGCTGCATGTGGTCTTGTGTACTGGCTGCAGGCTGTCTCCTGTGAATGCTGCTTGTTTGGGGCTGCGTGCTGGCTGCGGCCTTCTGTGTGTGAACCTGGACCCCCATTTTGGCCCGGTAGTGAGGGTCTAACATCGTGGAGAGCCAGTAGTCATCACTCTACCAAATGGTGATAATGCGGTTATACTACGCAAGCAACTCAGCATGCATCTGGCCATTTGCACAAGGAAAGCAGAGTGACTCCCTGCCTCTATCTCCACTGCATACTGCCACGGTCTATTGGGATCATCTGCCTGGTCTTCCTTATCACCCTCCAGCTTCTCATGCTCCTTCTGTTCCTCTCCTGTCTCTTGGATAGATAAACCGCCTATTTCTGTATACAATCCATGGGCATTAATGTCTTTTTCCTCCTCCACCACCAGTCAGCCCCCAAGAGCTCAGTTGGCTGTGAAATGTAGCCGCCATGTCTCCTATCCCCTGGCCAGACAGATTTATCATCATCTGCTCCAGGACATGAAGAAGTGGACTAACATCATTCATCCCATAATCCTGGCAAATGACAAATAAAGTGGCCTCCTTAACCCTTTCCCACAAAATAATGTACATGTATGTGAGGGATTGCAGTCTCTTGCTGCATCCTCACGTACATGTTACTGATAGCAAGGCCACTGCTGAGTCAGCCGGCATCACAGTATGTGGCAATGCCTGCAGATTACCCTTTCACATGCCACGGCACGTGCTGGGTTTACAGAGGGAAGGGGCTCTCTCTGACTCCATCGATCCCCCTCATCTGAGCCTGCTTGCTACAGAAAGCCAGGAGATCTAACTTGCAGGCTGGGTCTCCTAGTCAACTGTCAGTGTCTTACTGTGTAAGACACTGACAGTTCTATTCAGTACAATACAGAATGTATTGTACTGAATTGAAACAAGGATCAGACCTAAGCTTATTATCCATTTACGGACAGCTGTTTCAGAGCATTGCCCCCTCATCAGTGTGGAGAAGGATTCTGGCTAACCAGGAGCAATGCCTTGGAGACTACTCAAACAAAACAATGGCTGATCTTAAGGAGACCAGCTAAAGAAAACACTGTGGAACCTCATTTAAGAGTCTCAACACAGCAATCCAAAATTCAAAGCTCCCTGGGAAATAGTAATATGCATAATAACCGTGGAGGCCCACTTATGGGTCTTCAACACAGAGAAAGCCAGATATCCTTCAAAGGAAGGAAAACCGAGCAAAGAAGTGTCTCCATTACAGAGATCACCAGATCCACCATATTAAGTGGTACCTATATCAAGACCTAAGCTGGTTATCCATCCACAGACAGCTGTTTCGGGGTGTTGCCCCCTCATCAGTGTGGAGTAGGATTCTGGCTAACTAGGACCAATGCTTTAGAAACTTCTCAAACAAAACAACAGCTGATCTTAAGGAGACCAGCTAAAGAAAACACTGTGGAGCCTCATTTAACCCCTTAAGGACCGGGCTCATTTTCACCTTCAGGACCAGGCCATTTTTTGCAAATCTGACCAGCGTCACTTTATGTGGTGATAACTTTAAAACGCTTTGACTTATCCAGGCCATTCTAAAATTGTTTTTTCGGCGCATATTGTACTTCATGACACTGGTAAAATGAAGTAAAAAAAAGAAATTTTTATTTATATAAAAATACCAAATTTACCCAAATTTTTTTTTAAAATTGCAAATTTCCAAGTTTTAATTTCTCTACTTCTACAATACATAGTAATACCTACAAAAATAGTTATTACTTTACATTCACCCATTTGTCTACTTCATGTTTGGATCATTTTGGGAATTACATTTTATTTTGTGGGGATGTTACAAGAAATTTTTAAGACATTTTCAAAAACCCACTTTTCAAGGACAGGTTCAGGTCTGAAGTCACAAACTTAACCCTTTAGGTGTTCCACAAAAAATAATGGAAAATAGAGATACAATTTCAAAATTTCACTTTTTTGGCAGATTTTCCATTTTAATATTATTTTTCCAGTTACAAAGCAAGTGTTAACAGCCAAACAAAACTCAATATTTATGGCTCTGATTCTGTAGTTTACAGAAACACCCCATATTTGGTCGTAAACCGCTGTACGGGCATATGGTTTTTGGAAGGCAGATTTTGCTAGACTGTTTTTTGGGACACCATGTCCCATTTGAAGCCCCCCTGATGCACCCCTAGAGTATAAACTCCATAAAAGAGACCCCATCTAAGAAACTACACCCCTCAAGGTATTCAAAACTGATTTTACAAACGTCGTTAACCCTTTAGGTGTTCCGCAAGAGTTATTGACAAATAGAGATGAAATTTCAGAATTCAAATTTCTGGGCAAATTTTCCATTTTACAATTTTTTTTCCAGTTACAAAGCAAGGGTTAACAGCCAAACAAAACTCATTATTTATGGCCCTGATTCTGTAGTTTACAGAAACACCCCATATGTGGTGGTAAACTGCTGTCCGGCACACGGCAGGGCGCAGAAGGAAAGGAATGCCATACGGTTTTTGGAAGGCAGATTTTGCTAGACTGTTTTTTTGGACACCATGTCCCATTTGAAGCCCCCCTGATGCACCCCTAGAGTAGAAACTCCATAAAAGTGACCCCATCTAAGAAAACTACACCCCTCAAGGTATTCAAAACTGATTTTACAAACGTCGTTAACCCTTTAGGTGTTCCTCAAGAGTTATTGCCAAATAGAGATGACATTTCAGAATTGCAATTTTTTGACAAATTTTCCATTTTACTGTTTTTTTCCAGTTACAAAGCAAGGGTTAACAGCCAATCAAAACTGATTATTTATCGCCCTGATTCTGTAGTTTACAGAAACACCCCATTTGTGGTTGTAAACTGCTGTACGGGAACATGGCAGGGCGCAGAAGGAAAGGAATCCCATACGATTTTTGGAAGGCAGATTTTGCTAGACAGTTTTTTTGGACACCATGTCCCATTTGAAGCCCCCCTGATGCACCCCTAGAGTAGAAACTCCAAAAAAGTTACCCCATTTTAGAAACTGTGGGAAAGGGTGAGTTTTGTTTATACTAGTTTAGTGTACATATGATTTTTGGTTGTTCTATATTACACTTTTTGTGAGGCAAGGTAACAAGAAATAGCTTTTTTGGCATCTTTTTTTTTTTTTTTTACAACATTCATCTGACAGGTTAGATCATGTGGTATTTTTATATAGCAGGTTGTCACGGAGGTGGGGATACCTAATATGTATACAATTTTTTTTATTTATGTAAGTTTTACACAATGATTTCATTTTTGAAACAAAAAAAATCATGTTTTAGTGTTTCCATAGTCTAAGAACCATAGTTTTTTCAGTTTTCGGGCGATTATATTGGGTAGGGTATGATTTTTGCGGGATGAGATGACGGTTTTGGGGTGCATATGACTTTTTGATCGCTTGCTATTACACTTTTTGTGACATAAGATGACAAAAAATAGCTTTTTTTTACAATGTTTTTATTTTTTTTACGGTGTTCACCTGAGGGGTTAGGTCATGTGATATTATTATAGAGCTGGTCGATACGGATGCGGCGATACCTAATATGTATACTTTTTTTTTTTATGTAAGTTTTGCACAATAATATCATTTTTGAAACAAAGAAAAAATCATGTTATAGTGTCTCCATAGTTTGAGACCCATAGTTTTTTTATTTTTGGGGCCATTGTCTCATGTAGGGGCTAATTTTTTTCAGGGTTAAGGTGACAGTTTGATTGGTACTATTTTGGCGTACATGCGACTTTTTTTGATCACTTTTATTACCTTTTTTGGGAAGTAAGGTGGGCGTTCACCATGTGGGGAAAGTAACATGACCGTTTTATAGATCAGGTCGTTACGGATCCGGCAATACCTAATATGTGTAGTGTATTTTTTATTTTTATTCAGTGATAAATGTGTTTTTTGATTTGTACTTTTTTTTTCCCTTTTTTTTTACCCAGACCCACTTGTACTGTATTTTGCTTACTCTTTGTCTGAACAGATCTATGCCTTTAGCACAGATCTGTTCAGCACCATGGACAGCAGGGTGCCTGAGAAGGTGTCCTGTTGCCATGGGAACCTTCCCCGTCTGCCACAACTGAGCAGACGGGGAAGGGGAAGGAGGGGAGCTCCCTCCCTCTGTCACACTATCCTGTTTGGGGGCTGCAAAGGCACAGTCAGTCCGTACAGACCACGGTATAGAAAGGGTTACACTCGGGTATATACCCACTGGACACCAATGAATATGCAAGAGGAGGCGGGGGGATCGCGATCCCGCCTGCCACGCCGCCTGCACCCCCCCCCCCCCCGCACAATCATTCAGGGGGGTGAAAAATCTTTTATTTGGGCATTTTAAATTTTCTGATCCCCGTGGTCAGGGACCACGGGGATCAGAAACCACAGAAAGCACTGCAGACTGCAGGTCTGAATTGACCTGTGGTTTGCAGCGATCGCCAATACGGGGGGGGCACAGGACCCCCCTTGGCATTGCCTCTTGGTGCCCGGCTGTGTGTAACAGCCGGGCACTCAGCGCTGTCACCATGTCTGCAGACATGGTGACAGTTTAATGCCATGACGGGTATACTCGCCATGGAGCGCTAAGTAGCAGTGCTCCATGACAAATGTACTCATCATAGGTCTTTAACATGTAAAAAGTCTCAACACAGCAATCCAAAGTGCAAAGCTCTCTGGCTAATAGTAATATGCAAAATAACTGTGGAGCCCCAGTTATGGGTCTTCAACACAGAGAAAGCCAGAAATCCTTCAAAGGAAGGAAAGCCAAGTAAAGGGTGTCGCCATTACAGAGATCACCAGCTCCACCATATTAAATGGCCCCTATGTCAAGATCCTGCTCTTTTACAAGCTTTAAAGATGTGACAGGAAAGACCTAAGCTGGTTATCCATCCACAGACAGCTGTTTTAGGGTGTTGCCTCCTCATCAGAGTGGAGAAGGATTCTAGCTAACCAGGAGCAATGCCTTGGAGACTACTTAAACAAAACAATAGCTGATCTTAAGGAGACTAGCTAAAGAAAACACTGTGTGCCTCATTTAAGAGTCTTAACACAGCAATGCAAAGTTCAAAGCTCCCTGGGAAGTAGTAATATGCAAAATAATGTTGGAGCCTCAGTTATGGATCTTCAACACAGAGAAAGCCAGATATCCCTCAAAGGAAAGAAAGCCAAGCAAATGGGTGTCTCCATTACAGAGATCACCAGCTCCACCATATTAAGTGGCCCCTATGTCAAGATCCCGCTCTTTTACAAGCTTTAGGCTGGGTTCACACCTGAGCGTTTTACAGCGCTGTAAAACGCACAACAGGCAAGAACCAATGATTCCCTATGGGAATGGTTCTCACCTGGGCGTTTTACAGCGCGTACGATCGCGCTGTAAAACGCCCGGCGCTCAAGTGCTTGAGCTTTTTTTTGGGCATTTGTCGCGCGTTCCCGCACATAGATATTCGGGAACGCGCGACAATGTGTGCACCCCTGTCTCTGTATGCGCGATTGTAAACGCCCGTACAATCGCGCATACAGAGCGCTCGTTTCAGAACGCTCAGGTCTGAACCCAGCGTTAAGGATGTGATAGGAAAGACCTAAGCTGGTTATCCATCCACAGACAGCTGTTTCAGGGTGTTGCCCCCCCATCAGTGTAGAGAAGGATTCTGGCTAACCAGGAGCAATGCCTTGGAGACTACTTAAACAAAACAATTACATAGTAATATAGTACATAAGGCCGAAAAAAGACATTTGTCCATCCAGTTCGGCCTGTCATCCTGCAAGTTGATCCAGAGGAAGGCAAAAAAAAACTGTGAGGTAGAAGCCAATTTTCCTCACTTTAGGGGAATAAAAAATTCCTTCCCGACTCCAATCAGGCAATCAGAATAACTCCCTGGATCAACGATCTCTCTCTAGTAGCTATATCCTGTAATATTATTACACTCCAGAAATACATCCAGGCCCCTCTTGAATTCCTTTATTGTACTCACCATCACCATCTCCTCAGGCAGAGATCTCCATAGTCCCACTGCTCTTACTGTAAAGAATCCTCTTCTATGTTTGTGTACAAACCTTCTTTCCTCCAGACGCAGAGGATGTCCCCTCGTCACAGTCACAGTCCTGGGAATGAATAGATGATGGGATAGATCTCTGTACTGTCCCCTGATCTATTTATACATATTAATTAGATCTCCTCTCAGTCGTCTTTTTTCTAAAGTGAATAACCCTAATTTTGACAATCTTTTAAGGGTACTGTAGTTGCCACATTCCAGTTATTACTTTAGTTGCCCTCCTCTGGACCCTCTCCAGCTCTGCTATGTCTGCTTTGTTCACTGGAGCCCAGAACTGTACACAGTACTCCATGTGTGGTCTGACTAATGATTTCTAAAGTGGTAGGACTATGTTCTCATGACGGGCATCTATGCCCCTTTTGATGCAACCCATTATCTTATTGGCCTTGGCAGCAGCTGCCTGACACTGTTTTTTGCAGCTTAGTTTGCTGTTTATTAAAATTCCTAGATCCTTTTCCATGTCAGTGTTACCGAGTGTTTTACCATTTAATAAGTACGGGTGACTTGCATTATTCCTTCCCATGTGCATAACTTTACATTTGTCAGTGTTAAACCTCATCTGCCACTTATCTGCCCAAGCCTCCAATCTATCCAGATCGCTCTGTAGTAGTATACTGTCCTCTTCAGTGTTAATTACTTTACACAGTTTAGTGTCATCTGCGATAATTGATATTTTACTATGCAAGCCTTCTTCAAGATCATTAATAAATATATTAAATAGAATAGGGCCCAATACTGACCCCTGAGGTACTCCACTAGTGACAGTGACCCAATCTGAGTGTGTACCGTTAATAACCACCCTCTGTTTTCTATCACTGAGCCAGTTACTTACCCACGTACAGACGTTTTCTCCCAGTCTGAGCATTCTCATTTTATATACTAACCTTTTATGTGATACAGTGTCAAATGCTTTGGAGAAGTCCAGATACACGACATCCATTGATTCGCCGCTGTCAAGTCTAGAACCTCTTCATAGAAACTGATTAAATTAGTTTTACATGACCGATCCCTCACGAAGCCATGTTGATATGGCGTTATTTGCTTATTTGCGTTAAGATGCTGTAACATAGCATCTCTCAGAAAACCTTCAAACAGTTTACCCACAATAGATGTTAAACTTACCGGCCTATAGTTTCCAGGCTCTGTTTTTGGACCCTTTTTGAATATTGGCACCACATTTGCCATGCGCCAATCCTGTGGGACATTCCCTGTCAATATAGAATCTGCAAATATCAGAAATAAGCGTCTGGCTATGACATTACTTAATTCCCTTAGGATACGGGGGTGTATGCCATCCGGTCCTGGCGATTTGTCTATTTTAATTTCGCTGTTGTACTTCTTCCTGGGTCAGACAGGACACTTTTATTGGGGAATTTATTTCAACATTCAGCATTGGAGAAAAAAATATTTAACAGCTTTGCTTTCTCCTCGTCGCTCTCTGCGACTTCCCCCTCATTACTCTTTAAAGGGCCGACACTTTCAGATTTATACTTTTTAACATTTATATATTGCTGATCTTAAGGAGACAAGCTAAAGAAAACACTGTGGAGCCTCATTTAAGAGTCTCGACACAGCAATCCAAAGTGCAAAGCTCCCTGGGAAATAGTAATATGCAAAATAACTATGGAGCCCCAGTTATGGGTCTTCAACACAGAGAAGGATATCTGGCTTTCTCTGTGTTGAACACCTATAACTGCAGCTCCACAGTTATTTTACATATTACTATTTCCCAGGGAGCTTTGCACTTTGGATTGCTTTGTTGAGACTGTTAAATGAGGCTCCACAGTGTTTTCTTTAGCTGGTTTCTTTAAGATCAGCTATTGTTTTGTTTGAGTAGTCTCCAAGGCGAGAATCCTACTTTACACTGATGAGGTGGCAACACCCTGGAACAGCTATCTGTGGATTGATAACCAGATTAGGTCTTCCCCGTCACATCCTTAAAGCTTGTAAAAGAGTTGGATTTTGACATAGATGCTCCTTAGTACGGTGGATCTGGTGAACTCTGTAATGGAGACACCCCTTTGCTTGGTTTTCCTTCTTTTGAAGGATATCTGTCTTTTTCTGTGTTTAAGACCCATAATTCTGGCTTCATAGCTGTTTGCATTAAGTAATTGCTGGAATTGATGGACTATATTACTTTGAAAGATTATCAAAATTGGGGGTATTCACTTTAGAAAAAAGGTGACTTAGGGAAGATCTAATAACTATGTAGAAATATATCAGGTGTCGGTACAGAGAACTTTCCCATCCTTTATTTATTACTTGGACTGTGACAAGGGGACATCCTCTGCATCTGGAGGAAAGAAGGTTTGTATACAAAGCAGAGCAGAGCGACTATGGAACTCTCTGCCTGAGGAGGTAGTGATGGTGAGTTCACTAAAAGAGTTCAAGAGGGGTCTGGATGTATTTCTGGAGTGTAATAATATTATAGGTTGTAGTTACTAGAAATGGGTTGTTGATCCAGGCAGTTATTCTGATTGCCTGATTGGAGTCTTAAGTGGAGAAAATTGGCTTCTACCTCACAGTAGATAACAGGCCGCACTGGATGGATATGTGTCTTTTTTTGGCCTTATAAACTATGTTACTATGTTACTTCTAAACTATGTTACCTTGCATCACAAAAACATTAATTCCAAGCGATCAAAAATACATATGTACCCCAAAATAGTACCAATCAAACCATCATCTCGTCCTGCAAAATATGAGCCCCTGAGACTCCCAAAATCTCCCAAAAAATAAAAAAATATGGCTTTCATAAAACAATATATATGTTAGGTATGTTAAGGACGTGCACCAGGTGAGCTGGGCAGCGGAGCTTAACCCCTTAAGGACCAGGCTCATTTTCACCTTAAGGACCAGGCCATTTTTTGCAAATCTGACCAGTGTCACTTTAAGTGCTGATAACTTTAAAACGCTTTTACTTATACAGGCCATTCTGAGATTGTTTTTTCGTCACATATTGTACTTCATGACACTGGTAAAATAAAGTCAAAAAAATTAATTTTTTTGCATAATAAAATACCTAATTTACCAAAAACTTGGAAAAATTAGCAAATTTCAAAGTTTCAGTTTCTCTACTTCTGTAATACATAGTAATACCCCCAAAAATTGTGATGACTTAACATTCCCCATATGTCTACTTCATGTTTGAATTATTTTGGGAATGATATTTTATTTTTTGGGGATGTTACAAGGCTTAGAAGTTTAGAAGCAAATCTTGAAATTTTTCAGAAATTTACAAAAACCCAATTTTTAGGGACCACTACAGGTCTGAAGTCACTTTGCGAGGCTTACATAATAGAAACCGCCCAAAAATGACCCCATTCTATAAACTACACCCCTCAAGGTATTCAAAACTGATTTTACAAACTCCGTTAACCCTTTAGGTGTTGCACAAGAGTTATTGGCAAATGGGGATGAAATTTGAGAATTTAATTTTTTTGCCTAATTTTCCATTTTAACCCATTTTTTCCACTAACAAAGCAAGGGTTAACAGCCAAACAAGACTGTATCTTTATTGCCTTGACTCTGCCGTTTACAGAAACACCGCATATGTGGCCGTAAACTACTGTACGGCCACACAGCGGGGCGTAGAGTGAAAGGTGCGCTGTATGGTTTTTGGAAGCCAGATTTTGCTGGACAGTTTTTTTGACACCATGTCCTATTTGAAGCCCCCTGATGCACCCCTAGAGTAGAAACTCCATAAAAGTGACCCCATCTAAGAAACTACACCCCTCAAGGTATTCAAAACTGATTTTACAAACTTTGTTAACCCTTTAGGTGTTGCGCAAGATTTAATGGAAAATAGAGATACAATTTCAAAATTTCACTTTTTTGGCAAATTTTCCATTTTAATATTTTTTTCCCAGTTACAAAGCAAGGGTTAACAGCCAAACAAAACTCATTATTTATGGCCCTGATTCTGTAGTTTACAGAAACACCTCATATGTGGTTGTAAACCGCTGTACGGGCACACGGCAGGGCGCAGAAGGAAAGGAATGCCATACGGTTTTTGGAAGGCAGATTTTGCTGGACTGGTTTTTTGACACCATGTCCCATTTGAAGCCCCCTGATGCACCCCTAGAGTAAAAACTCCATAAAAGTGACCCCATCTAAGAAACTACACCCCTCAAGGTATTCAAAACTGATTTTACAAACTTTGTTAACTCTTTAGGTGTTGCACAAGATTTAATGGAAAATAGAGATACAATTTCAAAATTTCACTTTTTTGGCAGATTTTCCATTTTAATATTTTTTTCCCAGTTACAAAGCAAGGGTTAACAGCCAAACAAAACTCATTATTTATGGCCCTGATTCTGTAGTTTACAGAAACACCTCATATGTGGTTGTAAACCGCTGTACGGGCACACGGCAGGGCGCAGAAGGAAAGGAATGCCATACGGTTTTTGGAAGGCAGATTTTGCTGGACTGGTTTTTTGACACCATGTCCCATTTGAAGCCCCCTGATGCACCCCTAGAGTAGAAACTCCATAAAAGTGACCCCATCTAAGAAACTACACCCCTCAAGGTATTCAAAACTGATTTTACAAACTTTGTTAACCCTTTAGGTGTTGCACAAGATTTAATGGAATATAGAGATACAATTTCAAAATTTCACTTTTTTGGCAGATTTTCCATTTTAATATTTTTTTCCCAGTTACAAAGCAAGGGTTAACAGCCAAACAAAACTCATTATTTATGGCCCTGATTCTGTAGTTTACAGAAACACCTCATATGTGGTTGTAAACCGCTGTACGGGCACACGGCAGGGCGCAGAAGGAAAGGAATGCCATACGGTTTTTGGAAGGCAGATTTTGCTGGACTGGTTTTTTGACACCATGTCCCATTTAAAGCCCCCTGATGCACCCCTAGAGTAGAAACTCCATAAAAGTGACCCCATCTAAGAAACTACACCCCTCAAGGTATTCAAAACTGATTTTACAAACTTTGTTAACCCTTTAGGTGTTGCACAAGATTTAATGGAAAATAGAGATACAATTTCAAAATTTCACTTTATTGGCAGATTTTCCATTTTAATATTTTTTTCCCAGTTACAAAGCAAGGGTTAACAGCCAAACAAAACTCATTATTTATGGCCCTGATTCTGTAGTTTACATAAACACCCCATATGTGGTTGTAAACCGCTGTACGGGCACACGGCAGGGCGCAGAAGGAAAGGAATGCCATACGGTTTTTGGAAGGCAGATTTTGCTGGACTGGTTTTTTGACACCATGTCCCATTTGAAGCCCCCCTGATGCACCCCCAGAGTAGAAACTCCAAAAAAGTGACCCCATTTTAGAAAGTACGGAATAGGGTGGCAGTATTGTTGGTACTAGTTTAGGGTACATATAATTTTTGGTTGCTCTATATTACACTTTTTGTGCGGCAAGGTAACAAGAAATAGCTTTTTTCTTTTTTTTGTTGTTATTTACAACATTCATCTGACAGGTTAGATCACGTGGTAATTTTATAGAGCAGGTTGTCACGGACGCAGCGATACCTAATATGTATACAATTTTTTTTATTTATGTAAGTTTTATACAATAAATTCATTTTTAAAACCAAAAAATTGTTTAGTGTCTCCATAGTCCGAGAGCCATAGTTTTTTCAGTTTTTGGGCGATTATCTTGAGTAGGGTCTAATTTTTTGCAGGATGAGATGACAGTTTGATTGGCACTATTTTGGGGTGCATATGACTTTTTGATCGCTTGCTATTACACTTTTTGTGACGTAAGATTGCAAAAAATTGCTTTTTTTACACAGTTTTTTTTTTTTTTTTTACGGTGGTCACCTGAGGAGTTAGGTCATGTGATATTTTTATAGAGCCGGTCCATACGGACGCGGCAATACCTAATATGTATACTTTATTTTTATTTATGTAGGTTTTACACAATGATTTTATTTTTGAAACAAAAAAAATGATGTTTTAGTGTTTCCATAGTCTAAGAGCCATAGTTTTTTCAGTTTTTGGGCGATTATCTTGAGTAGGGTCTCATTTTTTGCGGGATGAGATGACGGTTTGATTGGTACTATTTTGGCGTACATGCGACTTTTTTGATCACTTTTATTACTTTTTTTGGGAAGTAAGGTGGGCAAAATTTAAATTTTCTCATAGTTTTTATTTTTTTATTTTTATGGCGTTCACTGTGCGGGGAAAGTAACATGACCGTTTTATAGATCAGGTCGTTACGGACGCGGCGATACCTAATATGTGTAGTTTATTTTTATTTTTTATTTTTTTATTCAGTGATAAATGTTTTTTTTTATCTTAACTTTTTTCACTTATTTTTTTTATTTTTCGACCCAGACCCACTTGGTTCTTGAAGATCCAGTGGGTCTGATGTCTGTAAAATACAGTACAGAACCTATATAGGTATCTGTACTGTATTTTACTTACACTGAACAGATCTATGCTTTCAGCACAGATCTGTTCAGCACCATGGACAGCAGGACGCCTGAGCAGGCGTCCTGTTGCCATGGGAACCTTCCCCGTCTGCCACAACTTCGCAGACGGGGAAGGGTGAGGACTGGGGTGTCGGGGGGCTGTCTGGGGGCTCTCTCCCTCTCCCATCGGGGGGCTGCAGAGGCACAGCAGCCCCCCGATCGGAGAGGGAGGGAGCTCCCTCTTACTGTTAACCTTTTCCATACGGCGGTCCGTACGGACCGCTGTATGGAAAGGGTTAAACGGCTGACATCGCATCAACGATGTCAGCCGTTTATACCAGGGTGCCAGCAATGTGCTGGCACCCTGGTATACCCACTGTACACCAACGATTACGCAATGGGAGGCGGGCGGGGGATCGCGATCCCGCCTGCCGCACCGCCCGCCTCCCGCAACGCACCCACCGCCTGCGACACCCCCCCTGCACCACCCGCCGCCATCAAATCATGCAGGGGTGCAGGCGGGGGTGTACTATATCGATTTTAGGAACTCTAAAGCTTCTGATCAGAAACTGCAAAAAGCGCAGCAAACCGCAGGTCTGAATTGACCTGCGGTTTGCTGCGATCGCCGACACGGGGGGGGTCAAATGACCCCCCCTGGCATTTTAACAGGATGCCGGCTGAATGATTTCAGCCGGCATCCTGTTCAAATTAACCCCTGTGGCGCCGGAATGCCGATTTTAAAGTCAGGACGTACCGGTACGTCCTCGGTCCTTAAGGACTCGGGAAATAGGGCGTACCGGTACGTCCTCGGTCCTTAAGGGGTTAAGAAGCCCCCTACGCCCCTCCCACAAAAGCAAGCTGAGTTCAGCCTGCTGAATTTGTGGTCCTGGCTACGGCACAAAGCCTGGTGTGTGAGACTGAACCTAATCTAACTAGGTGGCTAGTGGTGTGCCTTTAGACACGTGATGAGGGTAGGCCAAATAAAGTGGGAAAAAATACAAGTAGGAATGGTTAGGATACAACTCTTTATTGTGGATGGTAGTATTACAATACTAAGTCAGAGAAAGCTCTGGCGATTTCGGCTTTTGGATGCAGGATGTATTGCGAGAAACAAGAGGACTTCTATCGACCCATTTTACGTATGATATGAGCCGGGACCCCATGTTTGGATGCAGCGGAGGCGGCTCCGATCCTGCATGAATGGCCTGAGATGGCCTGGGGGTTGAACCCTAACCCTGATGCGAGGCTGCGCATGTGTTTAATGAACTGTGAGGACAAAAGTGGCCATGACGGGAAAGGAAGGAGAGGGCTGGCAGATGGTTAGTAACCTGTTGAGGATGGCCACAGGGCACCAAGGGTTGGTAGTAGGGAAATATTCTATGCACACAGGAGGCCCGGTTTGTGAGGTTTTGGAGATGGGCAAGGTGAAAATGAAATGCTTGTGTCTGCGGGTGAGTTGACTTAGTGCGGGGCCTGTGTTGTGAGGAGAGGTGCCGGTGAATTCCCCAGGCCGCAGAAAGACGTAGAAACTTAGGTAGATGGAAGCTTTGAGAATGCAGCATCTGAAAGGGCCAAAAGGACTGCCGTCAAGGGAAGATGAGAGTTTCCTGAACAGGTCCTCTGAGATGGGTTGCCTGTTGGGTTCGGACTTGTTTGAGCTCTTTTGAATACCCCGCAGTGTGGCTTTTATGGCGTGGGAATAAAAAATTGAGTTGCTGTCCAGATGACGGATCATGAGGTGATGCTGGACCCCTGACAAATACGACCTGATGGTGCTGTACGAAAGGTATAGGTCTTTGTGTGGCAGTATGCCAGGAAAGCCATGATGACTGTGACTTTGCTCACGTTGCCCCTGGGATGAAGGTGAGAAAAAAACCTTGAAAGCCTTCCAACCTGACTGGTAGTTCCTGATGGATTTTTTGGACACGGACTTGCGGATGAGAGATTGAGCCATTAATAAGTGCCTGTCTAGTCCAGGATCAGTGAGCCGAAATCCGGGGGGGTATCCCGATTCTCTCGGCTTGTGGCATGACCTGGAAAAAAAGGTTTAGATTTAGGCGAGACAAGGCATCTGCTGCAACGTTCCTGATGCACTGGATGTGGGTGCAAGAAATATGGAAGTTGTATTTAAGGGCTAGCCAAGTGAGTTTGCATAGGAAGCGCATGACCTTGGGCGAGCTGGACCTGCCTTTGGCGAGGATGTCGACGACCGTGCGGTGGTCGGTGATGAAACATACTGGCATGTTGCTTCATTCTTCGCCCCAGACTGAATGGCTTGAGGGTCCGAGTGGATTTGGGAGGGCCAGGAGTCCGCGAACCACTGGTGGCTGAATAAGGCACCGAATCTGACGGATGCGGCCGCATCAGAATACACAGTCGGACAGGTGGGACTCCAGTGAGGGACGAACAGGGAGATGCCATTCCATGCTGACAGAAAGACCCTCCATATGTCTAGTTCGGCCAGGGCTTCTTGGTCCAGCTGAATCAGTGAGTCTTGCGTTGTGGCTGTAGGCAACAATTGGAGGAGTCTTGCCGTGAAGGATCGCCCCTGTGGCATGATACGGGTGGCAAAATTGAGAGAGCCCAGTAATGACTGAAGGTCGCCCTTGTACAAGGTCCTGGATCCTACGTGAGCGGAAATGGACGTTTGGAGTCTGACTAGTTTGTCCTATGGGAGTCTGGCCTCCATTCTGCGGGTATCTAACGAGATGCCCAAGAAAGTGATGACCATGGAAGGGTCATCACTGGGACCTGTAAGGCAGTGAAAATGCTGAGGAGACTTTCCAACCTGTCGGGCCAATGGTTAGGGTTCTCGACCAGTAAGAAGTCATCCAGGTAATGGATGACTCTGGGACAGTTGCCGTGGTTTACCAGAATCCAATGGAGGGCCCGTGCGAACTGATCAAAGAGCCAGGGGCTGCTCTTTGACCGAACGTGAGGCGGGTGGCGAAATAGTACTGATCCCTCCATTTGATTCCTTGAAACCTCCAAAGGTGAGGTTGGATTGGCAGCAGCTTACCCTGTAGACATGAAAAGGAGGTTTGGGAAAAGGGCCTATGATGAATCCCTTCTGCAACTCGACCTGCAGAAGAGAATCCACCGAGGCCAGGTCCTCCATGGCTGACATGAGATTGGGGGCCTCCCATGAATCCCGGGGCAAGGTGACTAGACCGGTTTGGAAGCCTACGGAAAAAACTGATTGCAGAAATTTGACGAAGCTGGGGTTGTGGTGGGTTTTGAGGAGGGAGACAAGAAGGGGGACATTGATGTCGGCTAGTCAGCTTTTTGCCGAGCGCTGGGAGCAGGAGGATTGGGGATGGGCCCGGAAGCAGGTGGAACAGATGTGGAGCGCCTTGCACTTGCTGTAATTGCAGAAGCTGGTGTTGAAGTTGTTGCACAATTGATTTTTCCCTAGATACACAATGGGGCAACCTAATTTATCCTGGAGCGGACCCGGCTTTTGAGGGGCTGAAGTGCTGGGCTGCTGTTTGGGCTGGGAGGTGACGTGCGAGTTTGGGCACCAGTCGGACGCGTGCAGTACTGACTGGCAGTTGGAGCAATATGGGGACCTGAGACCGGCAAAATGTCTGCAGAATAATTCCATGTCTAAAGATGCCCAGTTGGTGACATGCTGGAACTGGGTGAGGGCTGCGGCTGCCTTTGCTGAGAATGACCGATGGTAGTCGTAATAGGCGAATCCTCCGCATTTGTACCCGAGCTCCGTGACCTTGTATAGGTACTCGTCCAGCTGCTCCCTTCTAGCTGGTTGTGCCGAGCAGATGATGTCCCGATACAGGCTAAACGCGAGCACAAACTCTGGGATGGAGAGTTTTTTGTTGAGGCGAGTGTCTTTGGCCTTCAGAACAACGGACACATCACTGCATGCAATGGTCCTGTTTTCCATCACTGCATGCAATGGTCCTGGGTGGAGATGAGGACCGCCGCCAGATTGATGTCCTTGCCTGAAAGTATGTCCCTGCGCAAGTTTTCGGGTACAAAAAAGGAAGGAGCTATCTCGGGAGCCCCGGAAAACCTACCTGGGGAAGACGGCCGGGAAGTGGAAGGACCAGGGGAGGGACTGGTGGGAGCGGAAGGTGAAGCGTCCCTGCTTTCGACTGCTTGGAATCTGGTATTTATGTCACAGATGGAACTGGACAGGTTGTTGATGGTAGCATGCAGTTGCATTAGGGACAACTGTATGGTCGACATGGAGACTTGCTCCGTGGACCCTGTGGATTGCTCTGGAAACAGAAGGCGATATAATTCGGCCTTTTGGGCTGTAGCCGAATGGCAGATTCCTCGCTTGTTCAGCTCGGCGATCATCTTGGGGATTGTCCGTGTCCAGTAAGATGAACGACTTGCTCGCTCCGAAACCGCGGACTCTACAGTCAATAGAGCATCCTCGAGATCGGAAACGTGAGACATGTTTTGAGCTGAAAAAATGAAGAGGGACATGACGAAAGCTGGAGGGGGAAAAAGTGAGATGGGCGCGGGAGGTGCTACCGAAGAATGCTCGTAGCGGGGTGGGGGTGTCTTACGTCTGGGCGGTGACCAGAAGACGCGTGGTCCCCTTGCTAGGCGTGATTTGTCAACTTACCTTAATTCACCGGAGCCGTTTGCGCCGCGATTTAAAGGGACGGAAGATGTAGCGAAGCCGAGTTTGTCACTACTTCACCTAAAAAGAACGGTATATGATGCCACGATTGGCTATGCCGGGAGGCCGAAATAACGAATCGGGTCCGCTACTTACCTGGAAAAGACTAATAAATTCTAAGGGGTACCCACGGGTTAGCTTAGCACCTGAAAGAACAAGACATGTTCTTCATGGACCGTGACTGGGACGCGACCAGATGTTCATGGGGTATGTAACAGACCGTTTCAGCAGACAAGGGGTTAAAATCTGTTTAGGCGATATGCCCCTTCCTGAGAGACAGGCACAGCTACTGCAGAACACCAAACTCCCGAACTGGATACAAACTAGCACTCCAAACTGGAACCTCGCGAATAGCTGCTAGCAGACGAACAGGAAAAGCATACAATCCGCTTACACTCCTGGCAATCAGTCTCTAACAGCATACAGGGAATCCCCCTAATAACGAGACAAGGCTCCGTGTTGAGGGTCAAGCAGTGGTCTGACGTGCTAGCACACCCAGCCTGGTTTTTATTACAGTTGTTGCAAATACAGGACAGATGCAACATATCCCCACAATGCATCATGGTTTCCTCCTCTCTGTCCCGGAGACAATTGAGGGCAATCCAATTATCTCTCTGGACAAAGGGAAGTCGCCAATACACATGTGGAGACAACAGGACAGACATCACCATTTAAACACACAGTGGGACAATAGAAACACACCCACACAAAATCCTCCCCTCTGCCGGTGATGATTATTGAACACAATGGTGAATATATTTATAAAAGGCAGAGAAATACAGTTTTATAAAACATATCACAGGAACCCCAAAACATGCAATAACCCCATATATCCTCGGAACCGGGGGATGTGGGTGAACCACATATCCAAAATTCACCGACATCCGTTCAGTAGTTTGGAAGATACAGTTTTATGCCAGTTACACCGAAAATATACAAGTTATACAGAAAATAGTCACTAATAAATGTGTCCCCTGTTTGGTAGTTTCAAACTACTGAATGATGTCTCTGTGCACCAAATACAGGCAAGATAGCACCGTGTTGAAAAGTCAGAACAGTGTCTGTGAGTTAAAATGGCCGCTATCTATTGTTCTCACCATGTGCTTCATCCATTGTTCTCACCATGGGAATAGTAAAATCCAAGCAAGTAAGGCAAATGATGCAATCCAGAGACAAAGGGTTCAGTCCCAAGTGCCTTAAGACCCAATAACTTAAGGGACCATAATCCCAGGGCAGGAGGCTGGCAAACAGCCCCCTCCAAAACACAGTGGCGAGGTTGGTTTCGCCACACATCTCCCCCTCCCAGGGAAGACTAACCAGATACCTGACCTCACGGTCAGTATCTGAGTTAGTCTGGCAGTCCAACCACAACCCAATACTGGACCTGTTTAATCTTGGGGCCTGGCTCTGTTCTGTATGTCCCCAGCTGTTGAGTGTGCTTCTGCTACTCCTTGCTTTGTGGTTCTCCAGCTTGGAGCTGTAGGTACTTGGTGGGCAGAGGCCGACTGCGCTCTGCCCGGATACCAGCTCTTCCGCTGGGGATTGCCTGTGGGAAGTCAGTCTCTGGACAAGAGGATAGGGGAGGGCAGAGTCCGACTGCGCTCTGCCCTGATGCCAGCTCTTCTGCTGGGGTGAGGGGGGTACAAGCCAGTCCTGTAACAAGGGGGTCGGTGGAGCAGAGGCTAGCGGATCTCTGCCCTGATGCCAGCTCTTCCGCAGGCTCATCCCCTGCCCCCAGAACTCGGTTGGGAAGTAGCTGGGAAGGGGAGGGCTCAATTACCTCTTCCTCCTGGTATCCCTGCGGAGATGGCTGGAGATCTGGTTGTTTGAGGGGGAGACCGACTGTCTCCTCTTTGGCTAAACAGCCCTTTTGCTGGGGGACAGGACCGACTGTCCCTACCCCCTGTGCTGTAAGTGCAGAGACCACGGTCCCATCTGCACAGTTGTGGAGCTTACTGTCTCCCCCTGGTGCGTTAAGCTGCCGCTGGGGAATGGAGACTAGGCTCCCAGTTCCCAACAAATCCTTCTGTTGCTGTGGGATGGAGACTGGGCTCCCAATTCCCAACAACTCAATCTGCTGCTGGGGGGCAGGAACAACTACCTCTGCCCCCTGTAACTCAGTCTGCCGCTGGGGAGGGAGGACACTGCTCCCCTCTCACTGCATTTCACACTGCCGCTGGGGAATGGAGACTGGGCTCCCAATTCCCTGCAGGACTGGTGGAGAGACCTCGGTCCCATCTCTACCGGCCACCTGGGGTCCTTCCCAGTAACACTCTACAATATCTGCCCAGCTGAAGGGCTCTGGATCTGGGTCTGTCACCTTACTGTCCTGCTGAGCCTTCCCAATGGAGTGGAAGAGATCTCGGTAGTCCTGCTCCAGTTCCCACTCCAGGGTTGCTAGGTGAGCCAGGTCTTGCTCTACCTCATGGGGGTCATCCCACTCATGCCTAGCCTCCCTCTCATAGAAAATGTCCTGAAGTCTGGACTGTGCAGAGCTCCCAAAGCCAGGCTCTGCAAAGGACTCCCATAACAAGCCAGGACCATCAAACTCCTCTCCCTCTGGCTTGTCATGCTCAGCTATCCAGGGTATATACTGTGCCATATACCACCAGTTTAAGGTCAAATAAAATATAACATTTATTAGATATTCATTAAAAAGAACGGGAAGATAGAAAAGAAAAGGGTTTAAAATTCCAGTGTTCTAGTGCATGGTGATAGTTCACTTGTTTTATTACTGGTATCTGCTTATATTTGCAGTTTTTCCCAGAGTGTATTTCGATCCTGAGGAAAAAATCCTATTAAATTTCCCCTCCTCCGGTTCAATAGGATTGTGACAGAATGTTGCTATCTGTCAGCCCTGCATCGGAGTGGATAGAGTGCTTATAACTCTCTCCCTAAATTCCTCTTTAGGAACGAGTAACTGTTGTAATCGGTTACACCTAGTGTCTGCAGCGCACCAGGGTCCGATAACAATGCACACTACACTGAGCTAAAAACCTAAACTTGCAGCTCCCCCGACATGTTTCACCACAGATGTGGCGTCTTCAGGGGCTATGGAGCTACTATCAACACGATCGCTCTGAAAATCGGCCTTTATAAATCATATGGGTGGTTCTTTCCTGTCCCTGATTGCCAATGATTTTCAGGCGATCGGTTGATAGTCACACAGTCTGGCCAATTGTGCTCCGCTATCTGTCAGAGGCGGATTCGTCAGTATTATGACGAGTATGTTGCTGGGTGTGGGATAACAGAATCATTCCACCCACCTTTTAGAGTTCCGGTGAGTGTTCTTACCCCATATCCATCAATAACATACAGGAGAGGTCCGAACTTGAAGGACCAGCTTGTCCATAGCCATCTGGGAGAGGATAAGACCCAATCTACAAAGGAAAAGGAAAAATATAAGGGATCATCGCCGTGCGGTAGCTGTTCCTTTTGTAAATATATACCTCGTATCAAAAAGTTCACGAACCCTGGAGACAAAAAGGAGTATGAAATTAGACAACTGATAACATGCAGAACACAAGGTGTTATCTATATAGCCTCCTGCCCATGTCCAAAACTGTATGTGGGCAAAACCATACAAGAGTTGAGACGCCGGATATCTGGCCATTTAAGTACCATCGAAACAGATAAAGATACCCCTCTGGCAAGACACGTTAAATACATACATGGAAACCAGAGTTCTATATTAAGATTCTGGGGAATAGAAAAAATATCCATGGGACCAAGAGGAGGAAATCTAGATAAAAAATTATTACAATCTGAAGCACGGTGGATTGATAGATTAAACACCATGAGTCCTTATGGACTGAATGAAGGCTTCTCATTCGCAGCATTCATCTAGCATAAATCCGCATATACGTAAAAAGGAAACCTAATATATATTTTTTAGGATACACATACAAACTGAAATACAAGGATAAAAGGAAGAATTTTAGAAAGGAATTATGGTCAATGCCATCTAGTATGTTGCTACATATAGACTTGTTAATAATTAATTAATTCATAAAAAAAAGTAAAAAAGATAATGTGGGATTGAGATCATAAGTGTCTGAGTTGAGACTGTGACCCTTATATATAATCAGTATGAGAGTATGCCTCACAAAATATAGTGGGCAAATCCTTTCTGTAGAGTACTAAATACAACAGAAATTGCATACGTACTGAGATCGGGATTCTGAGACTTTCATTCCCATAGATTTATTATACAGCTTGGTAGTATGTCTCTCTAATATGAATGGTCGATCTCTTCTTTTTTGAATAAAGTCTAATTGAATAGAAGTCGCATGCATATAAGACTGTGACTTAGACTCTATAGATTTGCCAACTAAGTATGTGGGCATGCGTAGTAAGGGTAGATTGTGAGAGTGCGATGTGGAGAACGGAGCGCATGCGCCCAGACTTAGCATCGGGAGGGAGGTGATGTGGGGATGTGGACGCATGCGTCGGGACTTAGTATCGGGACGAAGCAATCATCCCTGTCGGACACTCACCGGAACTCTAAAAGGTGGGTGGAATGATTCTGTTATCCCACACCCAGCAACATACTCGTCATAATACTGACGAATCCGCCTCTGACAGATAGCGGAGCACAATTGGCCAGACTGTGTGACTATCAACCGATCGCCTGAAAATCATTGGCAATCAGGGACAGGAAAGAACCACCCATATGATTTATAAAGGCCGATTTTCAGAGCGATCGTGTTGATAGTAGCTCCATAGCCCCTGAAGACGCCACATCTGTGGTGAAACATGTCGGGGGAGCTGCAAGTTTAGGTTTTTAGCTCAGTGTAGTGTGCATTGTTATCGGACCCTGGTGCGCTGCAGACACTAGGTGTAACCGATTACAACAGTTACTCGTTCCTAAAGAGGAATTTAGGGAGAGAGTTATAAGCACTCTATCCACTCCGATGCAGGGCTGACAGATAGCAACATTCTGTCACAATCCTATTGAACCGGAGGAGGGGAAATTTAATAGGATTTTTTCCTCAGGATCGAAATACACTCTGGGAAAAACTGCAAATATAAGCAGATACCAGTAATAAAACAAGTGAACTATCACCATGCACTAGAACACTGGAATTTTAAACCCTTTTCTTTTCTATCTTCCCGTTCTTTTTAATGAATATCTAATAAATGTTATATTTTATTTGACCTTAAACGGGAAATTATTAGCCGTTCGGCTATCTGAACCCTACAAATTTAAATCCCGGGTCCAGAGGGTCCCTGAAGGGAAATATACCACCAGACCACCTGGTAGGCATCCTCCAGCCATAGCTCCTGCCATACCCGGTGCTCTAGTTCCTTCACCCATTCCTTCAGGGGCTGCTCTCCCAGGAAGGGCATCCGCAGGGTCACTTGCTTCTGCAACCACTGCTCTTCACTGGGGAGACTCTCACCCCGCTGATATTGTACATTATCCAGGGCCTGGTACCAGATGCCTTTTCTTAATGCATCCCGGCCATCCAGGTCCTCCTCCTCGTATAACACTGCTGGTTCCATCCTGTTGCTTTTAGGGTCGCTGTACTGGGACATGCGTTGCTCTTAAATTGTAGAATCCACATAAATGGTGTCTCCTGTAGCTGTCCTTCTGGCTGTAGGAACGATCCCGCCGCTTGCCACCAATTGTAACGGACCGTTTCAAGCAAACAAGGGGTTAAAATCAGTTTAGGCGATATGCCCCTTTCTGAGAGACAGGCACAGCTACTGCAGAACACCAAACTCCCGAACTGGATACAAAATAGCACTCCAAACTGGATCCTCGCAAATAGCTGCTAGCAGACGAACAGATAAAGCATACAATCAGCTTACACTCCTGGCAATCAGTCTCTAACAGCATACAGGTCTTTTTTTTATTTTTATTATTACTCTGATACCCTCTCAGTGCCTGTGGCCCCCCTGCCGGCTCACCGCGCGGCGGTCACGGGATGCACTGCGCTTTGGAGGCACATGACGGCAGGCGTGAATGGCGGGAGAGGCAGAGGACCGAGCATGGGAACAGCGTGGCCGGGGAGATGCGGGGAGCACGACCGTGCGGCGGTCACGTGATGCGCTCCACGCTGGAGCGCATGACGGCAGACAGAAGTGGCGGGGGAGGCAGGACCGGATGGAGAGGAACAACGTGGGGGAAAGGTACCATGAGCTCCGGGCAGCGGGGAGCGTGACCGGATAATGCCGGCGCCCCCCCAACTTCCGACGCGCGGGGGAATGGCGGCAGGCGGAAGCGACGGGGGAGGCAGGACAGAACCTGGAGGGGGATGAGAAGAAAACTTACCTACGAGGCGGCGGAATCTGGCACGCAGAAACACTGCACGTGTGGGAAGCGTGGCCGAAAATGGAACACTGACCGGTGCAACTCCTCCTACCAGCAAAATGCGAGAGAGGACGTGCACCAGGTGAGCTGGGCGGCGGAGCTTAAGAAGCCCCCTACGCCCCTCCCACAAAAGCAGGCTGAGTTCAGCCTGCTGAATATATATATATGTTAGGTATTTCTCCATCCGTAACAACCTGCTCTATAAAACGATTACCTGATTTACTCCCTCAGGTGAAAACTATAAAAAAAAAAGGTGCCAAAAATTCACCCTTTTTTTTCACCCTTCATTACAAAGAGTGTCATTCCAAGTGATCAAAAAGTCATACACACCCCAAAATAGTACCAATCAAACCATCATCTCTTCCTGCAAAAAAAAAGGGGCCCTAACATAAGACAATACATGATTCCAAACAAGCTTGTGTATGATGTTTACGATATTAGTAATTTTTTACACTTGTGATGACTAAGTGTAAAAAATTACTAATATCGTAAACATCATACACAAGCTTGTTTAGACTATAAATTGTATTTTTAAATTATAATTGAAACTCCTGCATGAAGCTGTGAAAGATACAATAGTGATCTAATTCATTCCTCATATATCTAATAGAATGTAGTGTACAATCTGCTGACAACTGCAATTTTTAAACAGTCTCTCAGTTTATGTCATGTAGGAGTCTCAATTATGATTTAAAAATAAAATGTATGTTTTAAATATTAAAGCATGTGTAAAGGGATATACATAAGACAATCCCCCCCCCCCCCAAAAAAAAAAAAAATGGACATGTTAAACCATTATTTTTTTTTCAAAAATGCTTTTACTGTATAAAACTGAAATAATAAAAAAAGTAGACATATTAGGTATCACCACATTCGTAACAACCTGTTCTATAAAAATATCACATGATATAACCCTTAAGGTGAATTTTATGAAAAAAATTTAATAAAAACTCACTTTGCCACATAAAATGTAATATTGAGTGATCAAAAAAATCATATGTACCCATTTTTGGTGCCTATAACAATGTCAACTCTTTCCACAAAAAAATAGCCCCTACACAAGACGATCAGCAGAAAAAAAATATATATAGCTTTCAGAAAATGGTGACACAAAAAAACATGATTTTTTTTCACTAATGCTTTTCTTGTATAAAAACTGAAATAAAAATAAAAACTGTGCCAAAATAGCCATTTTTTGGTCACCTTGCCTCCTAAAAAAGTGTCATATTATCAGCTCTTCCTGCAAAAAAAGAGCCCCTGCACAAGACTATCGGCAGAAAAATAAAAGAAATGTAGCTTTCACAAAATGAAGACACAAAAACATTATTTTTGTTTTAAAAAATGCTCTATTATGTAAAACTGAAACAACTAAAAAATACATATATTCGCTATTGTCGTGTCTGTATCAACCTGCTTTATAAAAACAACACATGGGCTTCCGTTTCCGGCACTGACATGTAAGCACTAGTGTTAAGCGTGAATATTCGAAAAGCGAATATTAATCGTGAATATCGTAACTTCGATAATTTGCGAATATGTAGATAATCGCTTAGGCCAAATGCAATTATTATATATTCTGTCTTTCCGATTAATAAAAACTTCTCCCAATTTCTATTTTTCCCGTCAGTGTTGTTCACGCAAATAATTACAATTAAATAAGCACATTAATCTCATCCACCAGTCAACTACGGTTGGGCTGGTAATCAAATATGTCGAAGATAGCGCTATATTCAACAATTACGAATATAGCACTATCTTCTCCATATTCGTAAATTCTAACTATCGAGGTTCCTTCAACATCTTCTTGATTACTAATTAGTGCATTACTTAAATGCCTTTTCCGACTCGATTCAAGCGCATACTTTAATTATTTTTTTTCGCATAGAGTAAAATTGAAGGATCATCCTAATTTATTTTCCATATGTAAGAAATTTTAAGTATGAGATATTAAAAATGTTATCCTTAAGTATGCTCTTAAATATAATTGCATAATGGCAATCCCAATCCATATTTGTTGAATATAGTGCAATATTCGGAATTTACGAATATAACGCTATATTCTAAATATTCGTCAATTCAGCAAAGTCAAGCATTCCTATGCTTATTGCTTAAAGCTTCTGTGCGATCCAATCTACATGCATATTCGAAAGACGATTTTTCGCAAAAGCTAAGTTATGTTCCATGACAAGCAATCGTGCCGAGAATTTATATGGCATTTCAAAAACCATTCAGTACTCATTTCATTTTAACACTGTCAATATATTGCATTGTATGCGAAAATTCGCTGCTAGCACATTCGCAAACATCTTTTCGTGTGATGGTTTTGGCACCTAAACTACTGTTTGCGAGTATTTCACATATAGTGTATATTATGATAAAAATCGGCACTTAAATATTAACACACATCCTATCGTGTACTGACTGAGTGACCCTAGAAATACCATTCCATGTAGCCTATTTTAGAACGGTTCCTGTTATAAGAAAAATCGATCATTAAACATTCTCCAAATTCTATTCGTGTAAGGACGTTAGGCTATTTGAGTCTGCTTGGGCGAATAGTCGAATATGGTGATATGTGAGGTGATTGCTAACCCCTCCCTAGTCTTGCTTTTATAGCCAATGAGAAGGCATTGTCACAGCTTAGCAACATCCTTAGCAACCAATCAGAAAGTAGTCTACCTCTCACTATATAAATCCAGGTTCTCCCTGGCAGCCATTTTGTGGGGTTGGTTTTTGGAGAGATAGGAGCTGTTTGGTGGTTGTGTTTTGTGCTGTGCTTTTTGATTGTTGAAGAACATCTAATTAAAACTCTGATTTAGTGTTAGGTAGGAATTAGGGAATAGCTTTTAGGGTCTAAATTATTAGATAGTATTCTGCCCATTTTATGCATAGTAAATGAATGTAATGTGCTGAAAAGATTATACTGCAATGTTATGTTTGACGTTGCTGCCATCTAGTGTTCAAAGTTAGTTACTACTTTGCCGGAACTTTACAGGAAGTGTATTTTTCTCAGAGTCAGAGGCAGTAACCTTTAACCCGGAACTGTATTTCCTCAATTTCATGACTGCTCCTGGATCTAGCAGAGTGCATGCAGAGGAGCTCTTGATCTATTCATGGACTTATAATGGAATTGTCTGTGACTACTCTCACTGATGGAGTGAGGCTGCTGTATAATGTTTAATGTACTGACACATATGTTTTGTTTATGTTTATGTTGTAGTTTTACAAAATTATTCAGAAAAAAGAATTTAGATCTGATGTCTCACATTTCTTGACTTCTGAATTATTGTTAAGCTGCCTGACTAGTGTTATGCAACACTACAACTCAAGTAAAAAGACACCCACGTGTCAGTCTGGAATAAACTGAGATGCCATTACTGCAGCATGAGTCTAAGATCAGGAACAAAGTACCAGGCTGATGACACGCTACCGCCGACACAGCAAGGCAGGGAGAATATTCCCAGTGCCCAGCAAGATGATGCACAGTCGCATGCGTCCAGATCTTCACGGGCTAGAAAGATGTCCTCAGCAAGTTCCTCAGCAGTTAGAGCTTATGCCAAGGCAGAAGCTGCCCACGTCCAGCTACAGTACGCAGAAAAAGAAGCCATGATGATGCAGGAGTTAGCAGCAAAGAAAGCTGTCCTGGCACAAGAGAGAGCAGCTAGGGAAGCTGCCATAGCACAAAAGAAAGCAGCTAGGGAATCTGCCCTAGCACAAGAGAGAGCAGCTAGGGAAGCTGCCCTAGCTCAAGAGAGAGAACAGCTAGGCAAGCTGCAATAGCACAATAAGAAGCAGAATTAGAATCAAAATTGCTCATCCTGCAGCGATAGACTGCAGCTGCAGTTGCTGAATCAGAGGCTGCTGCCTACATGGGAACAAGTCAGTCAGGAAGTGAAAAACCATATAAAGACTCAGAGGTTCCAGAAAAAAACTCTATTCTCTGCATATCATACAAGTGAGTACATCCAGAACCTTATGATGCACATACAAAGGAACAGTCTCTTAAACCTGAAGAAAAGGAATTCAGGCCGAGATCAACATACCCCCTAAGCAGGCCAATCAACCACATGAGGTCAGTGGCTGCCAGCAAACCAAGAATGAAGCACCAGAAACCCCTAAGAACAAAAAAACAAGTGTTCCCATCAAATCAACCTATAGATTTCATGCGTGAAAAACAATGTGCAGTGGATGTCACCAAATATCTCATCCGCAAAGAAATGGTTAGCTCAGGCTTTCTCCAATTGGATGACTGTCCTGAAAACTATTGGGCATGGAAATCTTCCTTTTTGCATGCCACTGAAGGTCTGAACTTATCTCCAGCAGAAATGCTTAATTTAATGATAAAATGGCTTGGTACTGAGTCAGAGCATGCTAAGAGGATGAGAAGAGCAAACCTGTTCAACCCTGCAGCAGAACTCAACATGACCTGGAGAAGACTAGAAGAAACATATGGATCCCCAGAGGTAATAGAAAGAGCACTGTTGAAAAAACTTGAAGTCTTTCCCAAGGTGGGCTACAGATACAACGTGCGGCTGGAAGAACTAAGTGATCTTCTACTAGAGATAGAATATGCCAAACAGGATGGCTACTTGCAAGGACTTTCGTATCTAGATACAGCTAGAGGCACTAATCCCATAGTAGAGAAACTACCCTCAAATCTGCAAGACAAGTAGATGTCTGTAGGAGGTAAATTCAAAGAAGATTATGGAGTCGCTTTTCCTCTTTTCTCTGTGTTTTCTAGGTTTGTCCAACAGCAAGCGAAAATCCGAAGTGATCCCAGTTTCGCCTTCACCACCAGCGACAATCAATCACACAGACCTGAGAGACCCTCACAGACATTATGGTAGGACCTCTGTATCCACACACAAAACAGCTGTACCTTCAGAAGTCACAGACTACCAAAGCACCCACAAGGTACACACCATAGAAAACCCTGATAGACATTGCGCAATACACAAAAAAACATATCCACTGAAGAAATGCAAAGGCTTTAAAAGCAAACCCATTGCAGAGCGGATGTGCTTCCTTAAATGAAACGGCATCTGTTTCAAGTGCTGCAGATCTACTTATCACATTGCCAAAGACTGCAAAATACCAGTAGAATGTACAGAATGTCCCTGCTCCTGCCCAACTAGACACTGTAGAACCCAGGAAAAAACAGGGCAGGGAGCAACAAGAGACCCAACTTTCTTTGGTATTTTAAAGTACCTCTGCCCATCAGCTTACTTATCTGAGCTGGTTGTATTGTTCCTGTTGTGAGGGAAGCTGCAGGTTTCTCCCAGGAGGTTCATTCCTACTACTGGGGTTACTTCTTCTGTGGTAAATGGACGAATGGTCTCTAGGCAGGCTGTACTACTTCACTAGCCTCCTGGTGGCAACTAGAAACCAGGACTGTCAAGCTGCATGTCAGGAGGAGGCCCTCAGCATATCTCTGGCTGGTGCCTTCTCACTTTTGACTCCACAGACTCCTGACTATGACCCAACCCCTCCCTGTCTGGGCCTGGACATTTATACTAGGGGCTCCCTATCTCCCTCTAGTGTCTAGGATGTCTCACTACACCCCAATAGGCCTGCTGAGCATATAACAGGGGAACCATACAAATGTAAAAGCAGACAGAAAAAAACATTAAATGCATAGATAAATATAATATCACTGTCCCTTGTGAGCAGAAGTAACACGTGACCCAATTGACCCTTGTGTAGTGCCCACTCTTACCTAGTGGGACACTACACTATAAGCCCATATCTCTATCATCAGCTTGCAGGAAAGAACTATGCATCTTCTCAGGCGCATCCACCACAGCTATAGGTGCAGTAGCTTACTTGAAAGTAATTGATGCAGAAAACGTCTGTCGTGTTGGATTTGTCATGGGAAAGTCCAAATTAAGCCCTAAACCAGTGATGGCGAACCTATGGCACGGGTGCCGGAGGCGGCACTCAGAGCCCTCTCTGTGGGCACCCGCGCCTTGGAAAAAGTCTATGGCGTTCCAATATGCTTTAGACTTTTCCTACCATTGATCAGCACAGGACGCACTATGAACAGCACAGGCAGCGCACTAAATGTAGGCTATTAAGCTATTATAGCTAAATTATACATGGAAGATATACTATATTGGTATTCAAGTTAAATTGCCGTGTTGGCACTTTGCGATAAATAAGTGGGTATTTGGTTGCAGTTTCGGCACTTGGTCTCTAAAAGGTTCACCATCACTGCCCTAAACCATCCCACACGATTCCTCGTTTAGAGTTGTGTGCTGCCGTACTTGCAATCAAAATGTCTGAGCTAATCACAGATGAACTAGACACTGACTTTGATGCTGTAATTTTTTTTTACTGATAGCAAGACTGTATTAGGGTACATTTGCAACACCACTAGGAGGTTCTATCTGTATGTCTCCAACAGAGTGAATAGAATCAGGCAATCTACACACCCAGATCAGTGGTTCTATGTATCTACAGAGCAAAACCCTGCAGATTATGCCACTAGGCCTACTCAAGCAGCAAGACTGCTGAACTCTATATGGTTCTCAGGCCCATCCTTTCTGTACCAACCACACTGTGAGCAGATAGACACTGCTAATGTTTATCCACTCATAGAGCCTGAAGCTGACCCTGAAAGCTGACCATTGGAAATGACAAGTTTCAGTACCAAAGTTTCTGAAGCCACACTTCACTCACATTGCTTTGATAGATTTTATTGCTGAAAGATATTAGTTAAGACCCTAACCAGACTCATTCATGTTAGTAAAACCTTCCGGAGGGAAACCAGCAGTAGAGTTGAGCGGACACCTGGATGTTCGGCAGGTTCGAACTTGACCCGAAACCCCATTGAAGTCAATGGGGACCCAAACTTTTGGGCACTAAAATGGCTCTAAAATAGTCCTGGAAAGGGCTAGAGGGCTGCAAAAGGCATCAACTGTTCTGCAAACAAATGTGGATAGGGAAATGACTTAAAATAACATAAAATACAGAAAAATTTAAAATAACAATCTGGATCTAGGAGTAGGGGGTTGAGGAGGTGGTGGATGGGTGGATGTGGCGTTGTAGGTTGACGTGGCAATGTAGGTGAAAGCGGCGGTGAAGGAGGAATAGGTAGCCAACACTGATTTGTGTTATTTTTTTTTTTTTTATTGGGATATCTCCCAAAATATTGGGACATATAACCAAATAAAACTAAGAATAAGTGCACTTGAGTACAAGAATGGATGGTTGAGGCTTATAAATGTCTATTCTGCACAAGGTACGGAAGGAGAACTGACCCAGGTGGCGGAGACGGGGACACTAACACACCTGGCCCAGGGCAAGCAACTTCTTCACTGACTTCTGTGCTCTGAAGATCAGAGGACGGTGTGCCCATGTCCTTAGCACTGGGTGTGAGCATTGTCGATTGTGTATGGGTCTGGCGACCTGTGTTGCACATCGCTCCTCACAGACAAACGGAGGCCAACAGAGACTCAAGCCTTGCAGTCCTTTATCTCTCTGACTCAGAGGAATCAGAACACAGTGAGTCTGCTACAGAATTGATGTGCCTTATATCGAAAATTACAGCTGAATGTTTTTGGCATAGAGGATACCTTATTGATTAATTAAAAATAGAGTGTGTTCAAAATGTAAAATTGCTTTACATTAAACAATTTTTAATTAAAATATTTAATTAATTATATATGTTACCACATTACTGATTTAGACTCTGAAACTACTACTGTAACATGTGTTTAATTACTTTTTGGTTGTGGTCCTGGTCTGATGGGTGGTCCATTCATGATTTCACATTCCTGCTGCAAAGTTGGAAAATGATGAGATCTGAGGTGTGTTCTTTTAGTGTTGGTTCTGCCCCTGTTTGTTGGTGTGGCCATTCTGGGTAACATATTTCGGCTGCACATTTAGCTGCTGCATCTGCTGCCTGTCCTGCTGAGTTGGTCCGAACTATATGTGGGCCTCATTCTAGACCATTTTAAAAATCCTGTGGTAGATGCTGCTGCCTGTCCTGATCTAGCTGAGTCATCTGTGGGCCTAATAACACTAGATTACCTACTGGTGCTGCCTGTCCTGCTGAGTTTGACAGAGCTATATGTGGGCCTTATACTAGACCATTAAAAAAAATCCTGTGATGGATCCTGCTGCCTGTCCTGATCTAGCTGAGTCATCTAGGGGCCTAATAACACTAGATTACCTGCTGTTGCTGCCTGTCCTGCTGAGTTGGGCCAAGCTATATGTGGGCCTCATACTAGACCATTTTAAAAATCCTGTGGTGGATGCTGCTGCCTATCCTGACTCCTGATCTAGCTGAGTCATCTGTGGGCCCAATAACACTAGATGTTGCTGCCTGTCCTGCTGAGTTGGTTCAAGCTATATGTGGGCCTCATACTAGACCATTTTAAAAATCCTGTGGTGGATGCTGCTGCCTGTCCTGATCTAACTGAGTCATCTAGGGGCCTAATAACACTAGATCACCTGCTGGTGCTGCCTGTCCTGCTGAGTTGGGCCGAGCTATATGTGGTCCAACTCAGCAGGACAGGCTGCTGAGTTGGGCCGAGCTATATGTGGTCCGCATACTAGACCATTTTAAAAATCCTGTGGTGGATGCTTCTGCCTGTCCTGATCTAGCTGAATCATCTTTGAGCCAAATAACACTAGATTACCTGCTGTTGCTCCCTGTCCTGCAGAGTTGGTCCGAGCTATATGTTAGCCTCATACTAGACCATTTAAAAAATCCTACGGTGGATACTGCTGCCTGTCCTGATTTAGTTGAGTCATCTAGGGGCCTAATAACACTACATTACCTGCTTTGTTGAGTCAATACATTTTGTAGTCCTTTCACTACATAGTTGACATTTCAATGCTGCTGTCTTACATGAGTATAGTTTGGCCTTAAATTGTAGCTTTACTACAATGGCTTTAGTACACTTAAAATATTAAATACGTGATTTTTATAAGATAATAGTTCGTAGCCACTGATTAGAAAATTAATACATGTGTTATTATATTTCTTCTCCGTATTCATTTTCTTTTTATTTCATAAACAACCATGGTGAAAGACATATCTTCAGCTTGAGTAAAAAATATGTTTGTCATTTAGAGAAAGGTCAAAACAGTAGCAAGTATCAAGCGTAGAGCGAACAATTAAAGAGATTGAGTCCTAAAATTTGTGTAATAAATGTTCTAAACACTGTTAAAAACTTGAAGTCTAGAAGTGACACGTAAAAAGATTAATATTTAAGACAACTGTAAATATATACTTTATTATCCTGCCAGGCAATAACTAAAACATTTGGTGAAATAAATTCTTACTAAAACAACAGTCGAACTCAGAGCTATGTTTACTAGTGAAAGTAAGTGCTTTTTTTTTAAAGCACTACAGGGGGAGGGAACTCAAGACATTGGGACTGAACAGTTGTTTACCCGTATGTAAACAAATAATAATATTGATTGAAATTTGAAAAAAAAATCAATATGCTAGGGTGCATAAAGATCTGACTCTGGAGCAATGGAAGAATGTTATGTTGTCAGATGATTCCAGATTTACCATGTTACAGAGTGATAGGCTCAACAAGAAGAAAGGCAGATGAAGTGATTCACCCATCATGCCTAGTGCCTACTGTACAAGCCTGTGGGGCCAGTGCTATATTCTGGGGTTGCAGCAGTTGTTCAAAGTCTATGTTCTGCAACAGTATGTTTTGCTAGAAGGAGGTCACATGAGTAATTAAACAGATCGAGTGACCAGGTTATTAATACATCAATGGACTTTCTTCCATGATGCCATGAGCAGTGTTGAAGAAGACAATGCCATCATGCATCATGCATAAAATGTGAAATAAGTGGTTCAGGGAGGATTAGACTTCATTTTAAGCCAGGTACAAACCACAGATTCCAGAACTTCACCACTTTATTTATTTTTAATTTTTTTATTAGCAGTGTACTTACCGGTTATTTTCTGCCATTCTGCATAGTTATGAGTAATAATTAGCGAATCATAACTTTCGAGTCGGCATTATACTACAGTGTTAACTGTAAAACATGAATGTAGTGATTGTGTGTAGACAACCAGCATGGATCACTTTTTCTACTTTGCACTTTAACAAGTATAGAGTGTGGAATTCTCTTAACACGGTTACGATTTTTCATATTCACACATGTGCTGTGTTAATTATGCATTGTCAATATTTAGACACTGAAATATGTATGTAAATAATATTTTAAAAAAATAGAATCCTGGTTGTTTGGCTTCATTTACAAAATGAAAATATTTTACTTTATTTATTATGTTTTATTTTAAAATAAGATGGGTTTGGTTTCGGCCGTGTTGTGGTTCACGCTGTAGCAAGTTGTGGACCGCATGTCGCCTTCCCTTGTCAAAAGGTCTTGTGCGGTAAACATTGTACTGGAAATATTAATAAACCTGATAAAAAAATTTTTAATTTCTTTTCAATTTAGATACAGATTTTGGTTCGAACATGGTGTTGTCTGTTGTCCTGTTAGGGATGGCTTACTTCCGTTTCGACCTATCTACATGGTTGGGTGTGACTGGCGTTATACTCATCCGTGTGGAAATCCGGTTTTGTGAATGAAGCCTGAATGACACATGTATATATGGATAGTTGCTTTTATATTTTTTGTTCATTATTGACAATTATGTAATGATTATTTGCACATGCAAAGTACAGGGAGTGCAGAATTATTAGGCAAATGAGTATTTTGACCACATCATCCTCTTTATGCATGTTGTCTTACTCCAAGCTGTATAGGCTCGAAAGCCTACTACCAATTAAGCATATTAGGTGATGTGCATCTCTGTAATGAGAAGGGGTGTGGTCTAATGACATCAACACCCTATATCAGGTGTGCATAATTATTAGGCAACTTCCTTTCCTTTGGCAAAATGGGTCAAAAGAAGGACTTGACAGGCTCAGAAAAGTCAAAAATAGTGAGATATCTTGCAGAGGGAAGCAGCACTCTAAAAATTGCAAAGCTTCTGAAGCGTGATCATCGAACAATCAAGCGTTTCATTCAAAATAGTCAACAGGGTCGCAAGAAGCGTGTGGAAATACCAAGGTGCAAAATAACTGCCCATGAAGTGAGAAAAGTCAAGCGTGCAGCGGCCAAGATGCCACTTGCCACCAGTTTGGCCATATTTCAGAGCTGCAATATCACTGGAGTGCCCAAAAGCACAAGGTGTGCAATACTCAGAGACATGGCCAAGGTAAGAAAGGCTGAAAGACGACCACCACTGAACAAGACACACAAGCTGAAACGTCAAGACTGGGCCAAGAAATATCTCAAGACTGATTTTTCTAAGGTTTTATGGACTGATGAAATGAGAGTGAGTCTTGATGGGCCAGATGGATGGGCCCGTGGCTGGATTGGTAAAGGGCAGAGAGCTCCAGTCCGACTCAGACGCCAGAAAGGTGGAGGTGGAGTACTGGTTTGGGCTGGTATCATCAAAGATGAGCTTGTGGGGCCTTTTTGGGTTGAGGATGGAGTCAAGCTCAACTCCCAGTCCTACTGCCAGTTTCTGGAAGACACCTTCTTCAAGCAGTGGTACAGGAAGAAGTCTGCATCCTTCAAGAAAAACATGATTTTCATGCAGGACAATGCTCCATCACACGCGTCCAAGTACTCCACAGTGTGGCTGGCAAGAAAGGGTATAAAAGAAGAAAATCTAATGACATGGCCTTCTTGTTCACCTGATCTGAACCCCATTGAGAACCTGTGGTCCATCATCAAATGTGAGATTTACAAGGAGGGAAAACAGTACACCTCTCTGAACAGTGTCTGGGAGGCTGTGGTTGCTGCTGCACGCAATGTTGATGGTGAACAGATCAAAACACTGACAGAATCCATGGATGGCAGGCTTTTGAGTGTCCTTGCAAAGAAAGGTGGCTATATTGGTCACTGATTTGTTTTTGTTTTGTTTTTGAATGTCAGAAATGTATATTTGTGAATGTTGAGATGTTATATTGGTTTCACTGGTAAAAATAAATAATTGAAATGGGTATATATTTGTTTTTTGTTAAGTTGCCTAATAATTATGCACAGTAATAGTCACCTGCACACACAGATATCCCCCTAAAATAGCTAAAACTAAAAACAAACTAAAAACTACTTCCAAAAATATTCAGCTTTGATATTAATGAGTTTTTTGGGTTCATTGAGAACATGGTTGTTGTTCAATAATAAAATTAATCCTCAAAAATACAACTTGCCTAATAATTCTGCACTCCCTGTACATCTGTGACTGGAGCTTGGGTGGCTTGACTGACTCCTGCAGACCCCACATTAACAGTCTTTGGCTGACAAGCCTGGGGTTCAGGGAAGGTTGCTGGCCCTGGAGCCGGGTTCTGGCCTAGGATGCTGATGGCCAATTCTTTAAAATCCAAGAATGCACAGTGAGGGTGTTGAGCTGACAACATCCGTAGCTGGCCCTTTAAATGCTCAGTACTTATGCCTGCAATGAATTGCTCCCTAAGAGTCCGGTCCTGGTCCTCAGCTTCTTTAGGATCCACTTGGACTACAGCTCTCAGCGTCTCCTGTAAGGACAGAGCAAAATCACGGAGCGACTCTCCAGGCTGCTGCTTTCTGCTGAAGAAACGCATTTTAACTTCTGACACCGTTCTGGCTTCAAACGTGGTGCCCAAACGTTCAAAGATCTGTTCCAGGCTATTTTTCTCAGAACGGGGCCATGACATTACTTCCCTGCGGGCGGCCCCTTCTAACTGAGCTAAGAGGATCTCCATTTGCTGCTCAGCATTGATGGGATAAAGCCGGAACAAAGCCAGTATCTGTTCCCTAAAGTCTTTTAACTTGTGGGCTTCCCCTGAATAACGTGGGAACCAGGGGGCCCCGAAATAGTACGGCATGGTGAGCGGCATCAGGCTTAGTGGTGCTGCGGCGGCAGGGGCCCCAGAGTCGGCTGCGGGTACTTCAGCAGGCACGACTGGGGCTGCCTGTGCGATTTCCTCGACCGCGGACATGGCGTTGCTAGGTGGATATGGCCCTTTAAATGTAGCGGAGCGGACCGGAGCGGCTATGGCAGTAACTTTAACTTTTTTTTTCAGACAAGTCTTTCACTACTAGCAGGGATCCCTCCGGTGCCTTGGCAGGGGTCGGGAAGCTTCCGGACAGGTAAGCGGAGAAGCCGACAAAAGTTTTTAAAGTCGGTACTCACTCCGGTGGTGCTCGCTCCAAGTCTCGCGAGATGCGCAGCTATGGGTGTCGGATGTCCTGCGTACCGCGTCAGCAGGTAGGCGCGGCCTCTCGTAGCTCCGGGACTCAGGTAGGCGGGGTTCTTCTTCCTGGTTGGCTGGGCAATGGCTCCGCCTGATTCTTTTCGCGCCAAAGTCCTCTTTTTCGCGCCAAACAGCCCCACGAGGCGCACTTGTAATCCGATAAGGTTAAATGAGCAATATGGCTGTCTATTCACTGACAGCAAGCGGTGACTCAAATCGGCAGAAAATAGTCCATACAATGCAATCTTCACACCGCAATTATTACAGTTCACTTTGGCCCAGCAATTTTCAATAAAACAATCGGGGCATGTCACTTTAAGACAATTTTCAGCACACAGTTTTTAAATCCGCAATGGCGCAGGAATATTCGGATCCTGTTCGTGACGCCAATTTATGCAACACGCCAGACCTGCAGGGTATAGACGAAGTGAGGTCACGGTTATGGGCAATCGAGGGTACTCACTATATTTGAAGAACCCTGGGCAGGCGCGTGGCAGTGAAGGAGAGGTAGACACGGTTCCTCTGGGGCACGCTCTGTAGCTAGGGACCAGGCCAGATGGTGGATGAGGTGCCCTGGATGTTACAGGTATTTTGTGTGCCTGGGGCAAGGTCCCTGTGGTATTCGTGACGCCAGTGCCTTTGGACGGTGGCACGCCGGTTGGTGGTTGGAATGATGGAGGTACACACGTATATAGTGAACCAAACGTAACTTTACTGAACAATCCAACTTTGTACAGCAGGTAGTAGTACAGTCTTTGTATTACAGTTCCACAAGGAGGCTTATTCACAAAATGGCAGGCAATATTCATGCAAGATACGCAGAGGGTAAACTTCACAAGCACTCAGCAGCAGGATGTACCTTTCCTCAGAATCAATGTACAGTGTCCTTTCTAGAACTCCTGCTCTGGCTTTATCTCCCAAGGCCCGGATGCCTAAAAGGGTGGCTTAAATCCTTGGTTACTTTCTTCCTCAGGTATTAGATTCTTGCTACACTTTTCTAGTGTGATCTGCCCATCAGGGTCACTTAGCTTACCCTGGATCACCTTCTTCTGTAAGGTGGATAACTGTAGGTTTCTCCCAGGAGGTTTGGTCCTGCAACTGGGGTGTCCCTACTGAGCTAATCCTAGCCTCAGGAGCTTCAGGTGGACGAAGTGACTCCTCTAGTCCCCTGGAATGAACTAACTCTCTCCTGTCTGGGCCTTCCTATATGTATCTAGGGCTCTCTAGCTCCCTCTAACGTCTGGGAGGCTAAATTACACCCTGACAGGCCTGACACCCAGCTAATACACATGACATTTAATGCAATGAAACACATTAACCTGTGCAGTGCCCACCTTTACCTAGTGGGACACTACACACCGTGCAATATAAGCAGCAAATCATCAGTATGTTGAGCCAGCCAATAATTTATTGATCCCACTAAAAAGTTATTGAAACAAATAATAATCTTGTTATCTGAAGGTCTAGCTTTGGGGGGTCATTAAACAAAAACAAAGTGATTTTTTACTTAGGCTACTTTCACACTCGCGTTTTGGCTTTCCGCTTGTGAGATCCGATCAGGGCTCTCACAAGCGGTCCAAAACGAATCAGTCCGCTCAGAATGCATCAGTTTGCCTCCGATCAGTCTCCATTCTGCTCTGGAGGCGGACACCAAAAAGCTCCCTGCAGCGTTTTGCTGTCCGCTTGACGAAACTGAGCCAAATAGATCCGTCCTGGCACACAATGTAAGTTAATGGGGACGGATCAGTTTTCTCTTACACAATCTGGCACAATAGAAAACGGATCTGTCTCCCATTGACTTTCAATGGAGTTCATGACCGATCCGTCTTGGCTATGTTACATATACAGTGGGATGCGAAAGTCTGGGCAACCTTGTTAATCGTCATGATTTTCCTGTACAAATCGTTGGTTGTTACGATAAAAAATGTCAGTTAAATATATCATATAGGAGACACACACAGTGATATTTGAGAAGTGAAATTAAGTTTATTGGATTTACAGAAGGTGTGCTATAATTGTTTAAACAAAATTAGGCAGGTGCATAAATTTGGGCACTGTTGTCATTTTATTGATTCCAAAACCTTTAGAACTAATTATTGGAACTCAAATTGGCTTGGTAAGCTAAGTGACCCCTGACCTACATACACAGGTGAATCCAATTATGAGAAAGAATATTTAAGGGGGTCAATTGTAAGTTTCCCTCCTCTTTTAATTTTCTCTGAAGAGTAGCAACATGGGGGTCTCAAAACAACTCTCAAATTACCTGAAGACAAAGATTGTTCTCCATCATGGTTTAGGGGAAGGATACAGAAAGCTGTCTCAGAGATTTCAGCTGTCTGTTTCCACAGTTAGGAACATATTGAGGAAATGGAAGACCACAGGCTCAGTTCAAGATAAGGCTCAAAGTGGCAGACCAAGAAAAATCTCGGATAGACAGAAGCGACGAATGGTGAGATCAGTCAGAGTCAACCCACAGACTAGCACCAAAGACCTACAACATCATCTTGCTTCAGATGGAGTCACTGTGCATCGTTCAACCATTCGGCGCACTTTACACAAGGAGATGCTGTATGCGAGAGTGATGCAGAGGAAGCCTTTTCTCCACCCACAGCACAAAAAGTGCAGCTTAAGTTGGGCTAAAGCACATTTGGACAAGCCAGCTTCATTTTGGAATAAGGTGCTGTGGACTGATGAAACTAAAATTGAGTTATTTGGCCATAACAAGGGGTGTTATGCATGGAGGAAAAAGAACACAGCATTCCAAGAAAAGCACCTGCTACTTACAGTAAAATATGGTGGTGGTTCCATCATGCTGTGGGGCTGTGTGGCCAGTGCAGGGACTGGGAATCTTGTCAAAGTTGAGGGACGCATGGATTCCACTCAGTATCAGCAGATTCTGGAGACTGATGTCCAGGAATCAGTGACAAAGCTGAAGTTGCGCCGGGGCTGGATCTTTCAACAAGACAACGACCATAAACACTGCTCAAAATTCACTAAGGCATTTATGCAGAGGAACAAGTACAACGTTCTGGAATGGCCATCTCAGTCCCCAGACCTGAATATAATTAAAAATCTGTGGTGTGACTTAAAGAGCTGTCCATGCTCGGAAGCCATCAAACCCGAAAGAACTAAAGATGTTTTGTAAAGTGGAATGGTCCAAAATACCTTCAACCAGAATCCAGACTCTCATTGGAACCTACAGGAAGCATTTAGCGGCTGTAATTTCTGCAAAAGGAGGATCTACTAAATATTGATTTCATTTCTTTTTTTTTTGTGGTGCCCAAATTTATGCACCTGCCTAATTTTGTTTAAACAATTATAGCACACTTTCTGTAAATCCAATAAACTTCATTTCACTTCTCAAATATCACTGTGTGTGTCTCCTATATGATATATTTAACTGACATTTTTTATCCTAACAACCAACGATATATACAGGAAAATCATGACAATTAACAAGGTTGCCCAAACTTTCGCATTCCACTGTAATACAAACGGATCCATTCATGACGTATGCATGCGGTTGTATTATTGTAACGGATCTGTATTTGTGTGAAAGTAGCCTTATTAACAAACCTATTGTCTATGTCTGTAAAGAATAAATCAAGGCAACTGGACGTACTGTAGATTTCTTGAAAACGTTTCACTCGTTCTTCCAACGAGCTTTCTCAATTCTGAGTGATTGTACAAAAATTCTCTGGGAATAAATATGTAACCGAATCAACATCTGGTAATTATACCCAGCATGGGGTCAGAGGTCATTATACCCAGCATAGGGTCAAAGGTGTTGATGCCATTACCCTAATTGGAGTCAGTAGGTGATAATGACCTCCCAGAAAAAGGTGCCTTGATTTATTCTTTACAGATATACCATAATCTGGATAAATAAGAACCTTCACAGACCTATTGTCTATAATTTCCTGAATGTTCACAAGGGGGTCTCACCTCCCCCACTGAGACTTATTGTCTCAGGTGTGGGTTCACTTTGTGAAAATCTGGGAGCCTGGTTAGACAATTTAGGCCCCTTTCATACGAGCGTGATTTCCGCGTGGGTGCAATGCGTGACGTGAACGCATTGCATCCGCACTGAATCCCGACCAAATCATTTCTATGGTGCTTTGTACACGAGCGTTGTTTTTCACACTTTATTTCTGCGTTGCGTTAAAATCACAGCATGTTCTATATTATGCGTTTTTTTCACGCAGCCCTGGCCCCATAGAAGTGAATGGGGCTGCGTGAAAAACGCATTGCATCCGCAAGCAAGTGCGGGTGCGATGAGTTTTTCACTGATGGTTGCTAGGAGATGTTGTTTGTAAACCTTCAGTTTCTTTATCACGCGCGTGAAAAACGCATCAAAACGCATTGCACCCGCGCGGAAAAAACTGAACAACTGAACGCAATCGCAGATAAAACTGACTGAACTTACTTGTAAAGTGGTGCGAGTTTCACTGAACGCACTATGAACGCATCCGGCCCCAATCCGCAACGCCTGTGTGAAATGGGCCTTACTACAACACTAAGGTCCCTTTCACACGAACGAGTTTTCCGCGCGGGTGCAATGCGTGACGTGAACGCATAGCACCCGCACTGAATCCTGACCCATTCATTTCAATGGGTCTGTGTACATGAGCGTTGTTTTTCACGCATCAGTTCTGCGTTGCGTGAAAATTGCAACATGTTCTATATTCTGCGTTTTTCACGCAGCCCTGGCCCCATAGAAGTGAATGGGGCTGCGTGAAAAACGCATTGCATCCGCAAGCAAGTGCGGGTGCGATGCGTTTTTCACTGATGGTTGCTAGGAGATGTTGTTTGTAAACCTTCAGTTTTTTATCACGCTCATGAAAAACGCATCAAAACGCATTGCACCCGCGCAGAAAAAACTGAACAACTAAACGCAACCGCAGACAAAACTGACTGAACTTGCTTGCAAAATAGTGCGAGTTTCACTGAACGCACCCTGAACGCATCCGAACCTAATCCGTCACGCCCGTGTGAAACAGCCTAAGGCCCCTTTCACACAAGCGAGTATTCCGCGCGGGTGCGATGCGTGAGTTGAACGCATTGCACCCGCACTGAATCCTGACCCATTAATTTCTATGGGGCTGTTCACATGAGCGGTGATTTTCACGCATCACTTATGCGTTGCGTGAAAATCGCAGCATGCTCCTCTTTGTGCGTTGCGGTGCGATAATCCACGCAACGCAGGCCCCATAGAAGTGAATGGGGTTGCGTGAAAATCGCAAGCATCCACAAGCAAGTGCGGATGCGGTGCGATTTTCATGCATGGGTTCTAGGTGACAGTCTATTCACTGTATTATTTTCCCTTATAACATGGTTATAAGGGAAAATAATAGCATTCTGACTACAGAATGCATAGTATAATAGTGCTGGAAGGGTTAAAAAAAATAAAAAAGTTAACTCACCTTATCCTCTTGTTCGCGTAGTTCCCGGTCTGTTCTTTGCTAGCTGTGGGCTTGGGCTAAAGGACCTGTGGTGATGTCAGATCACATGCTCCATCACCATGGTGATGGACAATGTGATTGGAGCATGTGATCTGACGTCACCACAGGTCATTCAGCCCACAGCTAGCAAAGAACAGACCAAGAATTACGCGATCAAGAGGATAAGGTGAGTTAACTTTTTTATTTTTTTAACCCTTCCAGCACTATTATACTATGCATTCTGTAGTCAGAATGCTATTATTTTCCCTTATAACCATGTTATAAGGGAAAATAATACAATCTTCAGAACATCAATCCCAAGCCCGAACTTCTGTGAAGAAGTTCGGGTTTGGGTACCAAACATGCGCGATTTTTCTCACGTGAGTGCAAAACACATTACAATGTTTTGCACTCGCGCGGAAAAATTGCGCATTTTCCCGCAACGCACCCGCCTAAGGCCCCTTTCACACGAACAAGTTTTCCGCGCGGGTGCAATGCGTGATGTGAACGCATAGCACCCGCACTGAATCCTGACCCGTTCATTTCAATGGGGCTGTGTACATGAGCGTTGTTTTTCACACATCAGTTCTGCGTTGCGTGAAAATCGCAGCATGTTCTATATTCAGCGTTTTTCACGCAGCCCTGGCCCCATAGAAGTGAATGGGGCTGCGTGAAAAACGCATTGCATCTGCAAGCAAGTGCGGGTGCGATGAATTTTTCACTGATGGTTGCTAAGAGATGTTGTTTGTAAACCTTCCGTTTTTTATCACGCGCATGAAAAACGCATCAAAACGCATTGCACCTGCGCGGAAAAAACTGAACAACTGAACGCAATCGCAGACAAAACTGACTGAACTTGCTTGCAAAATGGTGCGAGTTTCACTGAACGCACCCTGAACGCATCCAGACTTAATCCGTCACGCTCGTGTGAAAGGGGCCATGGACGTGAATGGGGCTGCGTAAAAAACGCATTGCATCCACAAGCAAGTGCGGGTGCGATGCGTTTTTCACTGATGGTTGCTGAGAGGATGTTGTTTGTAAACCTTCAGTTTTTTATCACGCGCGTGAAAAACGCATCAAAACATATTGCGGAAAAAACTGAACAACTGCACGCAATCGCAGACAAAACTGACGTAACTTACTTGCAAACTGGTGGGAGTTTCACTGGATGCACCCTGAACGCATCCGGTCCCAATCCGCAACGCCCGTGTGAAAGGGGCCTAAGGCCTCTTTCACATGGACGTCATGTTTTTTGGCCGGATGCGTTCAGGGTGCGCTCGAGTGCTTCACTTTTGTATACGATTGTGTCGCGTTGTTGCGTTTTTCATGCACGCGTTACATGCGGATAAACCCCCAGCATACATTATTTTAATGAAATGTCCTAATTTTTTTTTTTATTGCTTGTGTTGGTGTGTATTTTTTTATTTTTAGGCTCAATATGTAATATTTTTATACACGTATGTGAAATATGCAAAAATACTTCATTACTATAAGTGTAAAATGTAAGCAATAAAAAGCATGTCAGTATAAAAATCAAAATGAATAAAGTTGTATTTAGCCTCATTAAAAAAGTATAATGACATGCGTCATGCGCCCAAACTCCATCTATATTGTCTATACCAGTGATGGAGAAGTTTATGGCATATTGGTACACCATTAACTTTTGCCAGGGTGCGGGTGACCATCTAGAGGGCTATGAGTGGTGCTTCTGGCACCCGTGTCATAGGTTTCCATCACTAGTCTATACTATCTTGTGCCTATGGACCTAAAATTGAATAGAATTTGTATATGAAGATATGTTTTATCAAATCCGAAATGTGAAATCAATGTTAATTTTATTTGGTTTGCATCTATTTATATGTTTGTGTGTAAATGATTTAAAAATATTTTTTATATAGTTACGTGTATGTAGTTTATATTAATTATTAGTAAAATAGTACAATTATTAAAGTGTTATATGTGTGTGTGATACCTACATTTTAATATTTAATGTGTTTAATAAAAAGAGAAAACAATAAATTTGCAGAAAATAAAACTCAGTTTATTTTAACAAGAGTTTTTTTTTGTTTTTGGTTGCATATGTAAAACATTTTAAAACGTAAAAGAAAAAAACAATCAAGTCTTTACAAATTGAGAAACCGACTAGGTGAAAAAGGGGAGGCAGAAATTGTTGCCCATGGTAGGTTGGTTGGGCAAGTGCTCAGATAGCTGAGAGGGGCCAGCTACTGAGGATGATGGGCCAGGCTGCCCATATGAGCGATTTAGAGGCCCATGATTGTGCCTATTTTGTGTAATTTGTTGGGGCACCAGTGGACCCTGAATGTGGTGGGGACCAGACATGTAGACATTACTGCGCCAACTTTCTAGCGCAGCAAAAAAGTCCCAAGGCTCATTTGGTGGCGTGGCAGCCTCCAGAACTATCCCAATAGCAGATTGGGTTCTAAATATACTTTCTGGAGGCAGACTCCGCAAGAAAGGGGCTAGGCTTCTAGCATAAAGATCAAAATGATCTTCCGGGGGATGTGTAAGTGCCTCAGCAGGACGCAGTGTTCTGTGGCGGCGGCCACGTAATGGCAAACTTGGGGGGGGGCACAGCGGAGTCTGGGGGTTGAGAGCTGGTGGAGGTGGTCAGTCCTTCACCACTTTGTTCAGGACCTTCACATGCCGGAGGCTCCTCATTGCATGTCCTGGAGTCTTCAGCACTACTGTGTTCAGGCTCTTCCTCAAGGTTGGCCTCCGTTCTTTAAAAAAATAAAAAATAAAGTCAATATATATATGACCATACCAATATGTACCCAAATAAATATTATAATATTACTAGCATCAGCAAATTACTTTGCCAAAATAACACTGGTTTAAACAGGACCGATCAACACTCGGAACATGTGTTCTTTCATTACTTCATGTATTGCCCATTTAATAGCTTATCTGGAACTTCTATTGTGAAATGCTCAATGTTGTGCCATTCATTTGTTATGTGAAATATAGAAGTTATGAATGAATTGCTATTATCATTGGGGTTGTGTACATGCACACCAAAACATGGCAGCACTGATTGGATAGAATGAGTGTGTGCAGATACACCACCACTACTTGGTAACACCCCTCTGTACCCTTTAATAATTATTGAAGTGTAAAATAGCCATTTAAGGGGTTCTGCTGTTATTTCAAAGTGATTATCTATCCTTTGTATAGATCATCACCATCTGATCTGCGGGGGTCCAACACCCAGGACCACCGGCGATCAGATGCTGAGGATCTATACAAAAGATAGATCATCATTTATAAAAAACTGCAGAAACCATTTATTTATAACTTCTAACAAAAAAAAACTATGGCTCTCAGAATATGGAGACACTAAAACATGATTTTTGTTTCACAAATGCTGTTATTGTGTAAAATTTTAATAAATAAAAAGTATACATATTAGGTATGCCACGTCCATAACGACCTGCTCTATAAAATTATCACATGACCTAACCTCTTAGGTGGACACCATAATTTTTTTTTTTTTAAACTGTGTCAAAAAAGCAATTTTTTTGTCACTTTACATCACAAAAAGTGTAATACCAAACGATCAAGACGTCATATGCACCCTAAAATAGTACCAATCAAACCGTCATCTCATACCGAATAAAATGAGCCCCTACATAAGACAGTCCAAAAAAATTAAAAGAACCATGGCTTTCAGAATATGGAGACAAATAAAAATATTTATTTTTCAAAAATGCTTTATTATGTAAAACTAAAACGAACAACATATTTGGTATTGTCGCACCTGCTGTATAAAAATAACTAATGATCTAACCTGTCTGATGAAAATTGTAAATAACAAAAAATAAAAACAGTGCCAAAACAGCAATTTTTTTGTTACCTTGCCTCATAAAAAGTGTAATATAGAGCAACCAAAAATCATTGGTACCCTAAAAAAACTCACATCTTATCCCGTAGTTTCTAAAATAGGGTCACTTTTTTGGAGTTTCTACTCTAGGGGTGCATCTTCAAATGTGACATGGCAAGTTAAAATTATCCCAGTGAAATCTTCCCTCCAAAAACCATATTGCGTTGCTTTCCTTCTGCGGCCTGCTGTGTGCCCGTACAGCAGTTTACGACCACAGATGGGGTGTTTCTGTAAACTACAGAATTAGGACAATGAATATTAAATAATGTTTGGCTGTTAACTCTTGCTTTGCTAGCGGGAAAAAATGATTAAAATGGAAAATCTGCCAAAAAAAGTGAAATTCTGAAATGTAATCTCCAATTTCCATTAATTCTTGTGAAACGCCTAAAGGGTTAACAATGTTTTTAAAATCAGTTTTTAATACCTTGAGGGGTGTAGTTTATAAAATGTGGTCATTTTTGGGTGGTTGCTATTATGTAAGCCTCACAAAGTGTCTTCAGACCTGAACTGGTCCTTAAAAAGTGGGTTTTGGAAATTTTCTGAAAAATTTCAGGATTTGCTTCTAAACTTCTAAGCCTTCTAACGTCCTCAAAAAATTAAATCTACATGACGACATTTGTCGCACACCAATGTCACGCAACAACTACTGGTGCTGACTGCAGCCCGTAACCATCAGATGGCATCTGAGACTGAAGGGCTTCAAAAACAAAAAACGTCTTCAAAGACCTCGTCTCGTTGAACGCCACAGAACTGCTCGTTTGGACTTTGCAAGAGAGCACCAAACATGGGACATTCAAAGGTGGAAGAAAGTTTTATTCTCTGATGAGAATTTTTTTTACCTTGATGGTCCTTATGGTTTTCAACGTTACTGGCATGACAAGCAGATCCCACCTGAGATGTTTTCAACGCGCCACAGTGGAGGGGGCGCCATAATGGTCTGGGGTGCTTTTCCTTCAGTGAAACAATGGAGCTTCAGGAAGTGCAGGGGCGTCAAACGGCCGCTGGCTATGTCCAGATGTTGCAGAGAGCATTCCTCATGACTGAGGGCTCTGGTCTGTGTGGTAACGACTGGGTTTTTCAACAGGACAACGCTACAGTACACAATGCCCACAGGACAAGGTACTTCTTCCAGGAGAATAACATCATTCTTTTGGCCCATCCTGTGTGTTCCCCTGATCTAAATCCAATTGAGAACCTTTGGGGATGGATGGCAAGGGAAGTTTACAAAAATGGACAACAGTTCCAGACAGTAGATGGACTTCGTGCAGCCGTCTTCACCACTTGGAGAAATGTTCCCACTCACCTCATGGAAACGCTTGCATTAAGCATGCTGAAACAAATTTTTGAAGTGATAAACAATAACTGGATTCATGTTTGGAAGTTGGATTTCTGTTTTGGGGGGTTTAGTTTTTTTTTGGGAGGTGTGGTCCTAAACTTTTGATCAGCTGAAAAACAGCCTGTTTCAGTTTATTTGTTGTTTTCATTAAATTGAATGCTCAAAAAATGTTTTGTCTCACTCCCATTTCTTCCTGTTGCATATTGAAGCTCTACTTGGAACCTTGTTAAGATCCAGCCATGCTAAATATGATTTTTTGCCATTTTTCAAGTGGTCTTAAACTTTTGATCAGGACTGTATAATCCTCTTTTTTTTATCAAGTATGCTATTTAATTTACAAATATATACCAATACTTTATAAAGATGAAAAATTACATCACATATTATCAGAAGGATTTAGAGTGTCTTACAGGAAAACTCAAAAAAATAGGTAAAAAAATAAAATAAATCGCACCTAGCGATTTAAAAATAAATTATTCCAAATCACTCACATGGCTATTCAATATAGGATTTTATCCCTGTGGGAATCATCCCTGCAAAACTTGCTCTTATGTTCACTCAACCAAAGAATTCCCACACACCCAAAAAGAAATAAAATGCTAAATAAAAAGCTATATAAATTGCAACACAGAAGGCATCATATACAGGTGAAACTCGAAAAATATTTCAGTAATGCAACTTAAAAAGTAAAACTAAGATATGAGATAGACTCATTACATGTAAAGGGAAATATTTCAAGCCTTTATTTGTTATAATTTAGATAATTATGGCTTACAGTTCATGAAACCCCAAAGTCACAATTTTGAGGTACCCTTTGCTCAGGGGATATGAATTAATTAGCTGACTACAGTGTGACACTTTGAGCCTAGAATATTGAACCTTTTCACAAAATTCTAATTTTTCGAGTTTCACCTGTACATGATCATGTGCACACTATGGAATTTAGCTTACATAGGCAGTACAACCAGAAAACCGAAGGTGCGTTTTTTTGAGCATATGAATTAAATCACCAACAAAAATAAAAATCGTAAGATCTCTGGCGCATCTAAACACTTTTTGGAACAACATGACGATAAGGTTGCGTCCCTCAGTTTAACCTTCTCCCGACTGCCTAAACGCAGGGATGCGTCCTGCGGGTGGGCGGTTTGTTCCTCCTTGACGCATCGGCACGTCATCTCGCAAGACGCGAGATTTCCTGTGAGCGCGTGTTCACAGGATCGCATGGTAAGCAAGTGGATCTACAGCCTGCCAGCAGTGATCATTCGCTGGCAGGCTGTAGATGCGATTTTTTTTAACCCCTTAAAGGTATATTAGACGCTGTTTTGTTAACAGCATCTAATATACCTGCTACCTGGTCCTCTGGTGGTCCCTTTTGCTTTGATCGACCACCAGAGGACACAGGCAGCTCTGTAAGTAGCACCAAGCACCACACTACACCCCCCCGTCACTTATTAACCCCTTATTAACCCCTGATCACCTCATATAGACTTCCTGATCAACCCCCTGTCATTGATCACCACCCTGTAAGGCTCCATTCAGACGTCCGTATGTGTTTTGCGGATCCGCAAAACACGGACACCGGCAATGTGCTTTCTGCATTTTGCGGATCCGCACATTGCCAGAACTATATAGAAAATGCTTTATCTTGTCCGCAATTGCGGACAAGAATAGGACGTGTTCTATAGGTTCTACAAAAAACGCAGTGTTCGCCTGATCAGGCCTGATCTTGTGCGCACACTTGCGTTCAGTCCGCCCCACCGCAGTGACAGAATCTTTTTTTTCTGACCACTGCAAAAACACCATAAAATCGCTGCGGTGCTATAAAGATCACTTTTGAGGGGCATGGCGAGTTCATAGAAGATTTTTTTTTGGGCACAAGTTAGCAGAAATTGATTTATTTTTAGTTTTTTAGTTTTTTCTTACAAAGTCTCATATTCCACTAACTTGTGACAAAAAATAAAATCTCACATGAACTCACCATACCTCTCACGGAATCCAAATGTTTTTTTTTTTTTTTTTACATTTATATTACAGACTTCTTCTCACGCTTTAGGGCCCCTAAAATGCCAGGGCAGTATAAATACCCCACATGTGACCCCATTTTGGAAAGAAGATACCCCAAGGTATTTCGTGAGGGGCATGGCGAGTTCATGTAAAATTGTATTTTTTGTCTCAAGTTAGTGGAATATGAGACTTTGTAAGAGAGAAAAAAAAAAACATTTTCCGCTAACGTGTGCCAAAAAAAAATAATATTCTAGGAACTCTCCATGCCTCTCAAGGAGTACCTTGGGGTGTCTCCTTTCCAAAATGGGGTCACATGTGGGGTATTTATACTGCCCTGGAATTTTAGGGGCCTAAAGCGTGAGAAGAAGTCTGGAATCCGAATGCCTAAAAATGACCTCCTAAAAGCTACTCATTGGAATTTGGGCCACTTTGCGCACCTAGGCTGCAAAAAAGTGTCACACATGTGGTATCGTCGTACTCAGGAGAAGTAGGGCAATGTGTTCTGGGGTGTATTTTTATATATGCCCATGCTGGGTGAGATAAATATCTCTGTAAAATGACAACTTTGTATAAAAAAATTGGAAAAGTTGTCTTTTACAGAGATATTTATCTCAGCCAGCATGGGTATATGTAAAAATACACCCCAAAACACATTGCCCTACTTCTCCTGAGTACGGCGATACCACTAGAGATGTCGCAAACATAAAATTTTCCGCTCGCAAACGGCGGACGCGAATTTCTGCAAATGTTCGTGAACGGGCGAACCGGGCAAACCGCCATTGACTTCAATAGGCAGGTGAATATTAAAACCCACAGGGATTCTTTCTAGCCACAGTAGTGATGGAAAAGTTGTTTCAATGGGACTAACACTTGGACTGTGGCATGCCGGAGGGGGATCCATGGCCGATCGCTTTTAGTCTGATCATAATGAAGCAACGGCCTTATCTGGGGTCTGGCAACATTGCCAACACACTCATAGAGGTGATAATCGCTTCATTGTGATACGCAAGCCCCTTCACCACAACAAGGTACCGATCACGAAGGGGAATTGACACATGTATTTGCCTTTTTTTTGTTTTGTTTTTGCAGCCACAGTGCAGCACTAGAGGCCAAAATTAGGTATTGTTGCAGCCGCTGATGTTTTCCAGGCAGAAAGGTGAATAAAACATTGCGGCTTGAACCCTAGTTGGTGGCGGACAATTCACGAAAGTCATCCGGTATGCAGACATTAAATACAGCAGCGTGGGGACCATTTTGAGGCCAAGGAATGTCATCAGTCTTTTGTCTGTTAGTCAAACGTATCCCCCACTGTCAGTCCCTTCGGGATCCATGCCTCATTCATCTTAATGAAGGTGAGGTAATCAACACTTTTTTGACCGAGGCGACTACTTTTGTCAGTGACAATGCCTCCTGCTGCACTGAAGGTCCTTTCTGACAGGACACTTGAAGCGGGGCAGGCCAGAAGTTCTATCGCAAATTGGGATAGCTCAGGCCACAGGTCAAGCCTACACACCCAGTAGTCAAGGGGTTCATCGCTCCTCAGAGTGTCAATATCTGCAGTTAAGGCGAGGTAGTCTGCTACCTGTCGGTCCAGTCGTTCTCTAAGGCTGGATCCTGAAGGGCTGTGGCGATGTGTAGGACTGAAAAAGCTCTGCATGTCCTCCATCAACAACACATCTGTAAAGGGTCCTGTCCTTGCCGCCGCAGTCCTGGTAGGAGGAGGATTACTTTCACCTCTTCCCCAGTTAGATTCCCGTTGTGCTGTGACATCCCCCTTATATGCTGTGTAAAGCATATTTTTTAGTTTGGTTTTGAACTGCTGCATCCTTTCTGACTTTCGGTAATTTGGTAACATTTCCGCCACTTTCTGCTTATACCGGGGGTCTAGTAGCGTGGCCACCCAGTACAGGTCGTTCTCCTTCATCCTATTTATACGAGGGTCCCTTAACAGACATGACAGCATGATAGACCCCATTTGCACAAGGTTGGATGCCGAGCTACTCATTTCCCGTTCCTCGTCCTCACTGATGTCATTGACGGTCTGTTCTTCCCCCCAGCCGCGTACAACACCACGGGTCCCAGATAGGTGACAACGAGCACCCTGGGATGCCTGCTGTGGTTGGTCTTCCTCCTCCTCAAAGCCACATTCCTCCTCTGACTCCTCTTCCAGCATTGCTGCAGGTCCGGCAAGCGATAATGAAAAGGCTGTTTCTGGTGGTGATGGTGACCACAACTCTTCCTCTTCACGCTCATCTACAGCCTGATCCAGCACATTTCGCAGGGCACGCTCCAGGAAGAAAATAAATTGGATGAGGTCACTGAAGGTGCCTTCGGTGCGACTGACTAGGTTTGTCACCTCCTCAAAAGGACGCATGAGCCTACAGGCATTGCGCATGAGCGTCCAGTAACGTGGAAAAAAAATTCACAGCTCCGCAGAGGCTGTCCTAGCACCCCGGTCATACAAATACTCATTGACGGCTTTTTCTTGTTGGAGCAGGCGGTCGAACATTAGGAGTTTTGAATTCCAATGCGTTGGGCTGTCGGAAATCAAGCACCTCACTGGCATGTTGTTTCGGCGCTGAATGTCTGAAAAGTGCGCCATGGCCGTCTAGGAACGCCTGAAATGGCCACACACCTTCCTGGCCTGCTTGAGGATGTCCTGTAAGCCTGGGAACGATGAGATTCAACACATGTGCCATGCACGGTACATGTGACAACTTGCCCAAATTCAATGCCGCCAACAAATTGCTTCCATTGTCACACACCACTTTGCCAATCTCCAGTTGGTGCGGGGTCAGCCACTGATCCACCTGTGCGTTCAGGGTGGACAGGAGTGCTGGTCCGGTGTGGCTCTCTGCTTTCAGGCAAGTCAACCCCAAGACAGCGTGACACTGTCTTATCCGGGATGTGGAATAGCCCCTGGGGAGCTGGGGGGATTCAGTTGATGTGCAGCCAGACGCCGCATCAGAAGAGGACTCAGCCAAGGAGGTTATGGAAGAGGATGGAGTAGGAGGAGTAGAGGAGGTGGCAGTAGGCCTGCCTGCAAGTCATGGCGGTGTCACCAACTCTGCTGCAGAGCCACGCATTCCATGCTTGGCAGCTGTCAGCAGGTTGACCCAATGCGCAGTGTAGATGATATACCTGCCCTGACTGTGCTTTGCAGACCAGGCATCAGTGGTCAGATGGACCTTTGCCCCAACACTGTATGCCAGAGATGCCATGACTTCCTTTTCAATCACTGAGTAGAGGTTTGGGATTGCCTTTTATGAAAAAAAAAATTGTCCGGGTACCTTCCACTGTGGTATCCCAATAGCTAAATTTTTTTTGAAGGCCTCAGACTCCACCAGCTGGTATGGTAAAAGCTGGCGGGCTAATAGTTCCGTCAAGCCAGATGCCAGACGCCGGGCAAGGTGGTGACTCTGTGACATTGGCTTCTTATGCTCAAAAATTTCCTTTACAGACACCTGACTGTGGGCAGATGAGATGGAACTGCTGAAGGTGAGAGGCGGAGTGGTGGGTGGTTGAGAGGGGGCAAGGAGGACAGCAATGGTTGACGTGGCTGAAGATGCTGGACCAGGAGGAGGATGGTGACTTTGAGCTTGTGTGCTGCTTCTACTCGTCATCATGTGTTGATCCTATAGGCGTTTGTGATGTGCGATCATGTGCCTTCACAAAGTAGTTGTACCTAGGTGGGTATTGGATTTTCCACGACTCAGTTTCTTTTGGCACAGGTTGAAAATGGCATCGCTGTTGTCAGAGGCAGACACACAAAAAAAATGCCACGCTGCTGAGCTTTGCAATGACGGCATTCTGGTGGTGGCAACAGCATGCGTTGATTGGCGTGCTGTCTGGCTGACTCCGGGTGCCGATACATGCTGTCTGACTGTGCCACTAGCTCCTTGCAACAACCTCTCCCTGCTTCCAACTCGTCTCCTCCTTCTCTCTGTCTCCCCTTCTGAACTTTCCCCCTCTTCTTCTTCTCGTCGAGCAGGCACCCACGTGGCATCCACGGACACATCGTCATCATCAACCACTTCACTTGTATCTGACACCTCAGCAAAGGAAGCAGCAGCGGGTACAACATCATCATCATCATCACACTGTACGTCCATGTGTGTAATGCTACCTGACTGAGACATATCACTGTTATCTACATCCTCTGGCAATAATGGTTGTGCATCACTAATATCATCCAACTGATGTGTAAATAACACCTCTGAGGGACCAAGTGAAGCGGCTGTGGTTGTACTGGTGGAGGGTGGGAGAGTGGTAACTTGAGAGCAGGTGACCAAAGCTGAGCTGGAGGAGGATGGTGCATCAAGGTTCTTAGCGGAAGCTGTTGGTTGTCCTGTGTAAGCCAGTCAACTATTTTCTCCGGATTTTTGGGGTTCAGGGTACGTGGCCTCTCAACACTGGGCACTATTCCAGGGCTAGTGGAAATCACAGCACCACGACCACGATGGCCCCTGCGGGGTGGCCTGCCTATGCCTGTCATTTTTTTTTAGATAAGGTACTGAGCCACCCTATATAAGTGGTGGGCAGTGGGCACAGTGCAGTCTGTGTGGGCCTGACACACACGGGCTTGCAACTGTGATTATATCACAGAAAAATATTAAATATAATATTTTTTATCTGCAAGGTATTTGAGTGAATGACACCCTGTAACGGTATGAGTGGAGGCCTAGCCACTAGCCAGTGGCCACAATACAGTCTGTGTGGGCCTGACACACACGGGCTTGCAAATGTGATTATATTACAGAAAAATATTAAATATAATATTTTTTATCTGCAAGGTATTTGAGTGAGTGACACTATGTAACGGTATGAGTGGGGGCCTAGCCACTAGCCAGTGGCCACAATACAGTCTGTGTGGGCCTGACACACAGGCCTGCAAATGTGATTATATCACAGAAAAATATTAAATATAATATTTTTTATCTGCAAGGCATTTGACTGAATGACATCCTGTAACGGTATGAGTGGAGGCCTAGCCACTAGCCAGTGGCCACAATACAGTCTATGTGGGCCTGACACACACAGGCTTGCAAATGTGATTATATCACAGAAAAAAAATGTAATATATTTTTTTGTTATCTGCAAGGTATTTGAGTGAGTGACACGCTGTAATGCTATAAGTGGAGGCCTAGCCACTAGCCAGTGGCCACAATACAGTCTGTGTGGGCCTGACACACATGGGCTTGCAAATGTGATTAGATCACAGAAAAATTGTAAATAGATTTTTTTTTATCGCAAGGTATTTGAGTGAGTGACACCCTGTAACAGTCTGAGTGGAGGCCTAGCCAGTGGCCACAATACAGTCTGTGTGGGCCTGACACACACGGGCTTGCAAATGTGATTATGTCACAGAAAAATATTACATATAATTTTTTTTTATCTGCAAGGTATTTTCTGTCACACCCTGTATGAATGGTGTGCTCGTGCTGTCTGTGACTGAGCCTGCAGCATTTTACAGGCAACTGCAATATATATATATATATATATATATATATATATATATATATGTAAAAAAGCACACTGATGTACCAGCCCTGAAAAGGGCTTTTTGGGGTGCTGTCAGAACACTGCCCTAGCTAACACCAGGGGATTATCCCAGACAGATATTGGTGAAATGTCTACTTGCTAAGGACCATCATAAAATATTATCTGATGCTAGAACCTCTGAAAAATAACAGATACACAGTGAAAAGATAAGACTTTTTCCAGACTATTCAACTAATACTAATGCCCGTAGAAAAGAGTTCATAACTGTTAAAAAGAGACTAAGGGAGGCCGGCTTAAATTATAGTTTACTCTTCCCGGCAAAATTAAGGGTGGAATATAAAGGAAGGACAGTTTTTTTTCAGACGCCAGTAGAGGTTAGCGAGTGGGCGGACGGGATGGGCCTTTGAGGTGGGGGGTGGTGGAGGGGATAGGGAGCCAATATGCTAAGTTATGGAGTCGCCCTGGCTGCTGGTTAGCAGAGGGGGGGCTATTTGGGTAGGGGGGTACTTTTGGGAAGAGGGAGAGGGGACGTGGTTTTGTGTTTTTTTTGTTTTTTTTTCTCTTCCCTCTCTGTTAGATGGTTATGATTCTTTCGTTGAACGTGAAAGGTTTAAGAGAGAGAGTAAAGAGTTATGCTATCCTTGAGTGGATGAAGAGGTTCTTGCCAGCCATAGTCTGCCTCCAAGAGACACACCTAGACAAGGAATCTTTAAGATGGTTAGAGAAGAGATGGATAGGGTATCATTCGGTATATACTACCTATTGTAGAGGGGTCTCAATTTTGATACATAATAAGATTAAATTTGAGTGTGTTGCATGTGAGGCCGACGACTGTGGCAGGTTCCTCTTTTTACAATGTAATATAGAGGGGGTTAAAATGGTAATCGCAAAAAAAAAAAATATATATATATATATATATTCCACCACCATATAAGCCAGATGTCTTGTATGAATTGCATAGATTTATGTTATATAAACAAGAGTGTATAATGATTGCGATAGGAGATTACAATGCAGTAATGGATCCACTCAGGGATAGAATATCTAGCAGAGGGGGAAGAACACAAAATGTAGATTTGTTTAAACTAGCCCAGGAATTCAATTGGATTGATGTTTGGCGTTTTCAGAACCTGGAAGAAACCATGAATTCCTAAATCACATCAAACCTGGTCAAGGATAGATATGGTCCTGGGAAATACAAATCTAATGTCCCAAAATTGGATTAAATAAAAGTATCTGCCCATGGCTTTATCAGATCATAGTGCTGTGGTAATGGATCTGTATTTGAATAGAAAGAATATCTTGCCACTGTTTAAGTTTAACTCTCACTGGTTGTCGTTGATTCCAGACAAAGAGAGTATAATGGAGGAATTAAAAATCTTTTTCCAGGAGAATAATAATTCTGCTAGCAGACTGATTGTTTGGGATACTGCCAAGGCATATTTAAGAGGACTGCTGGTTAAAAGGGTGAATTACAGGAAGAAAAGTACTAAAGAAAGAGGTAACGCACTGGAAAAAAAAATAGAAGAAGCAAGAATAGCATGTATGCACCCTACTGAATATAATAGGAAAGCATGGGAGGAAGAACAGGAAAAGTTAAAAATACATCAGCTAGATAGAAAGAACTGCTCTTTCAAGGGATCCGGTTGGCCTCAGAGGGAGAAAAGGTTGGTAAAATCTTAGCAAATATAGTAAAAATAAAAGAGGGAAATCCTGGATAGGGGAGATCAGAGATAAAATGGATGAAACTATTAGTTCCCTCGAAGGAATTAAAAAAGTTTTTGTGGAATACTTCCAGGAACTTTATAAGTCTAGGGTACAATACTCGAAACAAGATTTGGATCTATACTTAGACCAGATTGCTTTGAGAGAGATATCTCAGGCCCAAAAGGAATATTTAGAAAAATAAATATTGACGGTAGAAATAAACGAGGCTTTGGGTAAGGTGAAACCTGAAAAAACACCAGGGTGTAATGGTCTTTCCTTTGAAATATATAAAACTTTCTCCCAGGTGCTAATACCAGAATTAAAAATAACATTGTGTGAGGCTCAAAAAATAGGGGATTTACCAGATTCTATGAAAGAGGCAATTATCACATTAATTCCAAAAAAGGGTAAAGAACAACTATGCCAATAATATACTTTCTATATAGTGCATTTAGGTAGTGCAGCATTTGTGTCACCGCCAGCCCAAGTTCAGATAGACTGAAGACTCAAGAGTCGATCTGACAGATCTCTATTGTTTTCATTGTTGCTGACAGGTTTCCACCCCTTCACAGGTGTTGCTCATTATTAGCCAGGTGGCTCTTTATATGTTCCGCCTCTCACTGGTCCCTGCGGCTAATAGCTCTTCTGTGGAGTGCTCTGCTTGTGTGGTGGTTCTCCTGTTCCAGTTGTTTCTCAAGTAGAGTTGAGCGGACACCTGGATGTTCTGGTTCGAAGGGTTCGGCCGAACTTGAAAAGTTTGAGTTCGGCACCCGAACTTGACCCCGAACCTGAACCCCCATTGAAGTCAATGAGGACCTGAACTTTGGAACACTAAAATTACTGTAAAAATGTCATGGAAAGGAATAGAGGGCTGCAAATGGCATCAAAATGTGGTTAAGAGCATGGCAAGTGCTCTGCAAACAAATGTGGATAGGGAAATTACTTTGAATAACAAAAAATATGTAAATATAAAAAATTATAATCTTGATCTAGGAGGACGAGGTCCATATGGAATAGGAGGTTGAGGAGGCGGTGGATGCGGCGGTGTAGGTGGAAGCAGCGGTGGAGGAGGAGGTAGCCTACACTGCTTTTTGGTTTTAAATTTATTCATATATTTTTTTAATTAGGGTACACCCCAAAACATTGGGAAATATAACCTGTGATAACCCCCTGCAGTCGTGCTAAACACACGTTCAGACAATACACTGGCTGCAGGAGAAGCCACCACCTCCAAGGGGTATTTATTGCCCTGTGATGTTCACAATCCAATTTAATATCTTCTCTATCAACTTTCAATGTTCTTTTCCGCGCCTACCATGGTGATCACAGGTGGGGGGGAATCAGGGTTCCACGCAGGAGAGGGAGCGTGAGAAAGAGAGACCACATCCAAAGGAGGATTAATTTTTTCAAATGTAAAATTATAGAGTGGAATTATGGGACAAATTATTAAAGCTTAAAAGTGGGACAAAGTTTAAGCATTGAATCAAACGATGTGCCGCGCATTAATTAATGAAGAATTTATTACATTTTATTCCCAGTCAACTATAAAGAACAGGGGTTTCTATCCGGCAAAATTTGAAAAATTTCACCTGACAATGTAATTGATGATTTTTTTATTTTTTATTTATGTTCCTGTCACCTATGTAGAGGTGCCCCAGTGATATCCACCATCCATTTCGATATCTTCTCTATCAACTTTCGATTTTCTTTTCTGAGCCTACCATGTTGATAATGGTTATCGGCGAATTGGGGTTCCACGCCGGAGAGGGAGTGTGAGAAAAAGAGACCAAATTTAAGGGAGATAAAATCATAAATATTTTGGAGGATCGAGCATAAATATGGGAAAAGCTGTTAAATCGCAAATGTGGGACAAATTACAGAAGCGCAAATGTTGTCCAAAAGAGTAAAGCGCAAATGTGGTACAACTTGTTAAAGTTTAAGCATTGAATCATAGGAGGTGGCGTGCATCAATTAAAGAAGAAGTTCTGAAATTGTATTCCCTGTCACCTATGCAGAGCAGGGGAGTATTCATGTCTAAAATTGTATAATGTCAACCCAAGAATGTAACAGAAAAATTTTAAATGTACTATTAACCTGTCTACTTGGTAGAGCAGGGATAAATCCCCCAACCATGGGATGATTACTTTCAGGTAATGGGAGCCTATGGTAATACTACTATTAATATACAACCTACACAGAAATGCAGGCCGCTGATGCTGATTAAATACTTTATTACAAAAAAAATCACAATTAATGTCACAATAGAATACATACATACATGATTAAAAGAATTGGTACAGGAGATAAAACCGATGACATCACTGGAGGAAACATACAGTGGACGCAAGTCCCATTGATCCTAACATGAATATTTGCTAAAGTGCATATATGACATACAATTAAACATAGGACATAGGCCAATTACCCATACTGTGTCTCCTCCAGGATGGCGCCATCCTGGAGGAGACACAGTATGGGTAATTGTCCTATGTTTAATTGTATGTCATATATGCACTTTAGAAAATATTCATGTTAGGATCAATGGGACTTGCGTCCACTGTATGTTTCCTCCAGTGACGTCGTTGGTTTTATCTCCTGTACCAATTCTTTTAATCATGTATGCATTTTATTGTGACATTAACTGTGATTTTTTATTTTTTTTTGTAATAAAGTATTTAATCAGCATCAGCGGTCTGGCATTTCTGTGTAGGTGGTATATTGGTAGAGCAGGGGTCTATGACAGAAAAAAAATGTTTATTGTCACCCGAAAATGTTAAAGAAAAATTATTGAAATGTATTAAGCTGTCAACTAGGTAGAGGAGGGGTATATTACAACCAAAAATTTGTGAATTTCACCCAAAAATGTAACAGACAAATCTTTTATTTTTTTACCTGTCTACTCGGTATAGCAGTGGTACATCACACTCAAAAATTGGTAAATTTCAACTGAAAATGTAACTGACAATCTTTTTTAACCTGTCTACTAGGTATAGCAGTTGTACATCACATCCAAAAATTTCTGATTTTCACTAGAAAATGTACCTGACAAACTTATTTTTTTTTTTTAAAGTCTACCAGGTATAGCAGTGATACATCACACCCAAAAATTGTGGAATTTCACCTGAAAATGTAACTGACAAAGTAGTGAAATGACATAAAATAAAATATGTACAACTAAAAAAAATATTTTTGATTTATGAGGTGGAGTTCCATATGTGGAATCGGTGGTGGAGGAGGACGAGGTAGCCAACACAGGTTTTTGGTTTTAATTTTATTTTTTTAAATTAGGGTATACTCCAAAAGAGTGTGAAATATCCAAAATACAAGAATAAGCAATTGTGCTGCAGTATAACATTAGCTGTTTAGTGCCGGTATACATGTCTAGTCTGCACAAGGTACGGACAGGTCCTGTGGGATCTATGCCTGGTTCATTTTAATGAACGTGAGCTTGTCCACATTGGCTGTGGACAGGCGGATGCGCTTGTCTGTGATGACACCTCCTGCCGTGCTAAACACATGTTCAGATAATACACTGACTGCAGGGTAGGCCAGCACCTCCAAGGCATAAAGGGCAAGCTCAGGCCATGTGCCCAATTTGTAGACCCAGAAGTTGAAGGGGGCAGACCAGTCATTCAGTACGTGTAGGCGTGTGCACACATACTGCTCCACCATGTTGGTGAAATGCTGCCTCCTGCTAAGACGTTCCATATCAGCTGGGAGTGATGGTTGTTGTGGCGTGCTGACAAAGCTTTTCCACATCTCGGCCATGCTAACCCTGCCTTCTGAGGTGCTGGCGGTGCCCCAGCTGCGTTGGCGACCTCTTCTTTGTCCTCTGCCTTCGCCTTGTGCTTCCACTGTGCCCCCGCTGTCAGATGGGAATGCCACCAGCAGCGCGTCTACCAGCGTGCACTTGTACTCGCGCATCTTATGATCACACTCCAGTGACTAAATTAAGGACGGTACTGTGACTAGACCAATCTCGCCACATTGCATTGGAGAAGCCTGGTTGCCCGCCTGCTTTTTTTAGACTATGGCCCCATGTTGAAACGCTTGATTTTTCCCTGCTAAGACTATGTGAGAGACTTTGGCTCCATGGCGATTCTACTGTATTTGTTTAGTCTGAGTGCCATTCACCTAATATGCGCTCAGACCTGAGCTATCTGGGGATATGTTAAATGTCTATGTCTTATGCAATAGCTGCACAGTTAAATGTTTTTATGTATTTTATTGTCTTTGCATGATATGTGGCTAATGGAGTTTTGCCTTTGCCCTTGGAGATAAATTGGATTACTTCCCAATTGTCTCCAGGACAGAAGACTTTGTGTAAAACTGTGTATTCTCCTGCCTGTGATAATTACATTAACCCATTGTGTAAGGTAATTGTATCACAGGCAGAGGGGAGGATTTTGTGTGGGAGTGTCTGAGTGTATTGTATGAGGTTACTGGTTGTTTTACAAAACCCTATGGGTTGTACTTACTGTATGTGTAAGAAAGAATGTATGTATAAGAACAATAAACACACAGCTCTGGCTGTCCACTGCTTTACCCTTTAACACAGAGCTTGGTCTCGTTCTTGGGGGGATTGTATGCTGTTCCAGGTCGACTGCTAGGAGTGAAAACCGTTCATATGATTTTTCCTATTCGGCTGTATGCAGCATTCATATAGTAACATAGTACATAAGGCCGATAAAAGACATTTGTCCATCCAGTTCGGCCTGTCAACCTGCAAGTTGATCCACGGGAAGGCAAAAAAAAAAAAAAACTGAGGTAGAAGCCAATTTTCCCCACTTTAGGGGAATAAAAAATGCCTTCCCGACTCCAATCAGGCAATCAGAATAACTCCCTGGATCAACGACCCCTCTCTAGTAGCTATAGCCTGTAATATTATTACGCTCCAGAAATACATCCAGGCCCCTCTTGAATTCCTTTATTGTACTCACCATCACCACCTCCTCAGGCAGAGAGTTCCATAGTCTCACTGCTCTTACCGTAAAGAATCCTTTTCTATGTTTGTGTACAAACCTTTTTCCTCCAGATGCAGAGGATGTCCCCTCGTCAGTTTAGGTTTCCAGTTTTGGAGATTGGTGTCTTTAGTAGCTGCCTTTGCATCTGGAAAGGGAATATCTCTTAAACAGTTTTTACCCCCTTTGATGCCTGGGGTGCCGTTACAATTGGTGGCAAGCGGTGGGATCGTTCCCACAGCCAGAGGGACAGCTACAGAAGACACCATTCCATGGATTTACAAGTTGGTAGCAACGCATGTCCCAGTACAGCGACCCTAAGAGCAACAGAATGGAAACAGCAGTGGAGTGCGATGAGGGTGTCATGAATGATCGAGATGCAGTCCGCAAAGGCATCTGGTACCAGGCACTTGGTATTGTGGAGTATCTTCGGGACGAGAGACTCCCCACGGAAGACCAGCGGTTGCAGAAGTGAGTAGCCCTGCGGATGCCCTTCCTGGGAGAGCAGCCCCGGGAGGAATGGGTAAAGAAATTGGAACACCTAGTATTGCAGGAGCTGTGGCTGGAAGATGCCTACCAGGCACTCTGATGGTATGGGGCACAGTACCTACCCAGGACAGCTGAGCATGACAAGCCAGAGGCAGAGGAGTTTGATGGTCCTGGCGTGTTATGGGAGACTTGTTCAGAGCTGGAGTTTGGGAGCCCTACACAAGCCCGGTTCCATGATCTCTTTGAATGGAGGGAGAGCAGGTATGACTGGGATGAACCTGGTGACCCGGGAGATGGATCTGAAACAAGGCTACCAGCAGCTGTTACACTCCAGTGAGAAGGCTCAGCAGGAGAGCAGAGTGACAGACCCAGAGCCAGACCCCTTCAGCTGGGAAGATCATGTGGAGGTTTACTGGGAAGAACCCCAGGGTGTCGGAGGAGATGGGACCGAGATCTCTCCACCGGTCCTGCGGGGAATTGGGAGCCCAGTCTCCATTCCCCAGCAGCAGGATGAGATACAGGGGGCAGAGACAGTTGGTCCCCCAGTGGCAGAGTGTCCTACAGGGAATAGAGAGCCAAATCTCCTTTTACCCAGCAACAGGACACTGTATTGGGAGCGGAGACAGTTGGTCTCCCTCCCCAGAGGCTGGAAGTATGCATGGGAGAGGATCTTGCTACCCCCCTCTCCCCAGCGGCAATGTGATTTATTGGGAATTTGGAGCCCAGTCTCCATTTCCCAGCGGCAGGCTGAGTTACAGCGGGCAGAGACGGTCGGTCCTGTCCCCCAGCAGCAGAGTGTTTTATTGGAAGAGGAGATATTTGTCCTCCCATCCCAGTGGCAGAGTGTCCAGCAGGGAACAGAGAGACCAGTTTCCTTTCCCCAGCAGCAGGACACTGTATTGGGAGCGGAGACGGTCGGTCGCCCTTCCCATCGGCTGGAAGTATGTATGGGAGAGGAGCTTGTTACCCCCTCTACCCAGTGGCAGCTTAACGTACCAGGGGGAGACAGTAAGCCCCACAACAGTGCAGATGGGACCGTGGTCTCTGCACTTACAGCACAGCGGGTAGGGACAGTCGGACCTGTCCCCCAGCAACAGGGCTGTTTAGCCAAAGAGGAGACAGTCAGTCTCCCCCTCCAGCAGCAGAGCTGTGTATCTAAAGGGGAAACAGCCGGTCTCCTCCTCCAACAATCAGGCTCCGACCAGGCTTCTTCTGTGGTAGCGCTAAAGCAACCCACCAAGGCAGTCTACCAGTCCCCCACACAGCCGTGGTGAGGCACCTGGACATTGACAAGGTTCTCCCTTGCTCAGGTGTGGTAACCATTTATTGTGGGTGGGCTGTATTGCTGTTTCTGTTTTGTGGGTGGGCTGCTGGACTAACAAGGGCTCTGACTGGCAGGAAGTCAGATACCCTGTTAGTCTGTCTGGAAAAGGGGAGAGCTGTGACAAGACCAATCTCGCCACATTTCATTGGAGAAGCCTGGTTGCCCCCCTGCTTCCTTTAGTCAATGGCCCCATGTTCAAACGCTTGATTTTCCCCTGCAAAGACTATGTAAAATACTTTGGCTCCATAGCGATCCTACTGCATTCGTTTAGTCTGAGTGCCATTCACCTAATAATATGCGCTCAGACCTGAGGTATCTGGGGATATGTTAAATGTCTATGTCTTATGCAATAGCTGCACAGTTAAATATTTTTTATGTATTTTATTGTTTTTTTGCTATCATGTGGCTAATGGAGTTTTGCCTCTGCCCTTGGAGATAAATTGGATTACTTCCCAATTGTCCCCAGGACAGAGTACTTTGTGTAAAACTTTGTATTCTCCTGCCTGTGATAATTACATTAACCCATTGTGTAAGGTAATCGTATCATAGGAAGAAGGGAGGATTTTGTGCGGGAGTGTCTGAGTGTATTGTACGGGGTTACTGGTTGTTTTACAAAACCCTGTGGGAGGTACTAATGTGTAAGAATATGTATATAAGAACAATAAACGCACAGCTCTGGCTGTCCACTGTTTTACCCTCAACACACAGCTTGGTCTCGTTCTTTGGGGGATTGTATGCTGTTCCAGGTCGACTGCTAGGAGTGTTAACCTTTCATATGTTTTATCCTATTCGGCTGTATGCAGCATCTTTCCAGTCTTTAGTAGCTCCCTTTGCAACTGTAAAGGGAATATATCTTAACCAGCTTTTATCCCCTTTAATTCCTGGGGTGCCGTTACAGGTACATTGTCCTTGTAACGGGGATCCAGTAGCGTGGCCATCCAGTAATCATCACAAGTTAGAATGTAGGCAACCTGGCGGTCGTTGCGGAGACACTGCAGCATGTAATCACTCATGTGTGCCAGGCTGCCCAGAGGCAACGAAAAGCTGTCCTCTGTGGGAGGTGTATCGTCTGTGTCCTCTGTATCCCCCCAGCCACGAACCAGTGATGGCCATGAGCTGGTCTGGGTGCCACCCTACTGTGAACATGGTTCCTCCTCCTCCATCTCCTCCTCCTCATCCTCCACCTCATCATCCTCCAGAACTGTTCCCTGGCTGGACAATTGTGTACCTGGCGTTTGTGGGTGCAGGAACCCACCCTCGGAGCCACTTGTGAATGACTGGCCGGAAACCCTACGAAATGATTCCTCTTCCTCCTCCTCCTCCTCCTGTGCCACATCCTCTTCCATCATCGCTAGCAGCTTTTTTCAAGGAGGCATAGAAGTAGGGTAGTAATGCTAAGAACTGCATTATTGGCACTGGCCATGTTGGTGGAGTACTCGAAACAGCGCAACAAGGAACACAGGTCTCGCATGGAGGCCCAGTCATTGGTGGTGAAGTGGTCCTGTTCCGCCGAGCGACTCACCCGTGCGTGCTGCAGCTGAAACTCCACTATTGCCTGCTGCTGCTCGCACAGTCTGGCCAGCATGTGCAAGGTGGAGTTCCACCTTTTGGGCACTTCGCATATGAGGCGGTGAGCGGGAAGGCCGAAGTTACGCTGCAGCGCTGACAGGCGAGCGGCAGCAGGGTGAGAACGGCAAAAGCGCGCACAGACGGCCCACACTTTATGCAGCAGCTCTGACATATCGGGGTAATTTTTAAGGAACCTCTGCACCACCAAATTCAGCACATGCGCCAGACAAGGGATGTGCGTCAATCCGGCTAGTCCCAGAGCTGCTACGAGTTTTCGGCCATTATCGCACACCACCAGGCCTCAGGCTCACTGGCATCAACCACTCATCGGTCTGTTGTCCAAGGCCCGTCCACAGCTCCTGTGCGGTGTGGGGTTTGTCCCCCAAACAGATAAGTTTGAAAACAGCCTGCTGTCGTTTACCCCTGGCTGTGCTGAAGTTGGTGGTGAAGGTGTTACGCTGACCGGATGAGGAGCGGGTAGAGGATGAGGAAGCAGAGTAGGAGGAGGAAGCAACAGGAGGCAAACTGAAGCGCCCTGTAATCCTCGATGGTAAAAGGACATGCACCAAACTGCTATCCGCCTCAGGCCCAGCCGCCACTGCATTTACTCAGTGTGCTGTTATGAAGATATAATGTCCCTGACCATGCTTACTGGTCCACATATCCGTAGTGAGGTGCACCTTGCCACAGATGGCGTTGTGCAGTGCACACCTGATTTTGTCCCCTACTTGGTTGTGCAGGGAAGGGATGGTTTGCCTGGAAAAGTAGTGGCGGATGGGCACGATGTACTGTGGTATAGCCACCGCCATAAGACCTTTAAAACTATCCGTCTCCACTGGACGGAATGACAGCAGTTCAAAGGCCAGTAATTTAGAAATGCTGGCATTCAGGGCTAGGGATCATGGGTGGGTAGGGGGGTACTTCCTCTTCCTCTCCAGCGTTTGGGGAGAGCTGAACGCTTCCGTGGAACATTGTTGAGATGCTTGGTGACCCAAGTGGTGGTGTTGCTGGAGGATCCTCTGTTTGCAGGGTTGCAGACTAGGTCTCAATTTAATTAGTTTGCCCAAAATGGCTGTATTTAAAATACTTGAATAGAAGCCCTGTATTTAAAGGGTGTATCTCACACTCCGTGACACACACTAGGCCGCAATCAAAGATTTGTGCACAAAATGGCGGTATTTCAAATACCTGAATAGAACCCCTGAAGGATGTATCTCACAATGATATCTGCAGCAAAGGCTGCCAAATAATTATTTTTTTGCCCAAACGGGTGTTAGTTTAATAACTGAATATGACAGCAGTATATAACCCTGCAATTTCAAACGTCTTGATGTAAGGGCGCAACAATTGTGTATTTTGCCCCCAAAAGGGTGTTTTATTAATAGAAGAATATAAGCCCTGTATATACAGGGTGTAACTCACATGGCCTGACCCACACTAGGCCGCAGTTAAAGATTTGTGGACAAAATGGCTGTATTTCAAATACCTGTATAGAACCCCTGTATTTAAAGGGTGTATCTCACACGCTCTGACTTACACTAGACCGCAATTAGAGATTTGTGCACAAAATGGCTGAATTTCAAATATCTGAATAGAAAACCTGTATATAAAGGGTGTATCTCACATGCCCTGACCCACACTAGGCCTCTATTAAAGAATTGTGCCCAAAATGGCTTTATTTCAAATAAGTGAGTAGAACCACACTATGTAAAGGCTTTATCTCACAATGACCTATGCAACAATGGCTGCAAAATTAACTATTTTTTCCCCAAACTCATGTTTGTTTAATAACTAAATATGACAGCAGTATATAACCCTTGAATTTCACACGTGCTGATGCTGCAAGGCCAGAAAAATAGTGGATTTTGGCAAATATGTGTTTTCAAAAACCCAGAAAATTATGGCTGTATTTCTAGCTAAAATTGCACACTCACTAATCCAGATGTTGTATATTGCCAAGAAAGTGTTTATTTTGGTAACAGAATATGAAAGCTGTATATATTAAACTTGAATTTAACTATTGCAGATCTGTAAAATAGTTTTTTTTTTTGCAAAAAAAGTGTTTTTAGAAACCCAGAAAATTATGGCTGTATTTTTCTAGATTAAATTGCACACTGACTAAGCCTGCAAATGCACCAGATGTTGTAAATTGCAAAAAAAGGTGCTTTTTTATTTTTACAAACAGATTATTTGTGCTGTTTTTAAAGCTTGGATTTCAATGTCCCAAAAGCTCAGATGCAGTGCTGGTGCACTGAGCTTGCATAAAATGGCCGCCGCCGCCCACCTAACTGATTGATTTATAAAAGTTATTTTTTTCGGTCACTGGGCTCAGGGCAGGATTAAAAAAATTGTGCCCTGCATCCACACAACATAATGTATGTAGATCGCTGAGTTAGATTCACATTGTGAACAAAGATTCTCTCCTATTCTCTCCCTGAAATCACCAGCAACATCCTCTCCCTACACTAAGAACAGCAGAGTGACGTGCAGCACTACGTGACACCAGCTTATATAGAGGCTGGGTCACATGCTGCACTGGCCAATCACAGCCATGCCATTAGTAGGCATGGCTGTTATGGCTTCTAAGGTCAGATAGTTAAACGCTTGTTAATTGGCTGCTCTGCAGCCTTTCAAAAAGTGCCAAGAAAGCGCCAGACACCGAACCCGAACATTTACTGAAATGATCCGGTTCGGGTCATGAGTCAAAAATCCTAAAGTTCGGCACGAACCCGAACTTTACAGTTCAGGTTCGCTCAACCCTAGTTATCATCTCTCCCAGTACATGAGTGATTTCACTATGGAGGTACAGTCATGTGAAAAAATTAGGACACCCTTTGAAAGCATGTGGTTTTTTGTAACATTTTTAATAAAAGGTTATTTCATCTCCGTTTCAACAATACAGAGAGATTAAAGTAATCCAACTAAACAAAGAAAACTGAAGAAAAGTCTTTTCAAGATCTTCTGTAAATGTCATTCTACAAAAATGCCTATTCTAACTGAGGAAAAAGATAGGACACCCTCACATGTATTCCCTCTTAAATTGGCTCAGATCTCACACAGGTATATCACACCAGGTGCACATAATTAGTAGATCGTTACTCTGCATGTTGAATGAGGCTTGCCCTATTTAAACCTCAGACATTTAGTTTGGTGTGCTCCTGACTGTTGAAGTGAGAGTGAGCACCATGGTGAGAGCAAAAGAGCTGTCAGAGAACTTCAGAAAAAAGATTGTAGCAGCCTATGAGTCTGGGAAGGGAATTAAAAAGATCTCAAAAGATTTTGAAATCAGCCATTCCACTGTCCGGAAGATAGTCTACAAGTGGAGGGCTTTCAAAACAACTGCCAACATGCCCAGGACTGGTCGCCCCAGCAAGTTCACCCCAAGAGCAGACCGCAAGATGCTAAAAGAGGTCTCCAAAAACCCTAAAGTGTCATCTCGAGAACTACAGCAGGCTCTGGCTACTGTTGATGTAGAAGTACATGCCTCTACAATCAGAAAGAGACTGTACAAGTTTAACTTGCATGGGAGGTGTGCAAGGAGGAAACCTTTGCTTTCCAAGAGAAACATCGAGGCCAGACTGACATTTGCCAGAGATAAAGTTGACAAAGACCAGGACTTCTGGAATAATGTTCTTTGGACAGATGAGTCCAAAATTGAATTATTTGGACATAACAGCAGAGGACATGTTTGGCGTAAACCAAACACAGCATTCCAAGAAAAGAACCTCATACCAACTGTGAAGCATGGAGGTGGAAGTGTCATGGTTTGGGGCTGCTTTGCTGCAGCAGGACCTGGTCAGCTCACCATCATAGAATCCACGATGAATTCTACTGTGTATCAGAAGGTGCTTGAAGAACATGTGAGACCATCAGTTAGAAAATTAAAGCTGAAGCGGAACTGGACCATGCAACATGACAATGACCCAAAACATACTAGTAAATCAACCAAAGATTGGCTGAAAAAGAAGAAATGGAGAGTCCTGGAATGGCCAAGTCAAAGTCCAGATTTGAATCCCATTGAGATGCTGTGGGGTGACTTGAAAAGGGCTGTACGTGCAAGAAACCCCTCAAACATCTCACAGCTGAAAAAGTTCTGCATTGAGGAGTGGGGTAAAATTTCCTCAGACCGATGTCGAAGACTGGTAGATGGCTACAAGAACCGTCTCACTGCAGTTATTTCAGCCAAAGGAGGTAACACTCGCTATTAGGGGCAAGGGTGTCCTATCTTTTTCCTCAGTTAGAATAGGCATTTTTGTAGAATGACATTTACAGAAGATCTTGAAAAGACTTTTCTTCAGTTTTCTTTGTTTAGTCGGATTACTTTAATCTCTCTGTATTGTTGAAACGGAGATGAAATAACCTTTTATTAAAAATGTTACAAAAAACCACATGCTTTCAAAGGGTGTCCTAATTTTTTCACATGACTGTATGTGGGAGTTTGGCTGTAAGTTGGATCTTTGCACCTTTTAGAACGTGTTCACACACCATAGGTAGTCTAGTGGTAGGAACCCATGCCACACTGAGATACCTTGATGATGGTGCAAAAGGGCTCCGATGTGTTCCTGACTGAAATACATTGGCTAAAGTCTCAGCTTGAGGTATTAGGCAGTGTTGTCAGTTGCATATCATTATGGTGCACCTTTCGCAGTGATTTATGTATTTTTATATTTTCAACCACACATTATTTCATCTTGTGTAGGATGCTGTTGTGGTGCATGTAGTCCGCTGCCAACATTCTCCATTGTATGCATTTCTGCTGGGGATTGCCGTTAGCAACGGATTACAATCAGAGGAAATGCTCCCCTGGTTATAAGCACGTTACAGTGTTGGGAGTTTTTAAGCATTTCCTCCCATTTAGGCCACTTTATTTCAGTGATTTTTCTTTATATGTTTGGAATGAGCCATTGCGTACTGCTGGTAACATTTTGTTACACCTGGTAGCCTGTGCCACACTGAGATACATTGACGATGGTGCAAAAGGGACCTGATGTGTTCCTGACTGGAATATACTGGCTAAAGTCTCCGTTTTTAACATCAGCTTGAGCGATTAGCCAGTGTTGTCAGTTGCATATCATTGTGGTGCACCTTTCGCAGTGATTTATGTGTTTTTATATTTTCATCCACACATTGTTTCATCTTGTGTAGGATGCTATTTTGGTGTATGTGGTCCGATACCGACATCCTCCATTGTATGCGTTTCTGCTGGGGATTGCCATTAGCAACAGATCACATGCAGAGGAATTGCTCACCCGGTTATAAGCACTCTACAGTGTTTGGGGTTTTTGAGCATTTCCTCCCATTTGAGGCTTGCAGTCTTATATTCTCTCCCACTATATGAGTGATTTCACTATGGAGGTATCTGGGAGTTTGGCTGTAAGTTGGATCTTAGCACCTTTTAGACCTTGTTCACACACCATAGGTAGTTTTTTGGTAGGAACCCATGCCACACTGAGTTACCTTGACGGTGGTGGAACAGGGTTCCAATGTAATCCAGACTGGAATACATTGGCTAGTCTCAGTTTTTAACATCAGCTTGAGGGATTAGCCATTGTTGTCAGTTGCATATCATTGTGGTGCACCTTTCGCAGTGATTTATGTATTTTTATATTTTCAACCACACATTATTTCATCTTGTGTAGGATGCTCTTGTGATGCATGGTGTCCGCTGCCAACATCCTCCATTGTATGTATTTCTGCTGGGGATCGCCATTAGCAACGGATCACATGCGGAGGAATTGCTCCCCTGGTTACAGTGTTTTGGGGTTTTTGAGCATTTCCTCCCATTTAGGCCACTTTATTTCAGTGACTTTTATTTATATTTGGAATGTGCCATTGCGTACTGCTGATAAAATTTAATTGCACCTGGTAGCCTGTGTCACATGGTCTGGTATATGTGTGGCTTGCAGCCTTATCATCTCTCCCACTACATGAGGGATTTAATTATGTAGGTATGTGGGAGTTTGGCTGTAAGTTGGAACTTAGCACAACTTCACACAACATAGGTAGCCTAATGGTAGGAACCCATGCCACACTGAGATACCTTGACGGTTGTGTAAAAGGGTTCTGATGTGTTCCTGACTGGAATACATTGGCTAAAGTCTCAGTAACATCAGCTTGAGGGATTAGCCAGTGTTGTCAGTTGCATATTATTGTGGTGCACCTTTCACAGTGATTTATGCTTTTTTATATTTTCAACTACACATTATTTCATCTTGTGTAGGATGCTCTTGTGGTGCATGTGGTCCGCTGCCGACATCCTCCATTGTATGCATTGCCATTAGCAACGGATCACATACGGAGGATTTGCCCCCCCCCCCCCCCAGTTATAAGCACACTACAGTGTTTGAGATTTTTGAGCATTTCCTCCCATTTTCTATATTTTTTTTTATTTTTTTTTTGATAAGTAGCTAGCAGAGATCAATATCCCAAAACTCAATCAGCAAAAGGAAGATCTAGAAAAACATTCATCATTACAAGAGGTACTAAAGGCTATAGATTAGTCCCTTGTAGCCATTGCAGCTGGCCCAGACCCGTGAATTTTTTAAAAAAGAGATGGGGGAAATCTGGGGAAATGATTTCTGGAGGTTTATAAACACTCATTAGATGGGGGTCAACTGCCACCTTCTATGAGAGAGATAACAATAATGTTACTATACAAGGAAGGTAAGGATAGGACTGACCCAGGGTCATATTGCCCAATTTCATTGATAATAATTGTAAGATCTTGGAGAGAATCGTTGCAAAGAGATTGAATAATGTGATCTGTCACTTAATACTCAGAGATGAGTATGGATTTATTCCTAATAGATGTGTCACAGAGGGCTGACTTTGCGCTCCTTCCCTTCGGTGCCGCCAGCGCCCCGAGATAACTTCGGAGCAAGGACATGCACTGCGTCCTTGTCTCCAGGGCAAGGGGGATGGAGGGGACATGGCCTCGTATGCCTCCTTAGCGTGGTTGGCGCTAGGGGAGAGCTGATGGCCTAGAAGTCCCTAACATGAAGCTCTATTCTTTAGTATCTACTGTTGCACTGTATTTGGTGAATGACAGCATGGGTGGTATCCCCAATGTGTTTGCTTTGTTGGAGACCATCAATCATGATCAATTAAATAGGTGGGTAATATGTTGTCAAGGATGTGGAGAAGAACCAAGAAGCATTTGCATCTAGAGGGCGCAGAAGTGGTCACACTGTTATAGTTTAATGGGGTATTGGAGAAAGCAACATTCACAGGAGAAGCTAAATATTGAATTGCTAAAGGAAAGTGGTATGTATCACAATTTATGCATGATTGGGAATTAAAACCTAAGGCTGAGTTATTTAGGGATTTAGTAAATGTTTTTCTTTTTTTTTTTTTTTTTAGTTATAATCAACTGAGCTCAATTTTTAAGGCAATTCAAAATAGAAAGCATTTGATGTTAATCTCACATGAGGTGATGAATTATATTTTGGGATGGAAGGGTAAAAGAAGGGTAAAAAAAAAAAAAAAAAAAGCTTATTTCACTGTTTTAAGTTTAGGGAAATAATTAGTAGAGAATTATTGTGTAGTAAGGTTAGATGGGAAAGACATATAGGCCCCATAACAGAGTAGCATTGGCATACACTTTGGGCAAATTTTAACTATTTTTATAATCCCTTATATAGGATTACACAATTTTTGATTGTATGTGACTCCTAGATGGCTTCATAAAATATCTACTAATTCCCCTGGAACCTGCCCTAGATATGATTCTGGGAACACGGACATTACACACATGTGGTGGCAATGTCCAAAGATCCAACCATTTTGACTGAATGGATTGGGAATATTTATAAGTACAAACTGGAACCTTCTCTATCCATGTGTATCTTGGGAGAGCTCCCACAAAGATTGGAGAAGATCAAAGAACAGATAATATATCTGTAATGCAAGGCACCAACAAAACAGACCAGTGAAGATGAAGAAAGGGGTTTCATTCAAAAGAAAGTAAACAAAGTCCAGGCAAACTTCACTGGTAACAAAAACAGGAATACCAAAACGAATGGAAGCCAGGGAAAGTCCCAATATGTGCTTTAAATCGCTGTGCACTCTTGTCAGACGAAAGGATGCGTCACAGGGAATTCTGGATCCTGGGTCCCACTGGAAAGGACTGAGTCCAGACAACCTTCAGTCACTAGCACAAGTAGTATGACCTGTATCTGGAAAGGGAAGAATAACAGTGGGCAGTGACCGACTGGGGAGATCACCTTTTATGTGCCTGCTAACAAATCCAAGGGCGCCAAGTGTCCACTCCCCATAGGTCATGAACTGCCCTACACCTGTGTACACAGCCTTGGCCGGTCATTGGTAATTAACCCAATGCCAGCCCCCTGTAATCTACTTTGAATTTGTGGCCAGGTTCTATTCTCATCACAGGTTGGCAAAGTGCATAAGAAGCGCGTACACGCGACCGCGCATTCCCTTGCGAACCCGTTCCCGAGCGTACACGTGGACGCATGACAGGCTTGGTGAGAGTACGCAAGCGCATTGATATGGACACCAAAGTGGAATCCGCAAGAGATATCGGAGACAAGCCTGACCAACCTGTCCTCGAGACCCTGGCAATCTTCCCCTCCGGTGCACACACGAACGCATCCCTGTGTCGGTTCACAAAGGGGTCGGATCTGGTGTATCAGTGGAAACATACGTAACCTGTCCCACCGCTCCACGAGGACTCTTTTTGGTCACACCGGAGTGCGAGACAGGTGAGGATCTTACATTACTTCCCCCTCGAGGAGACGGCTCTGAAGAATCCCAGTGAGCCTTCCCTGGATTATCCCGGTGGAAAGCTGCCACCAACTCATCCACATGCACCTGGCGAGCAGGTACCCAACATCTCTCCTCTGGACCAAATCCCCCAAGTACTGGAGAGACCTCTGGACAAAACGAGAGTCCAAAATCCTGTTTACCTCGAACTTCGGCACCCCTTGGACCTCCAGCCCTCCAGTCCGAATGAAGGGGGCGGAGTCAGCTGCCGATTTGAGACGTGATACATGAAAGGTGTTCACTCCTCAAATTGACGGTGGAAGAGCAACCTTGAACGTAACTTGGTTGATCTTCTGCATCACCGGGTATGGACCAATGAATCGAGGACCCAATTTGGAAGATGGCTGGTGCAGCGGAATGTTCCAGAGACCCATACTTCATCTCCCACCTTAAACTTTTGCTCTACAGTGTGATGACGATCAGCAATCATTTTCGGCTGCGCCACTGCACTGCAGAGACTCCGCTGCGTCAATGACCAGATGGGATGTCTAGCCTCAAACCATTGATCCACCACTGGTGATTTAGTTTAGGACCCGGCCAGAGAAGAGTCTTGGATCCCTGCCCCCTATGCACCTGAAGGGAGACATCTTAGTGGAAGCATGCTCAGAGTTGTTATAAACCACCTCTGTGAAGAGTAAATGCGTGGCCTATTCCTCCTGGCAGTCTGACACGAAGTATCAGAGATACTGCTCCAGGGTCTGATTAGTTCTTTCTGTCTGATTGTTGGTCTCTGGGTGAAACCTGGAAGAAAAAGACAAATTTATCCCCAACCAGGAGCAGAAAGAACGCCAAAACCGAGAGATGAATTGAACACCTCAATCTGAAACAATATCATCCGGTGCTCCGTGTAAACGAAAGACATGGTTCAAGAACAGGTCTGCCAATTCTCTGGCCCAGGGCAATCTGGGCCTAAAACGGTCCACCACTACCCAGATTTCCGTACTACCAGAGAACTTTGGCAAATCTGTAATTAAGTCCACGGAGATATGAGTCCATGGAGCTTGCAGAAGGGGCAGACCGAGATGGTTTACACCGAGCACATACACTACATGCCTGGATGTAGGTCTTAACATCCAAGGACATATTAAGCCACCAAACGTGGTGTTTCACCAGATGCCCAGCAGACTTGGAGTCATGAAGCTGTTGGATAACCTTAAACTGAAGTTTAACCGGCATAAACCATCGACCATTGGGCTTATTTGGACGACTCTCTGCATGTGAAGGCTCGAGAAGAGAGGAAAAATCCTCCACCTAGGGCTGAAAGCCACCCCTCTCCCTAGGATGGCTAGAAAACATTTAGTCGGAAGAATGGTCTCTAGCTTAGAGCCCAGGACAGAAGCAACCTCAGTGTCAGATGTCCTTGGGGTGTCATGGTACCTGGAAACAGATCTATAGGACAATCATACGACCTATGGGGCGGTAACCCATCAGCCCTCTGTGGACTGAATATGTCCTGGAAGTGATGATAATGCTGAGGTAATGCATTTAATACTTCCATGGAAGCAAATGGCAACTTAGAACAAATGCACTTAGTGAGGCATTCGGTAGTCCATCGGCAAATATGACCTGAGGGCCAGTCCACTACTGGATTATGGAGTCTTAACCAAGGGAGACCCAAAATCACAGGAGTAGATGGCATGTCAGGACAAAAAGGCTTAAGGTCTCCCGATGGTCAGCCCCCACTGTTACCTGCAACCTGGGCGTCATCCACACTACACGACCATCCTGTAGAGGAAAGCCATCAATAGCGGTCACCGACAGGGTGGTCTTTGGCTGGATCAGCGGGATGTCCAGTTGATGAACCAAGGCTGAGTCCACAAAATTCCCTGCTGCCCGAAGTCATTTAAGGCAGAAAACTCATGGACTGTCTTGCCAATGTAGTGAAGCAGGTATCATCACTCAGCTTAAAGGAGGGATAATAGCACCTAGGAGGTTCTCCTCCTTGCCCCCTTGGTTTATTCGTGTCCCGCCGGCAGGAGAGGGCAGATTTTAACAAGATGACCTGCCTTCCCACAAAACAGGAACAGATCTTTCTGCTGGCGACGGGCTCATTCAGCCTGTGTAAGATGGGAGGACCCAACATCCATTGGCTTTTCTGCCGGTTTAGGGGGCCCTGGAAGTGGCCGTGAAGGTGTAAAGCGAGATGACCGTTCCAACCACCTCTTACGGATCCGTCTGTCAGCATCAATAGCCTGGGAGATAGCTGTCTCCAATGAGGTAGGAGTAGGTAAGGATATAAGAAGATCCCGGACTGCCCCAGAAAGTCCCAGCCGGAAACTATGGGGTTTTATTCAAAAGAAAGTAAACAAAGTCCAGGCAAACTACACTGGTAACAAATAACAGGAATGCCAAATGAATGGAAGCCAGGGGAAGTCCCAATCCGTGCTTTAAATTGCTGTGTACTCTTGCCAGACGAAAGAATGCGTCACAGGGAATTCTTGATCCTGGGTCCCACTGGAAAGAACGGAGTCTAGACAACTTTCAGTCACTAGCAAAAGTAGTATGACCTGTATCTGAAAAGGGAAGAATAACAGTGGGCAGTGACCGACCGGGGAGACCACCTTTTATGTGCCTGCTAACAAATCCCAGGTTGCCAAGTGTCCACTCCCCATAGGTCATGGACTGCCCTACACCTGTGTACACAGCCTTGGCCGGTCATTGGCAATTAACCCAATGCCTGTCCCCCCTAATCTACTTAAAATTTGTGGCCAAGTGCTATTCTCATCACAGGTCAGCGAAGCGCATAAGAAGTGCGTACAGGCGACCGTGCATCCCCTTGCGAACCCGTTCCCGAGCGTACACGTGGACACACGACAGGCTCGGCGAGAGTATGCGAGCGCGTCGATACGGACACCGAAGTGGAATCCGCAAGAGGTACCGGAGACGAGCCCAGCCGCGGTGTACTACCACTAGCCCGACCAACCTGTCCCCGAGACCCCGGCGGTCTTACCCTCAGGCGCACACATCCCCGTCTCAGTTCGCAAAGGGGTCGGCTCTGATGTATCAGTGGAGACACGTGTATCCTGTCCCGCTGCTCCATGTGGACCCTTTTTGGTCACTCTGGAGTGCGAGACAGGTGAGGATCTTACAATGTCATTTTTTCTTTATGGCAAGATTGCTGCTAGCTAAAAAATGGATGAGGCATAAAATAGCCACCATGAGAGAGAAGATAAACTTAATGAATGCAAATAGATCTTTAGAAAAAAAGCTGGTTTTATTGAAAAAAACTAGTTATACACCCACAAGAGGTTATGAAACTGTTGGGAGCAATACATCCAAACTCGTAATAAAATGAGATTACCATAATAAGTGAAGAGGTGGGAGTGGGAGAGGAAAGAAGAGTTGAGAGGCAGTGAAAATATTAAGGAAATTAATTTTTTCTTTCCTGCTTTGTTGGGTTTATGGGGGAGTTATGGGGGTTAGTGGGACTGATGGAGGGGGGAGGTAAGGGAGATGGGGAAATGGGAGATCTTTTTATATGCATGACATGTTTAAATAAAAAAATGTAAAAATAAAATTGGAGTATCCCTTTAATTTCCCCTTACAGTAAATTTTCCATGCATTTACAATTGTTTGCTGGGGGCCAAGCAGGGTTTGCGATCCAATTATTGTAAAGGGGCCATTGTAACAAATGGAGATTGTCCAAAACAGATAAGAAAGGGTTTTGATTCTTGTCTTTTATCAGTTTTGTGTGCAGATTTATTTAGGAGGTTGTCCCGACTAGATAACTTCTGTCCATAAGCACTATTAGGAAATATGGACCCCCCTCAGTCTGTATAGGAGAATTTGTAATATAGATATACTAGCAGGCACTCAATCACCAGCAAATGTACCAAGAACAGATATTTATTACAAACTGGATTCCAAAAAAGTTGGGACACTAAACAAATTGTGAATAAAAACTGAATGCAATGATGTGGAGATGGCAAATGTCAATATTTTATTTGTAATAGAACGTAGATGACAGATCAAACGTTTAATCCGAGTAAATTTATAATTTTAAAGGAAAAATACATTGATTCAAATTTTCACCGTGTCAACAAATCCCCAAAAAGTTGGGACAAGTAGCAATAAGAGGCTGGAAAAAGTAAATTTGAGCATAACTAAGAGCTGGAAGACCAATTAACACTAATTAGGTCAATTGGCAACATGATTGGGTATAAAAAGAGCTTCTCAGAGTGGCAGTGTCTCTCAGAAGCCAAGATGGGTAGAGGATCACCAATTCCCACAATGTTGCACAGAAAGATAGTGGAGCAATATCAGAAAGGTGTTACCCAGCGAAAAATTGCAAAGACTTTGCATCTATCATCCAACTGTGCATAACATCATCCGAAGATTCAGAGAATCTGGAACAATCTCTGTGCGTGAGGGTCAAGGCCGTAAAACCATACTGGATGCCCGTGATCTCCGGGCCCTTAAACGACACGTCATATAAATACAATTCAAACAAAAACTGCCAGGTTGTTCTTGTCATTCAGTCCTAGAGAACCCAGTGCATTAGTTTTAATAATCCATGCAGCCTCCCTCTGTAACAAAATATATATAATTTTTTTTTTTTATCTCCTCCTCGTTCTGGCACCTTCACTTCTAACCCTGCACACTTCAAACCATTGTTTCTTCCTCCATGTTCTGCATGTAAATGTTCGATTAATCTGGTGGCCTCAATTGTGGTTTCTATCGACTTCCTATGCTCCCAAAATCTAACATAAAGAGGTCTGAAGGTTTTGACTATGTAGAACCTCCCGAATGGACAAAGAAGGACATACTGTACGAATTGTGTTTTACAGTAAATAAAATGGTTAACTACATGTTCCACTCCTCCTATTCAGAGGTATCTAGGTTTGTACATAAACCACACAGCAGTGACCGTATGTGAAATTGCCCTGTGGTGCACATCTGCCTAACCAATTTGAATCAGTCTTTGGTATGTTACTTCTGACGATTATATCACCAACGGTTCTGCTCCTCCTAAAACTGATAGGAGTCGTGTGTGTCCTCTCTTTCAAAGAGGCATCTTTGGTTAACATATGCCAATTACTCAGAATGGCTTTCTTGATGAGTGGAGCCATTGGGATGTAATCAAATGTGAACACCGTCCTAGCAGCCCTGTCATTTATCTGTGTCTTTATTTTATTGAATGTAGCTGTCCTACCTTGTCTTCATGTATGTGACTTCATATACACTGCATCTATAACATGTTCCGGATATCCCCTCTGTAGGAAACATATCTTTAACTCTTTACACTGTGCATCAAATTCTGCTTGATCAGTAACAATTCTTGTGTGACGCATGACCATTGGGGACTGCAGTTTTTACATGGGGCGGGTGAAAGCTATTGTGATGCAACAAGGCGTTTGTGGATGTAGGTTTTCAGTATACAGTAGTGCATAAATTGCCATCTGATTTTTAATTTTCACATCTAAAAATTCAAGTTCCTCCATTTCAATTCTACTGGTGAACCGCATATTCATGTCATTGTTGTCATTCATATACTCCACAAATGCATTAAATTGCACCATGGTTACCCATCCACACCATAAACACGTCATTAATATATCTTAAATAATCGAAAAGCAGTCAGACATCACTAACCTGATCAATCACTGTCTTTGGTAGAAATTATATTTATACATGGCAAATTATTTACTAGCAGGTGTAGTAGAGTAATAAAAACCCAACAGACCCAACAGTCATGACATGAATGCTGCTGATTCACTCATTGAAAGGGGTTTGTTCAAAATAATAGCAGTGTGGAGTTCAATGAGTGAGGTCATTCACTCTTTGAAAAACAGGTGACAATTATTGCCGTTATCTAAGGAAGGAAGGCGGCAAATGTTGTACATGCTGGTTACAGTGCATTTCTCTCTGAAATTCTGAGGAAAATGGGTCATTCCAGACATTGTTCAGAAGAACAGCGTACCTTGAATAAAAAGTTGATTGTAGAGGGGAAAACATATATAAAGAACTGCAGAAAATGATCGGCTCCTCAGCTAAAATGATCACAAATGCTTTAAAATGGCAACCAAAGCCTGAAAGAAGTGGAAGAAAGTGAAAAACTACCATTCAAATGGATAGAAGAATAGCCAAAATGGCAAGGACTCGGCCAACAATCAGCTCCAGGAAGATCAACAAAGGTCTAAAGTTACCTGTGAGTACTGTTATAATTAGAAAACGCCTATGTGAAGCCAAGCTATCTGCAAGAAGCCCCTGCAAAGTCCCACTGTTGAAAAAAAGACATGTACTGAAGAGGTTACAATTTGCCAAAGAGCACATTGACTGGCCTAAAGAGACATTTTGTGGACTGATGAAAGTGAGAATGTTCTTTTTGGGTCTAGTGGCCGATGACCCCCAAACACTGAATTCAAGCCACAGTACACTGTGAAGACCGCGTGAAGCATGGTGGCACCAGCATTATTATATGGAGATGTTTGGGTCTATTTATCGCATACCAGGGATCATGGATCAGTTTGAATACATCAGAATACTTAAAGCGGTCATGCTGCCTTATGCTGAAGAGGAAACGCCCTTGAAATGGGTGTTCCAACAGGACAACGACCCCAAACACACCAGTAAACGTGCAACATCTTGGTTCCAGACCAACAAGATTGACGTTATGGAGTGGTCAGTCCAATCCCCGGATCTTAATCCAATAGAAAACTTGTAGAGTGACATCAAAAATGCAGTTTCTGAGGCAAAACCAAGAAATAGAGAACTGTGGAATGTAGTCCAATCATCCTGGGCAGGAATACCTGTTCACAGGTGCCAGAAGTTGGTTGACTCCATGGAACACAGATGTACAGCAGATCTCAGAAACAGTGGTTATACAACTAAATATTAGTTAAAGGGGTTGTCCGGGTTCAGAGCTGAACCCGGACATCCCTCCATTTTCACCCCGGCAGCCCCCCTGACAGGAGCATCGGAGCAGTTCATGCTCCGATGCTCTCCTTTGCCCTGCGCTAAATCGCGCAGGGAAAAGGCATTTTAGGAGTTCCGGTGACGTACCGGGGCTCTCCATGGGGCTGACAGGAACCCTGGTGACGTCACCGGCACTGATGGGCGGGATTTAGCTCTGCCCTAGCCAGTAAAACGGCTAGGGCAGAGCTAAAGCCCGCCCCTCAGAGCCGGTGACGTCACCGAACACACTGCCGGGCGGAAGTTACCGCCCGGCAGTGTGTTATTGAAAACAAAAGAGCCCGTGCCCTGTGCGGTTTAGAGCAGGGCACGGGAGCGCATCGGAGCATGAGATGCTCCGATGCTAGGCTCAGGGGGGCTGCCGGGGTGAAAATAAGGGTATGTCCGGGTTCAGCTCTAAACCTGGACAACCCCTTTAAGTGATTCAAAGGAAAGCACAATCTTCAAACATCTTCCAGTTTATATAGTGAATGTTTGAGTTTGTATAGAAGAATACAAACACTGCGAATATTCACTTTTCTTCAATTTTTTAGAGTAACAACACAAATTTTATATATTTTTCTTCATGTTTTGATTTGGAATGGAATGTGTAGTGTTCCCAATGCATTTGTGTGTATGAAAATAAAAGCTATTAGAAGGATTTTGAGCTTTAGTCACTTTTTTTAAACACACTGCTATTATTTTGAACACAACTGTATATTGCACATAAGGATTTTCTGTTGTAAATATATATTTTTCTTCAAATGACGCAAGAGACAGATTGGTGAAGGTGCAGGAGACCGGAGTCCCTATAGTTGTGCCAGACAGCTGTCTATACATTGATGATAGAACATGAAGGCGTTGTGTGTAAGGACAAAATATAGTGCCTCGGTAACAAACTCAACATAATTGGCACTATTATAGTTTTTTTTTCTAAAATACCACGGATCGACTGCACTCCCATTTCCTGTGGAATCCTAGTATAAAGGCTTTCCACATCTACCGAGGCTAAGTTGTAACCATCCTGCCATTCAATACAGTGGCGTAGCGTGGGTTACCAGCACCCGGGGCAAGCCAAAAATTGTGCCCCCCCTCAGCCTGTGGGCACGCCCCTTTTAACAGATAATGTAGTAGATCACTAGCAGTGCTATGTAAAACCACAGATAACACAGTGATAACTCTCTCAGTACAGATAATGTAGTAGATATCACCTGCAGTCCTATGTAACACCTCAGATAACACAGTGATAACTCTCTCAGTACAGATAATGTAGTAGATATCACCTGCAGTCCTATGTAACACCACAGATAACCCAGTCATAACTCTCTGTGTACAGATAATGTAGTAGATGGGTGTGAGGCCCCAAAATTCAAAACACGCACAGTGTGACCTGAAGTTTGTGGCCGGATGCGGCAGGGTGGGCCCAATTCTCAATCTCCTCCCCCAACCCTACTGTGAAACAGATATGTGGATGGCCATTATTATATACAGTATAATACCGCCCCACACCTGTTACATCCATGACGTCTCCTGTGATGTAGACTTTCCTGAACGTCTTCATTCAGAGATAGGACCACTATGACACCTTCTTTCAACCGCTACTCGTCTCTGCAGAGTTTCACAGAAAAAAAAATTTGGTTCCTCACTTTACTATCATCCTCCCCTTCCTGGTGTCTCAACACTGTCATCCTGCTGCCCCCCAATACTGTGCTAGAGCCAGATAGATGGTCCCCCATTCCCCATAATATTATTCCCCCTGTATATTATAATGGCCCCCTTTGTATTAGTATTATTATTAATGACCCCCTCTGTATTATTATTAATGACCCCCTCTGTATTATTATTATAAAGTACCCCTCTTTTTTTATTAATATAAAGGCCCCCACTTTTTTATTAATATAATTGCCCCTCTTTATTATTCATATTATGCCCCCCTCTTTATTAGTAGTATAATGTCATCTTTTAATATTAATATAATGTCCTCCTCTTTATTGTTAATGTAATGGCCCCACCACCCCCAGATAAGATGGCAGGCAATGCCCATGCGCAGAGATGTCAGCACTGCTGGGAAAGAACTTGTGAAGCAGCCACAGTGTCTGTGACTGGAGCTCATTTTTTATTATGTCTGATCTAAGACATCAACCAGATCCTTGCATCCTGTACTGGACCAGTCTCCATCCTCCGGAGGAACACAGTCTGTGTCTCTGGCCGTGTCTGGACAGTTGACCTGACCCCAATCTGGTGGAAGAGATAAATCCCTTATACAAACAGGACAAGTCGGAGCTACAAGGGATTTACCTGGCAATCTTCTACTGGCTTCTGCTTGCTCTGGCTCCGCACTGTGTTTCCCGCCTGGAAAGTGGGCGGAGCCGGAGGGAGCCAGGCCAGCCTAATGATTGCCACTAGGAGCAGGAGGCGGCGCCGACCATGTATGTTAATAGTGCACTGTTAACTAACCAACCAGTGCGCCCGCCGCGACCGCACAAATGAATCATCAGGGCCGGGCGGGTGCACTAAACAGCTGCTCTCTGCCTCCTCAGACTCTGGCTGTTGTGCAGGATCCGGCACTCGTCTCCGGCAGAGAGAGCCGCGTCCTGCAAAAATGTACTATTATAAACTTTCAGCCGGCGCTGGAGCGCCCCCCTGCAGTTTGGCGCCCGGGGCAACGGCCCCCCTGGCCCCCCCCCACGCTACGCCCCTGATTCAATATCCCCAAGAGCTTCCAGTGCAAGAGTGGTCGCAAAAGGAAGCAAGTAGCGTGGAGACAGCAGTGTTAGAGGTGGGGGAGGTGCAGCAACTGCCAGTTGGTTATAATGTTGTAAACCTGACTGATGTTGAACTTGATGATGACTGTTTTTCTTTATTGTCCAAGGGACTTAACTTCAGTTTGGTGAAGGAGTTTGATGAAGTAAGGTTTGAGGTAGATTTATTTAAAGCGGTAAGAAAACTGAATCTGCATAGATACTTCCAGAATACTGGTGAGGAAGCTAGGAGTGACAAAGAGATTGACCAACCAGCTGTGATGGGACCCTTGGGGTTTTGTTTTGGCAAGTACACAGATGTACTAGACAAATTATAGATATCTTATTGGAGTTAGAGGGATGTGAGCTGGATACACAGCAGGAAACGTCATTAGTGTATGAGAACTTTAAGGGCTGTTTCACATGAGCGGATGCCGTGTGTGGCATCCGCTCCGTGAAAGAGTGCCAAAACCCGATGCAGACTGCAGAGGCACGGAGCATTAACATGACTGATAATGCTCCGTGCCTCTCTGTGACAACTGTGATCTCGTAGTAAAGAGATCACAGAGAGGCACGGAGCATTATCAGTCATGTTAATGCTCCATGCCTCTGCAGTCTGCATCGGGTCTTGGCTGGCTTTCACGGAGCGGATGCCACGCACGGCATCCGCTCGTGTGAAACAGCCCTAAGTGTCCATTCACACGTCAGTATTTTTCTATATCCCTAATTTCGGTCCGTTTTTTGCGGATCCGTTGTTCCTGAAAATGTTTCCGTATGTCATCCGTTTTTTGTGGATCCATTGACTTTGTATTGTACCAGGATCTGATTTTGCGGATAATAATAGGACAAGTTTTTATATTTTTTCGGACATGCAGAACGGAACAACGGAAACGGACAGCACACATTGTGCTGTCCGAATTTTTTCAGGACCCATTGAAAATAAATGGGTACGCAACTGGTCCGGATCTGTTCCGCAAAAAAACTAACAGATCCGGAAAGAAACAATGGATGTGTGAATGGACCCTAAGGCTTACTTTCACACTTGCACATGGACAGATCTGTTCAGATAATGCAACTGTCTGCATCCGTTCAGAACGGATCCATTTGTCTTATCTTTAACATAGCCAAGACGGATCTGTCTTGAGCACCATTGAAAGTCAAAGGAGGACGGATCCATTTTCTATTGTGCCAGTGAAAACTACTGTGCCAGGTGCAAGCAGCGTTTTGGTGTCCGTCTCCAAAGCAAAATGGAGGCTGAACTGATGGAAACAGATGCATTCTGAGTGGATCCTTTTCCATTCAGAATGCAATAGAATGCAAACTAATCCGTTTTGGACCGCTTGTGAGAGCCCTGAATGGATTTTACAAAAGGAAAGCCAAAATGTGAGTGTGAAAGTAGACCAAGAAGGGAATTAAGTCCACTTTTCCCCCACCCTTGTCGGCAGGAGGCAGTCTCCATTTGTTTCAAAAACAAATACTGAAGGAAATTAAGGCTTTAATATACCCAGTCGGTGAGGGCAATTTAAGTGAGGGTGAAAATAGAGCTCTAAACTCTAATAGAGCTCTAAACTGGCTAGTGAAACGGAGTGATCTGATTGCTAAACCGACCGAAATGCACAAAAATAGTTACATTAGAGAAGCGGAGAGACAACTAGGAGATAGAGATACATATGTACCGCTTCAATCCAATCCCATCTGTAAATGCCAACAACAACTTAGATCAATGCTGTGGAGATTTATGGAATTTGGCATCCTGTCCAAGTGTACGGTGGAAAGGCTATACCCCAAGTTCTCTACTAAACCTGTCTGGTGGACCCTCCCGGATGCCCTATTGTTACGGGGATCGGATAAGTTACCAAACCCCTGTCCTAATACTTGGATTAGATGTTGCGCCTGTTGTTAAAGGGAATCCCCTCCTATTTGGAGGACACTAATGAGTTTCTGGAAGCTCTTGGGGATGTTGAATTGCAGGATGGTTACTACTGAGCCCCGGTAGGATTCCCCAGGAACTGGGAGTGCAGTCGATCTGTGGTATTTTAGAAAAAAAACTGAGTGCCAATTATGTTGCGTTTGTTACCGAGGCACTATATTTTGTCCTTACACACAACGCCTTCATGTTCAATCAACAATGGTATAGACAGCTCTCTGGCACAGTTATGGGTACTCCGATCTTCTGCACCTTCGCCAATCTGTTTCTTGTGCCATTTGTTTATGGTGTGGACGGGTACCGTGGTGCAATTTAATGCGTTTGTGGAGTATATAAATTACAACAATGACATGAATATGCGTTTCACCAGTAGAATTGAAATGGAGGAACTGAAATTAAAATCAAAGATGGCAATTTATGCACTACTGTATACTGAAAACCTACATTCACGAACGCATTGTTGCATCACAATAGCTTTCACCCGCCCCATGTAAAAACTACAGTCCCCAATGGTCAATTCATGCATCTCAAGAGAATTGTTACTGACCCAGCAGAATTTGATGCACAGTGCAAAGAGTTAAAAATACGTTTCCTTCAGAGGGGATATCCGTAACATGTTATAGATGCAGCGTATATGCAGTCATGTACATGGAGACATGTACATTCAATAAAAGAGAAACAGATAAATGACAGGGCTGCTAGGACGGTGTTCACATTTGATTACATCCCAATGGCTCCACTCATCAAGAAAGCCATTCTGAGTAATTGGCATATGTTAACCAAATATGCCTCTTTGAAAGAGAGGACACACACGACTCCTATCAGTTTTAGGAGGAGCAGAACCGTTGGTGATATAATCGTCAGGAGTAACATACCAAAGACTGATTCAAATTGGTTAGGCAGATGTGCACTGCAGGGCAATTTTACATGCGGTCACTGCTGTGTGGTTTATGTACAAACCTAGATACCTCTGAACAGGAGGAGTGGAAGATGTAGTTAACCATTTTATTTACTGCAAAACACAATTTGTAGTGTACAGTATGTCCACCAGATTAATCGAACATGTATATATGCAGAACATGGAGGAAGCAACAATGGTTTGAAGTGTGCAGGATTAGAAGTGGTGAAGGTGCCAGAACGAGGAGGAGATAGAAAATGGATTTTGTTACAGAGGGAGGCTGCATGGATTATTAAAACTAATGTGATGGGTTCTCTAGGACTGAATGACAAGAACAACCTGGCGGTTTATGTTTGAATTGTATTTATATGACGTGTATTTTTCACATGGGTTTATTTTGTTTTGCTGTGTGTACTATGTATTGATTGGGACTGATCATCTCATCTGTTCAGCATGATGTGTCAGTGGGAGTGTGATAAATTGTGCACACCCCCCAGCCACGTCATGGGAGGCTTGACAAAGCGCAGGTAGCGTTAAACGGATGTTGCCTGATTCATCTGTGGGGTGCCCGCACTTTCCAGTGTTTAACCAGAATAAAGCTGTAAATATTACTTTATGGTGAGTCCCGCTATTCATTTTTTCTTTATCTGTTGATTTTTGCATGGCTATCAAGCAGAGCACCACCATATATCACATGTTGAGAATTCAGGTGTGAATACAGTTGGACATCTGCCACACTCAGCAGTGCCGACCCTTTTTCTTGTATGAATATAATGAAGTCAATGAAAAGGATCCCCTATAAATGCAGATGAAAACAAGTGTCCTTTTTATAGGGAAGAATCAATGTTCAATAACTGCAAATGCCGCACAACAATGTCCGTACTTCCTAATTCCATTTCATTTAATTGATGACCATGATTGTATAAAAAACTGAACTTGGGTCTATGCATGAACATTATAGTATGGCTACTCCAATTTCATTCTTGAATCAGTGCACATGATTATAAAGAGAAATTGAATACATAATTGTTAGTTAAAAAAAGTGTCCAATTTCATTTATAGATCAATGTGCATGATAATTGATGTTAATAAATAACTAAGTCCAGATATAGCTGATCAATGTTCATAATTCATATTATATACTATCTTCCTTGTTCAGTGCAGATGGTAATATAGTTAGTAGCTTAATCTGCTATTACCACTGCACTCTGTATATTATATGCCGTTCTTTATTATGAAATAAAATGTTACCACATTGTTTCTCCGGAATAGATCTTTTACTTGAGCAGTATTGCACTCTAGGAACAGGCCTCCTGACTCTGTGTTGTAGCCGGTGCATACCCTTATTCGGCTTTCCACGTGGCGTCCCACGTGATCATGTTGTTTGTTAAGCCACCACTGTAGCGAGCTTAGCTTGGTACGCTTTGGATCTTTGGAAGGATTCAAAGGTTACACTTATAGTTACCGATGTCCAATAGTGGTTATGTCAGGGGTCTTTCTGGAGTACTCTAGTACCATATGCGTTTTGGAGCAACCAGCTCCTGAGGTGTGTTCATGTCTCTCAGAGTTTACACCTGCAGCCCTCCACTGTTTCTACTGGGCCAGACAGACACTATCACTTGTGCAGTGTTTTTATATATTTTTACATTGTTTATTTTTATACATTTTTTATATAACTTTTAATTTGCCTATGTTTCTGACATTTTGATATGTTTATGTGTATGTGGATATAATAAATATCTGTTCTTGGTACATTTCCTGGTGATGGTGTGCCTGTTAGTATATCTATATTACAAACCACCCGAGTTCCCCTTCTTTTAGCCAGAGTGGGTATAACTCTAAGGAGTAGTTCATGCACTAGCAGACAATGTATTAAATATCTTGTAAATGCCAAGCAAAGTTTGATCATTGTCAGAAAACCACTTCTATTGTACAGTTGGTTGCATGACTAGGAGTGTTTTGCTGTGATGTAAATCTACAGGGTGGGCCATTTATATGGATACACCTTAATAAAATGGGAATGGTTGGTGATATTAACTTCCTGTTTGTGGCACATTAGTATATGTGAGGGGGGAAACTTTTCAAGATGGGTGGTGACCATGGCGGCCATTTTGAAGTTGGCCATTTTGAATCCAACTTTAGTTTTTTCAATAGGAAGAGGGTCATGTGACACATCAAACTTATTGGAAATTTCACAAAAACAATGGTGTGCTTGGTTTTATGGTAACTTCATTCTTTCATGAGTTATTTACAAGTTTCTGACCACTTATAAAATGTGTTCAATGTGCTGCCATTGTGTTGGATTGTCAATGCAACCCTCTCCCACTCTTCACACACTCATAGCAACACCGCAGGAGAAATTCTAGCACAGGCTTCCAGTACCCGTAGTTTCAGGTGGTGCACATCTTGTAGCTTCACAGCATAGACAATTGCCTTTAGATGACCCCAAAGATAAAAGTCTAAGGGGGTCAGATCGGGAGACCTTGGCGGCCATTCAACTTGCCCACGACGACCAATCCACTTTCCAGGAAACTGTTCATCTAGGAATGCTCGGACCTGACACCCAAAATGTGGTGGTGCACCATCTTGCTGGAAAATTTCAGGGAACGTCCAGCTTCAGTGCATAAAGAGGAAAACACATCATCAGTGTGTGAAGAGTGGGAGAAGAGGGTTGCATTGACAATCTAACACAATGGGCAGCACATTGAACGCCATGGTCACCACCCATCTTGAAAAGTTTCCCCCCTCACATATACTAATGTGCCACAAACAGGAAGTTAATATCACCAACCATTCCCATTTTATTAGGGTGTATCCATATAAATGGCCCACCCTGTATATATAAGCCTATTGTCTACCTATACCAATCCAATCCAAACACTGCTAACGCTACTTTCAAAACAGCGCTTTGGTTTCCGGCTTTGACATCTGGCAGGGAATCTCAAAACCGGACCAAAATAGTTTGATTTAATACTTCAGGATGCATCCGCTCCGTTAGGATGTGGTTGTGTTAAATTAAAATGGAAAAACCGGATCCATCACAAAAAACTATGTAAGACAATGGGTTATGGTTCTTTTTTTTTTTTTTTATGATCAGAAAAAAAATGGATCTGGCACCATTGGATTACATTGTTTTTAGTGACTAATCCGGTTTGTTCTGTTTTGATGAACATACACAAATTCGCAGATTGCAGCTGATGCATCCTGAATAGACCATACCCAATTCAGAAAACATTGGCCCTAAACGGAACTGTTTTGGCATGGTTTTGAGATCCGGCAAAGGAATGCCAAAACGCAAAAGCCTGAAAGTAGCCTTACATGTACAAGCAACTTGTGAGCTGCACGTTGTTGTCAACTGTATTATAAGAGGTTTACACACTGTATATGTGTACATAAGAGGACAACTCCTTCAGATAACGTCCTGATAATAGACCTATGAAGAAAGGATGTACAAATGAAAATCTTGGTATAGCTTATTATAATAATTTGTGGCATCACAAATGCTTGTAACAACTGCAACCGGTGTGCTGTTTTTTCTCATCATGTAATTCTTTACAGTTCATATGCATTCACTTTAAAGCTGTGCATTTTATATATACACACCTCTTGGTCTTTGTACATATTCATAATATTACCAGCACTTTATCTCAAATTTATAATTGTCAATTCACAGATGTTATGATATTCACATTGCAATCCTGGTAAATAATTCAATACAATCTTTTCAATGACCTTATGTCATGGCTTCTTTGTAAGTCAAATATATGAAGATACAGCAACTTGAAATACATCACAGTATTAGAGGAAAATCTGGCAATATCTACAGTATCTACATGTACATACACATCACCACACCAGGATAGTTCTACAAAGTCTTGAGTAGTTAGTTAAATTTGAATCTGAGGTACTTTGGAGAATATAGCCCAAAACAGAGGGGGTCATTTATGAAGCTGACTTTTCCATGCTGACGCCAGGTCTAAGGAAGTGGGAGTGGCATGGGCGGTGAAGAGATTGGGCTGGCAGGCCCGTCTCATTTACCATTTTATATGCCTGTTTCAGGCGTAGAAAAATATGTAAATGTAAGACAGCTGTCTTACATCTAGAAGCGGTGGTGGATCCGCTGAAGTTATGAAGCGGCACAGGCCTCTTACTAACTCCAGAGGATCCACCGCCAGAGCAGGGGTTTATTAAGACCAGTGTCTAAAACGCAGGTCTTAATAAATGACCCTCATAGTCCCTTTACATTACTGCATTAGATTAAAAGGCCACTGTGAGCCATCATGGTGTGACATGCCAGCATTTAAGGATTACAATAATTGAAAAGTTAATTCCGTATATAAAAAGAGCAATGTTACATTCAGAGACACATATGTGAAGGATCCTAGGCCAGGGCAATATGGTTTGTTCTGGCTGCACAGTTCCATAATGTTTCTAAAAGATGCTTTAGTAATTTTAAATATGTTGGTATTTTTTCATATAACATTGTAAATTGAATATACTATTGATAGATTCAGATTTTGGCTTAATGGATATACCCAATTTAAGCATGTTATGCTCTACTCTATTTTAATATAATAAAGAAAACAAGTAAGTTTGTTACCAATTCTCCAAATGCAAAGCTCATAGAAATTGCACTACTGTATCTGGTTTCCACGCACATGTTTCTGTCCATTTGAGGAAGGAGATGTGATAAATGTCACATTATTATTACAAATGGCTTTAGAAACTACTGTCCACTTAAAGTATTCCAGATCACTTTAGCTAAATTCAGAGAGATACAGATTTATTTATTGTGAACCTATAAATTAGATATGCCATTAAGAAAATGACCTAAAAGCACTCCTCAGTTCATGCACTGTGCAAGGCCAATGTCTTCAAATGGTAAGTAAATCCCTGTTTGAATTACTAAGATGCAAATGTTACATACATATTTAAGATTACTTTTTTTTCTTCTTCACGGCAAAGTTTTTGTATTGCCACTTTTCTCTATTTCTGGGGCAAACTCATTCATCACTCTTCTAGCCAAAGGATTAGTAGTTTTTAAAAGCTCTGCGGCAGATGGGCGGGTACCCAGGCTGCTCTTGCTGCCCTTCCTTTGGAGAAGCGCCTTAAAGTCTTCATTTTTGCTGGTGGTCCGAATTATACTCAGTGTTCCATATGAAGAATCACTATTGGAGCTTAATGAATTCTTGACTGGTGACACTGAGCTTTGTCTGCTGCTAAATGAATCTGCAGAGTCTTTCCAACCTAGTAACTTCCTTTTTGACCTGAGGGGAAAAAAATGTAATACAGTTTATATTTTTTATGTCAGAAAGAATTTATATTGTTTGTAATAAAGTGCAGATTAGTTACTTCTACCACAAGAGCTGATACCTGTGAATGACTGTAAATAAATCTTCAGTGGTCCGTGAACTCACAAAAACCTCATCATCATCTTCAGTGATGGAGTCTGCTGTTTTGCTTGATACACATTTATTTTCTTCTTGCATTTCTATGTGGTTTCCTATAGTACAGACACAATGGGATCAAACAACAAATAATTAAAAAATATGGTACATTTGTTATATTTATAGTTCAAAGCCATATCAGAGTAAAGATCACAAGGAACAAAGGGGCAAAACTGCATGTTAGTCTGGTTTGCTACTGAAACAGCTTTAGAAATTTTCCTTAGAGCTCATGCACATGAATGTGTGAGGCCTTTGCCAGTATTGCGGCCCGCAAACAGCGGGTCTGCAATATACAGTCACCGGGCATGTGCGTTCTATATCACTGATGCGCAGCCATTCACTTCACTTGCTTCTGCCCCTTTGTTTCATCAATTTGCAGGGGTCCCAGGACCCAGGCTCTCAATAAAAATGTCTGACATGTCACTAGGACATGTCAGAAGTGCTTTCAAACATTAGTAACTCTTTAAAGGGGTTGGTTCCATCTGCATACTTATGACATGTCTACCTATAAAACACACATCTCTTAAGAATGGGGACATATCTCATACTGCCATTAATGGAGAGATGGCTTTGCATGCATGGTTCTCTCCATGTACTTCTATGGGAGTTTCAAAAAATAAGTAAGCACACTTAACATTGGTGAATGGAGAGAGATGCACTTGAGTGGTCACATCTTCATTGGTAGCGGTGTGAGATGGGTACCGTTTTCAAGGCAGGTGCATGTCCCAGAGATGGAAACCACATCTATCAGTCATTTATGGCACATTTTGTGGACATGACATACAAGAATAGAATGCAATACGTCACAGATAGGGATGAGCGAACCCGGGTTCGTACCGAATTTTGGGGTGTCCGTGACACCGACCCGAACATTTTAGTAAACGTCCAGGTTTGGGTTCGGTGTGCGTTGCTTTCTTGGCGCTTTTTGAAAGGCTGCGAAGCAGCCAATCAACAAGCGTCATACTACTTGCCCCAAGAGGCCGTCACAGCCATGCCTACTATTGGCATGGCTGTGATTGGCCAGTGCAGCATATGACCCAGCCTCTATTTAAGCTGATCAGTGTAGGGAGAGGATGCAGCTGCGACTGTTAGGGCGAGATTAGGCAGTGATTAACTCCTCCAAAAGACTTAATTCAGTGATCGATCTACAGCTGTGGATCATTGAACTGCTGCTATTCAATTGCTCACTGTTTTTAGGCTGCCCAGAGCGTTTTTCATTCACTTTTTTCTGGCTGCCACCAAGTACATTTAACCATCAATAGAGTGGTTATTTGTTGGCTATATCCTACATATGGGGCAAGCTGTCACCAAGTGCAAACCATCAATAATGTGGTTATTTTTTTGGCTATATCCTACATATTGGGCAAGCTGTCACCAAGTGCATTTAACCATCAATAGTGTGGTTATTTTTTGGCTATATCCTACATCAGGGTCAAGCTGTCACCAAGTGCATTTAACCATCAATAGTGTGGTTATTTTTTGGCTATATCCTACATCAAGGGCTTGGCTGTGCTTGCTATTTTATTGAGGGGTGAAATACAATTGCCAAAATAGCAGTACCCTAAATCAGATGTTTCAGCTGTGGCCAGCCAATTGTAATACTGTCTGCTGTCTGGCAAAAGATATATTTTTGTTCAGGGTTGAAATACAATTCCCAACTTAGCAATTTCCTAAATTAGTGGTTTCTGCTGTATCAGGGCTACTTTAAATCTATTCATTAAAAGGGTATATAAGATTCAAGGTGCAGATAGGGTCATTCTCAATAACTTCACATAACGCTACTGTGCAATTCCAAGTCTAATTCTATCCGTAAACGTATACCGGTCATCCAGCGCCTAAATACTAGGCCTCAAATTTATATTCAGCTAAATCTGTCCTTACTGCTGTGCCTTTATTAGTGTAATACGGTACCTAAATACAAACCGGATTCCAAAAAAGTTGGGACACTATACAAATCGTGAATAAAAACTGAATGCAATGATGTGGAGGTGCCAACTTCTAATATTTTATTCAGAATAGAACATAAATCACGGAACAAAAGTTTAAATTGAGAAAATGTACCATTTTAAGGGAAAAATATGTTGAATCAGAATTTCATGGTGTCAACAAATCCCAAAAAAGTTGGGACAAGGCCATTTTTACCACTGTGTGGAATCTCCCCTTCTTCTTACAACACTCATTAGACGTCTGGGGACCGAGGAGACCAGTTTCTCAAGTTTAGAAATAGAAATGCTCTCCCATTCTTGTCTAATACAGGCCTCTAACTGTTCAATCGTCTTGGGCCTTCTTTGTTGCACCTTCCTCTTTATGATGCGCCAAATGTTCTCTGTAGGTGAAAGATCTGGACTGCAGACTGGCCATTTCAGTACCCGGATCCTTCTCCTACGCAGCCATGATGTTGTGATTGATGCAGAATGTGGTCTGGCATTATCTTGTTGAAAAATGCAGGGTCTTCCCTGAAAGAGATGATGTCTGGATGGGAGCATATGTTGTTCTAGAACCTGAATATATTTTTCTGCATTGATGATGCCTTTCCAGACATGCAAGCTGCCCATGCCACACGCACTAATGCAACCCCATACCATCAGAGATGCAGGCTTCTGAACTGAGCGTTGATAACAACTTGGGTTGTCCTTGTCCTCTTTGGTCCGGATGACATGGCGTCCCAGATTTCCAAAAAGAACTTTGAATCGTGACTCGTCTGACCACAGAACAGTCTTCCATTTTGCCACACTCCATTTTAAATGATCCCTGGCCCAGTGAAAACGCCTGAGCTTGTGGATCTTGCTTAGAAATGGCTTCTTCTTTGCACTGTAGAGTTTCAGCTGACAACGGCAGATGGCACGGTGGATTGTGTTCGCTGACAATGGTTTCTGGAAGTATTCCTGAGCCCATTCTGTGATTTCCTTTACAGTAGCATTCCTGTTTGTTGTGCAGTGTTGTTTAAGGGCCCGGAGATCACGGGCATCCAGTATGGATTTACGGCCTTGACCTTTACGCACAGAGATTGTTCCAGATTCTCTGAATCTTCGGATGATGTTATGCACAGTTGATGATGATAGGTTTAAAGTCTTTGCAATTTTTCGCTGGGTAACACCTTTCTGATATTGCTCCACTATCTTTCTGCGCAACATTGTGGGAATTGGTGATCCTCTACCCATCTTGGCTTCTGAGAGACACTGCCACTCTGAGAAGCTCTTTTTATACCCAATCATGTTGCCAATTGACCTAATTAGTGTTAATTGGTCTTCCAGCTCTTCGTTATGCTCAAATTTACTTTTTCCAGCCTCTTATTGCTACTTGTCCCAACTTTTTTGGGATTTGTTGACACCGTGAAAATTTGAATCAACGTATTTTTCCTTTAAAGGGTCAACTTTTTTGGGATTTGTTGACACCGTGAAAATTTGAATCAACGTATTTTTCCTTTAAAGGGTTTCTACCACTTCGGTTTCACATATTTAGCTGTCAGACACTAGCGATCCGCTAGTGTCTGCTCTGCCCAACCATCCTAATATAATTGCTTTTGGGGCAGCCGTTTTGCTAAAAAAAGAACTTTTATTAATATGCTAATGAGCCTCTAGGTGCTATGGGGCGTCATTAGCACCTAGAGGCTCCGTCTACCTTCAGAAACTGCCGCCGCCCAGCGCGTCCCTCCAGCCCGCCCATCTCCTCCTGAATGCGATCCTCCTTGTGAGCGCCTGTATTCGGAGCATGCGCAGTGAATGTCTGACAGCTTCCCTGCTCAGACATCTCCACTGCGCCTGTTCCTCGGAGCACTATGGCGTCATCGCGTAGGCGCAGTGGAGAGCAGACACTAGCGGATCGTTAGTGTCTGACAGCTAAATATGTGAAACCGAAGTGGTAGAAACCCTTTAAAATGATACATTTACTCGGATTAAACATTTGATCTGTCATCTACGTTCTATTACAAATAAAATATTGACATTTGCCATCTCCACATCATTGCATTCAGTTTTTATTCACAATTTGTATAGTGTCCCAACTTTTTTGGAATCCGGTTTGTAGATAGCCAGATAGTGTTAGGTGTCTGTAAAAAAAAGGCCTAAATTTGAATTCAATACATTGGGCCAAATAATATTTTTGTTATTGTGGTGAACGGTAACAATGAGGAAAACATCTAGTAAGGGACGCGGACATGGTCGTGGTGGTGTTAGTGGACCCTCTGGTGCTGGGAGAGGACGTGGCCGTTCTGCCACAGCCACACGTCCTAGTGTACCAACTACCTCAGGTCCCAGTAGCCGCCATAATTTACAGCGATATTTGGTGGGGCCCAATGCCGTTCTAAGGATGGTAAGGCCTGAGCAGGTACAGGCATTAGTCAATTGGGTGGCCGACAGTGGATCCAGCTTGTTCACATTATCTCCCACCCAGTCTTCTGCAGAAAGCGCACAGATGGCGCCTGAAAACCAAGCCCATCAATCTGTCACATCACCCCCATGCATATCAGGGAAACTGTCTGAGCCTCAAGTTATGCTGCAGTCTCTTATGCTGTTTGAAGACTCTGCTGGCAGGGTTTCCCAAGGGCATCCACCTAGCCCTTCCCCAGCGGTGGAAGACATAGAATGCACTGACGCACAACCACTTATGTTTCCTGATGATGAGGACATAAGAATACCACCTCAGCACGTCTCTGATTATGAAACACAGGTGCCAACTGCTGCGTCTTTCTGCAGTGTGCAGACTGAACAGGAGGTCAGGGAGGAAGACTGGGTGGAAGACGATGCAGGGGACGATGAGGTCCTAGACCCCACATGAAGGTCGTGCCACTGACTTTTAGAGTTCGGAGGAAGAGGCAGTGGTGAGACCGAGCCAACAGCGTAGCAAAAGAGGGAGCAGTGGGCAAAAGCAGAACACCCACCACCAAGAGACTCCGCCTGCTACTGACCGCCGCCATCTGGGACCGAGCACCCCAAAGGCAACTTCAAAGAGTTCCCTGGCGTGGCAGTTCTTCAAACAATGTGCTGATGACAAGACCCGAGTGGTTTGCACGCTGTGCCATCAGAGCCTGAAGCGAGGCATTAACGTTCTGAACCTTAGCACAACCTGCATGACCAGGCACCTGCGTGCAAAGCATGAACTGCAGTGGAGTAAACACCTTAAAAACAAGAAACTCACTCAGACTCCCCCTGCTACCTCTTCTGCTGCTGCCGCCTCTGGAGGAACGTTGGCACCTGCCGCCCAGCAAACAGAGGATGTACCACCAACACCACCACCTCTGTCACCAAGCATCTCAACCATGTCACACGGCAGCGTTCAGCTCTCCATCTCACAAACATTTGAGAGAAAGCGTAAATTCCCACCTAGCCACCCTCGATCCATGGCCCTAAATGCCAGCATTTCTAAACTACTGGCCTATGAAATGCTGTCATTCAGGCTGGTGGACACAGACAGCTTCAAACAGCTCATGTCGCTTGCTGTCCCACAGTATGTTGTTCCCAGCCGCCACTACTTCTCCAAGAGAGCCGTGCACAACCAAGTATCCGATAAAATCAAGTGTGCACTGCGCAATGCCATCTGTGGCAAAGTCCACCTAACCACAGATACGTGGACCAGTAAGCACGGCCAGGGACGCTATATCTCCCTAACTGCACACTGGGTAAATGTAGTGGTGGCTGGGCCCCAGGCGGAGAGCTGTTTGGCGCACAAGGATTGCAGGGCAACATTCTTTGCCTCCTGTAGCCTCCTCCTCCTACTCGGCTTCCTCCTCCTCTTCTTCCACCTGCTCATCCAGTCAGCCACACACCTTCACCACCAACTTCAGCACAGCCCGGGGTAAATGTCAGCAGGCCATTCTGAAACTCATATGTTTGGGGTACAGGTCCCACACCGCACAGGAGTTTTGGCGGGGTATTGAACAACAGACCGACGAGTGGTTGCTGCCGGTGAGCCTCAAGCCCGGCCTGGTGGTGTGCGATAATGGTCAAAATCTCGTTGCAGCTCTGGGACTAGCCGGTTTGACGCACATCCCTTGCCTGGCGCATGTACTGAATTTGATGGTGCAGAAATTCATTCACAACTACCCCGACATGTCAGAGCTGCTGCATAAAGTGCGGCCGTCTGTGCGCTCTTCCGGCGTTCACATCCTGCTGCTGCTCGCCTGTCTGCGCTACAACGTAATTTTGGCCTTCCCGCTCACCGCCTCATATGCGACGTGCCCACCAGGTGGAATTCCACCTTGCACATGCTGTACAAACTGTGCGAGCAGCAGCAGGCCATTGTGGAGTTTCAGCTGCAGCACGGACGGGTCAGTCGCACTGCGGAACAGCACCACTTCACCATCAATGACTGGGCCTCCATGCGAGACCTGTGCGCCCTGTTGCGCTGTTTCGAGTACTCCACCAACTGGCCAGTGGCGATGACGCCGTTATCAGCGTTACAATACCACTTCTATGTCTACTTGAGAAAACACTTAGGGCGATGATGGAAGAGGAGGTGACCCAGGAGGAGGAGGAGGAGGAGGAGGAGGAAGAGGGGTCATTTTTAGCACTTTCAGGCCAGTCTCTTAGAAGTGACTCAGAGGGAGGTTTTTTGCAACAGCAGAGGCCAGGTACAAATGTGGCCAGCCAGGGCCCACTACTGGAGGACGAGGAGGAGGTGGAGGAGGATGAGGATGAAGCATGATCACAGTGGGGTGTCACCCAACGCAGCTCGGGCCCATCACTGATGCGTGGCTGGGGGGGAACGCAGGACGATGACGATACGCCTCCCACAGAGGACAGCTTGTCCTTACCTCTGGGCAGCCTGACACACATGAGCAACTACATGCTGCAGTGCCTGCGCAACAACAGCAGAGTTGCCCACATTTTAACGTGTGCGGACTACTGGGTTGCCACCCTGCTGGATCCACGGTACAAAGACAATGTGCCCACCTTACTTCCTGCACTGGAGCGTGATAGGAAGATGCGCAAGTACAAGCGCACGTTGGTAGACGCGCTACTGAGAGCGTTCCCAAATGTCACAGGGGAACAAGTGGAAGCCCAAGGCCAAGGCAGAGGAGGAGCAAGAGGTCGCCAAGGCAGCTGTGTCATGGCCAGCTCCTCTGAGGGCAGGGTTAGCATGGCAGAGATGTGGAAAAGTTTTGTCAACACGCCACAGCTAACTGCACCACCACCTGATACGCAACGTGTTAGCAGGAGGCAACATTTCACTAACATAGTGGAACAGTACGTGTTCACACCCCTCCACGTACTGACTGATGGTTCGGCCCCATTCAACTTCTGGGTCTCTAAATTGTCCTCGTGGCCAGAGCTAGCCTTTTATGCCTTGGAGGTGCTGGCCTGCCCGGCGGCCAGCGTTTTGTCTGAACGTGTATTCAGCATGGCAGGGGGCGTCATTACAGACAAACGCAGCCGCTTGTCTACAGCCAACGTGGACAAGCTGACGTTCATAAAAATGAACCAGGAATGGATCCCACAGGACCTGTCCATACCTTGTGCAGATTAGACATTAACTACTTCCCCTTAACCATATATTATTGTACTCCAGGGCACTTCCTCATTCAATCCTATTTTTATTTTCATTTTACCATTATATTGCGGGGCAACCCAAAGTTGAATGAACCTCTCCTCTGTCTGGGTGCCGGGGCCTAAATATATGACAATGGACTGTTACAGTGGTGGGTGATGTGAAGCATGATTCTCTGCTATGACATGAACACTGATTCTCTGCTGGCATGAAGCCTGAATCTCTGTTATGGGACCTCTCTCCTCTGCCTGGGTGCCGGGGCCTAAATATCTGACAATGGACTGTTCCAGGGTTGGGTGACGTGAAGCCTGATTCTCTTTCTATAACATGAAGACTGACAATGGACTGTTACAGTGGTGGGTGATGTGAAGCATGATTCTCTGCTATGACATGAACACTGATTCTCTGCTGGCATGAAGCCTGAATCTCTGTTATGGGACCTCTCTCCTGCCTGGGTGCCGGGGCCTAAATTATATGACAATGGACTGTTCCAGTGTTGGGTGACGTGAAGCCTGATTCTCTGCTATGACATGAAGACTGATTCTCTGCTGACATGAAGCCAGATTCTCTGCTATGGGACCTCTCTCCTCTGCCTGAGTGCCTGGGCATAAATATATGACAATGGACTGTAACAGTGGTGGGTGACGTGAAGCCAGATTCTCTGCTATGGGACCTCTCTCCAATTGATATTGGTTAATTTTTATTTATTTTATTTTAATTAATTTCCCTATCCACATTTGTTTGCAGGGGATTTACCTACATGTTGCTGCCTCAACTCTAGTCACAGATCTTTTTTTTCTGCCAGTTAAACAAAGATAACAATACATATCCTTTTTTCTAATCTGTATTTATTTTATGATAGCAGATTTTATTTTTTGTTATGAGAGGCTGCCATCTAGTCTGAGCTGTTGTGCAGCAATATATACAGTGCCTTGCAAAAGTATTCACCCCCCCTGACTTTTTTTTTGTATTTTATTACATTACAGCCTTAAGTTCAATGTTTTGTTAATCTGAATTCTATGTGATGGATCAGAACACAATAGTCTAAGTTGGAGAAGTGAAATGAGAAAAATATATAAATAAAAGTATTGTTTAGAAATAGAAAACAGACAATTGGCATGTGCATATGTATTCACCCCTTTGTTAGGAAGCCCATAAAAAGCTCTGGTGCAGCTAATTACCTTCAAAAGTCACATAATTTGTGAAATGTCCACCTGTATGCAATCTAAGCGTCACATGATCTGTCATCACATATTCACACCTTTTTTGAAAGGCCCCAGAGACTGCAACACCTAAGCAAGAGGCATCACTAACCAAACACTGCCATAAAGACCAATGATCTATCCAAACAAGTAAAGGACAATGTTGTTGAGAAGTACAAGTCAGGGTTAGGTTATAAAAAAAGATCCGACTCTTTGATGATGCCCAGGAGCACAACAGCAAACCTGCCAAGAAACAGTCGCCCACCAAAACTCACAGACCGGGTAAGGAAGGCATTAATCAGAGAGGCAGCAGAGAGACCTAAGGTAACCCTGGAGGAGCTGCAGAGTTCCACAGCAGAGCATCTGTACATAGGATGACAATAAGTCGTACGCTCCATAGAGCTGGGCTTTATGGAAGAGTTTGTCACAGACACTAAAGATTTTAGAGAAGGCAAGATCTTTGATTTCATCAAAACAAGAGGAAAAAACAGTCTAGAAAGTGAAACAAAACAGTCCTCCTTTAAATAGGAGACAGACCCTTAGACGAACACAGGTCCTAGCGGTAATATAAGAGGAAAAAGCTGAGGTAGAGGCCGCAGGCAGGATACCAACAGAGGTCACATGAGATCAGAGAGAAGACACAGAGGAGTTTTTTTAGGGTCAATACAGCCGATGTCAGATTATCAACTAAAACTGAAAAGAGATGTAAAAGATGAACTACAAATTGTCAACCTGTCCAAAAGGTAATTTACGGAAACAGAAATGAGGCTGTTAACAAAGGGTCTCTCTTAAGTCCCGGACTGTAAATATAACCTGTTTAGCTGGGTTAAGGACATAAATCTTTTTGTCAGAAGGCTAAAATGTCATAAGTTCTTCCTGAAACAATGATAAAAACCAGTGTTTGAAACTGGGTATTGCACAGGAAGAGCTATCAGATGTCAAACTGCTAGCGGGACTTATGGAGGAGAGTGAACGGGACATCTTGGGAACAATATGTATAATGTCATCTATATTATATGTTCCTCCCTAAGGGGTTGTTAGTGTCGGACCCTTCACTGACCTCCAAATGCCCTCCATAAAGAACCCCTAGATTAGTGACTATTCACCACATGATGCGTTCTTGACAGTCATTACTGAATAACTCAGAATGCTGGGCGTGAGGGGTTTAAAGACATCAAATCTCACTCAGATAGAATACGAGGCTCTTGATACCCTACAAAATGACCAGACTATTGTCATTAAACCCTCTGATAAATGGGGAAATATAGTGTTTTTTGAGAGATTTGCCGACTTATTCTAGATGACAAGAAATGTTACGAAAAATGTTACAATAGGGGAACACCTATCCAACGTCACCAAACAGGATGATACCCCATTAGCACAACATGTGCTGCAGTACCAAAAAGGAACATCTAACTGTATAAGTTTTCCGGGAATTGAACAAGTTAAACCCTCACCAAGAGAAGGGGACATTGATAACCTGTTGCTCCGTAAAGAACCAGAGTGGACATTTAGGCTCCACGCTGTAAAACCGAATGGACTAAATGACTTTATTTCATACACCTGCTTAATATGAGCACGTTGGGGCACTGTACTATAGAGTAGGTACACATATACAGCTGCGGTGCCCCCCCATAATAAATAAAAATTCTGACTGCACTTTCCTCTTCTGCCTTGCCGTCGTTTTTTTTTTTTTTTTAGAAAAGTTAGATCTCAACCTCGAATGGACAATCTGTGGGCCCAGTAGCCTGTGGATCTAGTAGCCACAGTGAATCTGTGGGTTCACTGTGGGTGAAGTAGCCTTGCCACATACTTGGGATATTACATATCCGGTATCATTCTGTAATATCCTGCAATACATCTATTTATTCATCAGTGTGATTATCAGCATATATATATATATATATATATATATATATACATCCCATAGTCATATTGGGGGCATAGTAGAAATACATGGCCAGGTATATTCACTAATGAAACATACATCTCTATCATCCGGTATTTAGCGCTCACCAAGGCAGCAGGAAGACTGGCATTGATTCATAGCTCCTCGTCCTATTGGATGTATCGCTGTGTTGCTCCACCAGGATGAGTGGCTATTGGCTTTTTAAGGAGTGCACTGTGGTGGCTATGCTATGGTCGTCATAGTGCCGGGGCTACGCCGAGCTGTGCACTCAACATCAGAAGCGTGTGGTACTTAGTTTGTTACTTTGTCACTTTGTTTCAATAACATGCGCCGACTCCTGATGAATGGCTGGTGGTGTCCAGCCAAGAAAAGCTTCGATCAGGGAATGTATATGGGGTGATCACCCCCCTGTCATGGATCACCCCCCTGTAAGGCTCCATTCAGACGTCCGTATGTGTTTTGCGGATCCGATGCGTGGATCCGTAAAACGCATACGGACGTCTAAATGGAGCCTTACAGGGGGGTGATCATCCCATATAGACTCCCTGATCACCCCCCTGTAAGGCTCCATTCAGACGTCCGCATGTGTTTTAGTGAATCCGATACGTGGATCCGCAGATCCGCAAAACACATACGGACGTCTGAATTGAGCCTTACAGGGGGGTGATCAATGAGAGGGGGGGTTATCAATGACAGGGGGGGTTATCAATGACAGGGGGTGATCAGGGAGTGTATATGGGGTGATCACCCCCCTGTCATTGATCACCCCCCTGTAAGGCTCCATTCAGACTTCCGTATGTGTTTTACAGAGCCACGGATCCATGGATCGGATCCGCAAAACACATACGGACGTCTGAATGGAGCCATACAGGGGGGTGATCAATGACAGGGGGTGATCAATGACAGGGGGGTGATCAATGACAGGGGGGTGATCAGGGAGTCTATATCAGGGGTTAATAACGGGTTAATAAGGGACTAGGGGGGTGTAGTGTAGTGTGGTGCTTGGTGCTACTTATTACAGAGCTGCCTGTGTCCTCTGGTGGTCGATCCAAGCAAAAGGGACCACTAGAGGACCAGGTAGCAGGTATATTAGACACTGTTATCAAAACAGCGTCTAATATACCTGTTAGGGGTTAAAAAAAAAAATCGCATATACAGCCTGCCAGCGAACGATTGCCGCTGGCAGGCTGTAGATCCACTCGCTACCGGCAGATCCCACCTAAGATGTATCAGGAGGTGAAAGATATGGTGGCTAGCATGTTGGAGAACTGGGTGATCTAGGAGAGTCAAAGTCCGTGGGCTGCTCCGGTAGTCTTAGTGCGGAAGAAAGACGGGAGTCTCCGGTTCTGCTTGGACTATCGGAAGCTGAATGCTCAGACCGCCCAGGATTCCTACCCTCTTCCGCGGACTGAGGAGTCATTATCAGCCCTAAGGCAAGCAAAGCTATTCTCAACTCTTGACCTGGCTACTAAGTACTGGTAGGTGCCGGTGGCCAAGAAGGACAAAGCCAAGATGGCCTTCATTCTACCTATGGGACTCTACGAGTTCAACCGGATGCCCTTCAGCCTCTCCAATGCTTCGGGGACATTCAAGCGATTTTATGGAACACTGTCTGGGGGACCTCAACTTCCAATCAGTATTGATATACCTGGATGACATAGTAGTGTTCAGGGCTTCCTTTAAAGATCACCTCCAGAAGCTGAGACAAGTCTATGGGCTCAAGATCAAGCCAAAAAAATGCCAGCTGTTCCGACAGCAGATAGAGTACTTAGGACATGTGGTCTCCCAGGAGGGGGTAAAACCAGCCCCCAGCAAGGTGGTGGTCGTTCAGAAGTGGCCCCAGCCAATTACGCTACGGGAGGTACGGGCGTTCGCGCACTTGAGCAAAGATGGTTGGCCCGCCTCTCTAAGTACCAATACCACATCAAGTTCTGGTCCGGTAGGGAGAACAGCAACGCTGATGCACTCTCTCGAGTTCCAGTAGGACAGTCGACTCAGAGAGCTGATGATGATTTAGAGGATACTGAAACTCCTGACCTTGGTCGCTTACCTCTGTTCCCGGATGTGGCACATTCAAGTGGGTTGGAGTCTGGAATGACGCTGGGGCTGGGGAAAATGTTGACTGATTGGGAGAGAGTCCAGGATTTGTGGAAAGTTAAAGAATGGGTTCGGAAGCAAGATCTGGTCTCGGCCAGAAGAACGAGCCCTCCTGACCCCAGAGGGTCAGAAGTTGTTAAGGCAGTGGGACAAGCTGACAATTACCCAGGGCCTCCTGTGCCGGAACATATACTTACAGTCAGAGCTTTAGTACCAGCAACAGATTGTCATTCCCATGTCGTTGGTACCGGAGGCCGCCAGGGAAGCTCATGAAAAGGGAGCTCATTTTGGGAGCGACAAAACATTCAAGTGGCTCCAACGGCTGGTATACTGTCCAGATCTGGCCGACATGGTGGCCGCGGTGGTCTTAACTGTCGATCCTGTGGGTTGAGTAAGAGTACTGAGCAGCGGGCTCCTGTGCAGACCATCCGCACCTCCGCGCCCCTAGAACTTCTGATGATCGATTATGTACAGATTGGATATTCTACCTCGGGACACTCGTACTGTCTAGTCATGACAGATCACTTTACAAAGTATGCGGTGGCTGTGCCCACCAGAGACCAAACCGCAGAGTCGGCCGCCAAAGTTGTCTGTAAACACTCTATACAGGTGTTCGGGTGTCCACAGAGGATACATTCTGACCAGGGAGCATGTTTTCAGGGTACTCTAATGAATAAACTGTACCAAACGTATGGGATTGAACGTTCCTGAACCACTCTATCACCCACAATGAAACGGGGCGTGCGAACACTTTAATCGCACTTTGCTTCAGATGCTGCAGACTCTGGAAGACAGTCAGAAAGCCCAGTGGCCCACGTACCTACCTGAGTTGATGTGGGCCTATAACAACAGAGAACACAGTACAAACGGATACTCTCCATTTATGCTCATGTTTGGACGAGCCAGACGGGAGATTAAAGATCTCCACATGCCTAACCCGATGGGGCCCCCACGAGAAGTACCACCGCATGGGTGCAGGAGCACCACCGCCGGCTGAGAGTGGTCCACAAGGTTGTGGGGGAGCGCCTCGGACAGGTGGTACACCTAAGACCAGTGCAGAAAGATGGTGTAACGGATCTCCTGGCACCCCGACCAGGTACCGCCGTCGATAGATGCTCCTAGTGCTTCCCGAGGACTCCAAGCACTCCACTTGACACTGATACCACCACAGGAACCAGGAACAGGAACAGCTCTTACAAGAGCTAGGAGTAATAGCCAGGTGAGTATACACGTATAGCAATCCCCACACACATGAGACGAGGCTCTATGTTGAATGGAAAACAGCAACTCTTTATTGAGGGCTACCCGCCTGTATTTATGCAGGTCCCCATCTGGTGGACACGTCCCTAGGGAACCAGAAGGAAGACTGTGACACAGGACAGATATACAGTAATTCAGAATACACAGACACAATACATCCCCACAATGCATCATGGTCTCCTCCTCTCTGCCCTGGAGACACCTGAGGAGCAATTCAATTATCTCTCAGGACAAAGGGAAATCGCCAATACACATGTGGGGACAACAGGACAGAAATCACCATTTAAACATACAATGTCACAACCCTTACAGTAAATACAGACATTTAACATATCCCCAGATAGCTCAAGTCTGAGTGCATATTATTAGATGAATGGCACTCAGACTACACGAATACACTAAAATTAGCTATCTGGGTACCCTTACATAACATACAATAAAATTCCAAAGACAGAAAAATGCATGAACTTATATAACTATGCCGCTATTGCATAAAACCGGTGCATACAACATGGGACAGTAATCACATTGTAAGAGGCTGGCAAGTAGTCCTCTCCAAGCACTCGTTGCAACCTCAAAAGAGGGGAGTTTGTCACAGGTGGGTATGTCCCTGGTGATCAGGTGATGGTCAAAGCCAAAAGTCAGTCAGGGACGTTGGATGGATGGTGGGAGGCAGTTCCATACACGGTGAAGAGAAGGGTAGACCCCGCTATTCCAGTCTATGAGGAAGAGCTTCAGGGGACAGGGGGACCCTCAAGGAACTTACAACATATGTTGAGACATTGCAATTTTGATGACCCGGTGTGTGTAGAGGGGGTGCCTCCTCACGCTCAGGGTATGGAGGAAAGTCCCTCAGAAGAGGAAGAGGAGGAATGGTGGGTCATCCCTGCCCAAGTGTCCACAGAGGTTCTGGCCGTGGCAGGTTTGCCACCCAGATGGAATGCTGAGCAATCAGCAGCTCCTCTCTTGTCAAATATGCCTGATGTCCCCAGTGTTTCTGAAACCCCCAATCTGAGAAGGTCAGCGAGGCCCAATGCTGGTGTGCCTCCACAGCACTATGCCCAGTATGAGTTTGTATGGGGAGAGTTGCCGAGTGCGACAACTTCTAGTGGGGTGGCATGTGAGATTGTGAATATGCTCTGCCTGTATAAGGTTTATGTTTAAAGTGTACTTAAACTGTCGTTTGGCATTCTGGGCACTAGAGGCCACTGTTTTGCAGCTACAACCAGCACACTCTGGGATTTGCATATGTAAAGTAGGTGATGACTTGTGTTGCTGCTTATGAGTGAACCAGGAAGTGTTGATATGACATGGTGGAAGGATTGTGCTGTGAGGGACTAAATCCGATTCCATCCTGGCTTGCAGATGTCCGGCAGTGAATGGACAGTCAAAGGAAGGAGAGTAGCTGTTGTGTCCTTACTGAATCCAGCTCTTTGAAAGAGAGGGAGTCCCAGGAAGAGCAGTTTCAGTGTGTGGACAGAAAGCCTCATCATCAAGCAAGGCCGCACGGTTGCTAAGAGCTTGGGTAAGCGGCATCCTAGGGCCCAGAACGGACGAATGTCAGTACACCCGTTTACTCCATGCTTTACACTAGTGGAAAACACAGAGACTAAGCCTAGGCCTGAAACTAGATAGCTAGTTAGGGTTGTGTTATTGCCAGGTTGTTCGGGACTGTTCTGCGGCGCAGTATTGACGTTGCAGGCTCTGCTGTGTCCGCCATCGGCTAGGTCAGTCCTCTGTAGTGGCACAGCACGACTTGCAGGTTCTGCTGTGTCCGCCATCGGCTAGGCCTGTCCAGTGGGCAGGGACATTTACTTTGAGTCCAGGATTTACTGTTTTCTATGCGTATTTGTATTGTTTTGGTTATGCCTGTGTTATTACTTTTTGCCTAAGTAAAGTTTCCGTTCTTGCATATTAAGCTGGTGTGTGTGTCGCTTTCCTTGTCTGTGACTTTGCTGTATCCTGGGGAGCCCACCCCGGTACACGGCTTACAGATGCGTGACCCGCTGTACACTGTATACAATGATCCTTGCTAACGGTAGCCCACGAGTGCCTCCGGAATTCCTCTTCGGCCCCATTCACTTTACTGGGACAGGTCGGAGATTCAGCTGCAGCACGGCAAACATGCCGAGAGGACGGCCAGACAAAAAACGCAACATGCTGGACATCAGTGAATGTGAATGGGGCCGGAGCGGACTTCCGACGGCACTCGTGGGCTAGCGTTGGCACAGATCCGGCAGGGGAACAGCCTGCCAGACCCTGCTAACGCTAGTGTGAAAATATCCTTAGTCGTTTGATGATAGACAGGATGCTCCTCGCTGAGTGAGCAGATTGTACAAATTTATTCATCAGAGCTTTTGTGCAACAAAGATCTGTCCCCCCGCTCAACACCCCCCTCCTACGGCAGTCCATGCACCTAAACAGAAATCTAACAGCTCAGAGCTGTCGTGGATTTCTGGCTTCATTTGAGTCAGAAAACTGGTGAAAATTAACATAAATTTGTTGGGGTGACTGGTCATGCCCCTCCCGACCATTGTCACTCCCTTTTTTATTTTTTAAAGACACAGTTAAAAAGTCGCCAACACATAGTTTGCAACTTTTTAACGCCACTTTTCAGAAACAAGGGAAATTATGACTCTCCCCCTCTATTTATTCTGTTTATGGCTTAAATCCAATGGTGCAACTAGAAATGACTGGGCCCTACAGCAAGTTTGTGAACAGGGCACCCTCCCTTCCCCCCAGTAACATATATAATACATTAGCATCATATTCCTGTGTGCTGCTGGGACTGGGACGTACTTCCTATTGCTATGTCTATATAGCAGTTATTTACTGATGATTGAGTTATTGATATTATCTGAGGGGCTCCTGTCTCTATGGAAACACAGGTTGGCGGGGATGTCATGTGACTGCTCCTCTGAACATTCTTGTTGCAATGCATGCTGAGATTTTTACTTTCACTTTACCGCTGCTCCTCCCACACAGCTGGTCTGAGGAGCTCCTCCAGGGAGGCATGTCATGGTGAACAGGTTAGAAAAATGATATATAGCCAGTACATGTCACATGATATAAACATGATGCAAACCTCTATACATTTATTGAGTTAATACTTTATGGCAGAGTGGCCAGAAGAAGGCCATTACTTTCAGCTAAAAACAAAAAGGCACGTTGTGAGTTTGCGAAAAGGCATGTGGGAGACTCCCAAAATGTATGGAGGAAGATGCTCTGGTCTGATGAGACTAAAATTGAACTTTTCAGCCATCAACGAAAACGCTATGTCTGGCAAAAACCCAACACATCACCACAATGAAACATGGTGGTGGCAGCATCATGCTGTGGGGATGTTTTTCAGCAGCTGGGACTGGGAAACTGGGACTGGGAAAGATGAATGGTGTTAAATACAGGGATATTTGAGGCTAGGACGGAGGTTCACCTTCCAGCAGGACAATGACCCCAAACACACTGCTAAAGTAACACCGAAGTGGTTTAAGGGGAAACCTGTAAATGTGTTGGCATGGCCTAGTCAAAGCTCAGATCTCAATTTAATAGAAAATCTGTGGTCAGACTTAAAGATCGCTGTCCACAAGCACAAACCATCCAACTTGAAGGAGCTGGAGCAGTTTTGCAATGAGGGGTGGGCAAAAATCCCAGTCGTAAGATGTGGCAAGCTTATAGACTTATCCAAAGCGACTTGGAGTTGTGATTGCCGCAAAAGGTGGCCCCACTAGTATTGACTTTAGGGGGGTGAATAGTTATGCACATTTACTTTTTCTGTTATTTGTTTTCACAATAATAAAAATAAAAAAAATAACATCTTCAAAGTTGTGGCATATGAAGGTGCTGATTAAACAGCATGAATATTGCACAGGTGTGCCCACAATAAAAAACACTCTGAAATGTGTAGTTTGATCACACAAGCACAATGCCACAGATGTTTTAACATTTGAGGGAGTGTGCAATTGGCATGCTGACTGCAGGAATGTCTACCAGAGCTGTTGTCCGTGCAATGAACGTTCATTTCTCTACCACAAGCGTTTCAGAGAATTTGGCAAATGCACACATTCGATGGCATCTGGCAAGTTGGAGAGGCTTTCTGTTCACGCATGAGTCACTGTTTTCACTGTTCCGGGCAGATGGCAGACAGCGTGTGGCGTCAGCGTTGTGGATCGAGTGGCCATGGTGGTGGTGGGGTTATGGTATGGGCAGGCGTATATTATGGACAACGAATACAGGTGCATTTTATTGATGGAATTTTGAATGCACAGAGATACCGTGACGAGATCCTGAGTGCCATTCATCTACGACCATCACCTAATGATGCAGCATGATAATGCAAGGATCTGTACACAATTCCTGGAAGCTGAAAACATCCCAGTTCTTGGATGGCCAGCATACTAACCAGACATGTCACCCATTGAGCATGTTTGGGATGCTCTGGATTGGCATATACAACAGCATGTTCCAGTTCCTGCCAATATTCTGCAACTTCGCACAGCTATTGAAGAGGAGTGGACCAACATTCCACAGGCCACAATCAACAACCTGATCAACTCTATGCCATGGAGATGTGCTGCACTGTGTGAGGCAAATGGTGGCCACACCAGATACTGACTGGTTTTCTGAACCCTCCCCAGTAAGGCGAAACTGTGCACATTTCAGAGTGACCTTTTATTGTGGACAGTCTAAGGCATACCTGTGCAATATTCATGCTGTCTAATCAGCACCTTGATATGCCAAACCTGTGAGGTGGGGTGGATTATCTTGGCAACTGAGAAGTGCTCACTAACACAGATTTAGACAGATTTGTGAACAATATTTGAGAGTAATGGGTCTTTTGTGTATGTAGAAAATGTTTCAGATCTTTGAGTTCAACTACAAAATGCAAAATGGGAGCAAAACCGAAAGTGTTGCGTTTATATTTTTGTTCAGTGTATATACAGGTAATATTTGTCATTCTAATCCTATATGTGATGATCAACAGATAACTGCAGAAAGGTGATCTCTGCCGACTAATAACTGTGCCAATTATAAGCTTTGCTGCCAGTGTGAAAGCAAGATTTTAAGATTTCTTTTCTTTTGCCATGGAAAATTAAAAATAACCACCAAAATGCCTTAAAAATATGTTTTACATAAAAATATTTCAACAATAGTTAATTTTTAGATTTTCTGACATTTCTTTTAAGTGAATGTTGCTGAGCTGCAGTAAAAATACAGCCACATGGACTAAAGTGGTTCTGTGGTGGATATAGCACCATAGCTAATAAATATTATTTCCCCACCCACATAAACTGTTTTATCCCTGTATTTGCATGTTCTCTAGTTGTATGTAACAGTAAACTGAAAGCTTTAGATACATAAGATTTTTTTTAACTTGTTTTCTGCTTATGGGGAGAAAAGGTCTTAGTCTATTTACCCTTTCAAGACCGAGCCAGTTTTCACTTTCCTGACCAGGCCTATTTTTGCAAATCTGACATGTGTCACTTTATTTGGTAATAACTTTGGAATACTTTTACTTATCTAACTAATTCTAGACTGTTTTCTCATTACAGATATTACTTTATGTTTGTGGTAAATTTGGGTGAATTTTTTATTTATTTAATAAAAACAAATCATATTACAGAAAATTCACAATTTTCTTAATTTCTCTGCTTTTATGTCAGACAGTAATACCTCATAAAACAGTTATTAATTAACATTCACCATATGTCTACTATATGTTGGCATAATTTGGTAAATTACCAAATTCTAGAAACTAAACCCCTCAAATTATTCAAAACTGATTTTATAACCCTTGTTAACCCTTGAGTTATTCCACAAGAATTAAAGGAATAGGGAGGGAAAATTTAAAGATTTCACTTTTTTTGCAGATTTCTTTAAATCCATTATTCCTGTTACACAGCAAAGAAATGACAATATTTATTACCTTGATTCTGCAGTTTATAGAAACATATCCCCTATGTGGTCATTAACTGCTGTATGGGCACATGGGAGGGCTCAGATAGGAAGAAACACCATATGGCTTTTGGAAGGCACATTTTGCTGGAACTATTTTTGGGCACCATGTCATATTTGAAGAGACGTTGAGGTACCCCCATCATTGTAAACACTCAAAAAAGGATTTTTTCAAGGGGTGTACTGAGTGCTTTGACCCCACAAGCATTTTACAGAATTTAGAAACATTTGGCTGTAAAAAAAATAAAAAAAATAAAAATCTTCCAATAAACTGTAGCATAAGCTCCAATTATTTCATTTTCAGAAGGGGAAATATGTGAAATACTAGTCTGAAATCTGTGTTAGGGCATCTAAAGACAGTTCAACATTTTTTTTGTTTTGCTAAATAGCAATACAGAATACAAGTGTGCAACGTGTGTCTTATAATATAGAGTGTAACATCTGAAATCTCTATGTGATAATGTGAAATACTAGGCATCTGAGGAGTTCATTGATGGGGAATGGGCCATCTCCGTTCCCCATCATTGCACCCACTACATACAATGCAATGTGCTGCATGATGAAGTAATTTGTAATTTGCTTATCTCTAATTATGGGTGATCTTGTGTTACCACAAAGCGTGAGAAAATTCGGATTCATTTTGAATCAAAGTTTTCCTAAACTTTGGACTGAATTCTGCTTCAAATGCTTTGCTTCGCTAAACACTACTTATAGAGGATAACTTTTAAAATCTCTGATGGAAATACTAGGCTGACATCTGTGTCAACATGAGTCTTACAATACAGAGGGTAGCATTTGATATAGTGTAAAATACTAGGCCATAGAAAATACTTGTACCAAGCATTTAAGTGTTTAGCTGCTCTGGTCTTCAACACATCTTTCAGTTTTTGACACAGAGAGGTCAGGTCTGCCACCTCCCCCCCCCCCCCCCCCCCCCCCCCAAGGCTAGGGTACGCTTATGCACATGTTCCTTTTTGGTTATTTGTGAAAGGAGAGAAGATATACTTTTAGCGCTCAGTTTTTTTAAAATTAAGAACCATTTGAGATGAATTCCCCCCTCAGGTAGGCCTTTATGGGCCTCCCAGATGGTGGCTTGATTGGCCGTGGATTTAGCATTTATGTCAAAATATGTCTTTAGTTTGAACGTACAAGTATCCCTACTCTGTGCTGAGTCAAGTAGTTGGGGGTTAAGTTTTCAGGTCCATTCAAAAAAACTCTGATGTAATAAAGAAAGCTGTAATTGCAAGTGTATTGGGGCATGGTCAGAGACTGTAATATGATCTATACAGGGAGTGCAAAATTATTAGGCAAATTAGTATTTTGACCACATCATCCTCTTTATGCATGTTGTCTTACTCCAAGCTGTATAGGCTCTAAAGCCTACTACCAATTAAGCATATTAGGTGATGTGCATCTCTGTAATGAGAAGGGGTGTGGTCTAATGACATCAACACCCTATATCAGGTGTGCATAATTATTAGGCAACTTCCTTTCCTTTGGCAAAATGGGTCAAAAGAAGGACTTGACAGGCTCAGAAAAGTCAAAAATAGTGAGATATCTTGCAGAGGGATGCAGCACTCTTAAAATTGCAAAGCTTCTGAAGCGTGATCATCAAACAATCAAGCGTTTCATTCAAAATAGTCAACAGGGTCGCAAGAAGCGTGTGGAAAAACCAAGGCGCAAAATAACTGCCCATGAACTGAGAAAAGTCAAGCGTGCAGCTGCCAAGATGCCACTTGCCACCAGTTTGGCCATATTTCAGAGCTGCAACATCACTGGAGTGCCAAAAAGCACAAGGTGTGCAATACTCAGAGACATGGCCAAAGTAAGAAAGGCTGAAAGACGACCACCACTGAACAAGACACACAAGCTGAAACGTCAAGACTGGGCCAAGAAATATCTCAAGACTGATTTTTCTAAGGTTTTATGGACTGATGAAATGAAAATGAGTCTTGATGGGCCAGATGGATGGGCCCGTGGCTGGATTGGTAAAGGGCAGAGAGCTCCAGTCCGACTCAGACGCCAGCAAGGTGGAGGTGGAGTACTGGTTTGGGCTGGTATCATCAAAGATGAGCTTGTGGGGCCTTTTCGGGTTGAGGATGGAGTCAAGCTCAACTCCCAGTCCTACTGCCAGTTTCTGGAAGACACCTTCTTCAAGCAGTGGTACAGGAAGAAGTCTGCATCCTTCAAGAAAAACATGATTTTCATGCAGGACAATGCTCCATCACACGCGTCCAAGTACTCCACAGCGTGGCTGGCAAGAAAGGGTATAAAAGAAGAAAATCTAATGACATGGCCTCCTTGTTCACCTGATCTGAACCCCATTGAGAACCTGTGGTCCATCATCAAATGTGAGATTTACAAGGAGGGGAAACAGTACACCTCTCTGAACAGTGTCTGGGAGGCTGTGGTTGCTGCTGCACGCAATGTTGATGGTGAACAGATCAAAACACTGACAGAATCCAAGGATGGCAGGCTTGTGAGTGTCCTTGCAAAGAAAGGTGGCTATATTGCTCACTGATTTGTTTTTGTTTTGTTTTTGAATGTCAGAAATGTATATTTGTGAATGTTGAGATGTTATATTGGTTTCACTGGTAAAAATAAATAATTAAAATGGGTATACATTTGTTTTTTGTTAAGTTGCCTAATAATTATGCACAGTAATAGTCACCTGCACACACAGATATCCCCCTAAAATAGCTAAAACTAAAAACAAACTAAAAACTACTTCCAAAAATATTCAGCTTTGATATTAATGAGTTTTTTGGGTTCATTGAGAACATGGTTGTTGTTCAATAATAAAATTAATCCTCAAAAATACAACTTGCCTAATAATTCTGCACTCCCTGTAGATGCTTTCTGCACCATGGTGATGGCACGATGACAGACAAAGAAATAGTCTTGTAGGTCATTGAGAAGAATAAATAGTTTCTCTCAACAGGTTGTAGCAGTCTCCAGATGTCGACCAGCCGAAGAGCCTCCATAGCTCTGTGCAATCTGCTTAATGCTCTAAATGAGAAGGTGCACCTAGAGGAAGAAGAAGAATCAACTACAGTTTTTAAGGTGATATTCATATCACCTCCTACCAGCAGAAGCCCAACTTGAAATATAGATATGCTTTGGAGAGTCTGTTTAAGCCATTTGATTGTATTAGTATTACATAGTAACATAGTACATAAGGCCGAAAAAAAGACATTTGTCCATCCAGTTCAGCCTGTCATCCTGTAAGTTGATACAGAGAAAGGCAAAAAAAAAAAAAAAAACCTGTGAGGTAGAAGCCAATTTTCCTCACTTTAGGGGAATAAAAAATTCCTTCCCGACTCCAATTAGGCAATCAGAATAACTCCCTGGATCAACACTCTCTCTCTAGTAGCTATATCCTGTAATATTATTATACTCCAGAAATACATCCAGGCCCCTCTTGAATTCCTTTATTGTACTCACCATCACCACCTCCTCAGGCAGAGAGTTCCATAGTCTCACTGCTCTTACCGTAAAGAATCCTCTTCTATGTTTGTGTACAAACATTCTTTCCTCCAGACGCAGAGGATGTCCCCTCGTCACAGTCCTGGGAATGAATAGATGATGGGCTAGATCTCTGTACTGTCCCCTGATATATTGTCACGACCGCTATCCCAGCAGCAGTCGTGTCGTACCAGACGGAGGGGAAGGGGGACCCTTATCTATGGATGGGAGATAGAACGGCCACCCCTGACTAACCCTAAGCTGGCACCTGTCTGCCCTAATACCCTAGACGGGGTGTGAACCCGTGCGGCGAGCAGGATGCCTAAACCCTCAGTCACCCTAGCAAGACTAGACTGGGGAAAGGCAGATGGGAGCACTAGTCACCATCACTCATGTCTAGGAGAACAACAGGGGAAGACAGCAACAAACAAACAATCTATAACAGAGAATAGACTTATCCAGTCACGAGCAGAGAAGGTGATCCCAGTAACGACAGTCCACGCCAGACAAGAGCTCCACAGCAATACCAGCAAACGATCTCCTTCAAAGGTCAGAATAACACTGGAAGTAAGGACTATATCTGGCAATGACTGCAAGTGAAACTGAAACTAATATAGTAGCTGGGAGTGGCAGACAGGACTCACCTGAGAAGGATGCCTACAAACTCCCAGTCAGGACAAAAAGGTTCACAAGGCAAAACCCTGATGACATACCCTGAACCACAGAGCAAACTCACAAGCTATCGCGAGTAGCAAGTCGCTGCGACCTTCTCCTCCCAGACCTGTCTGGATCAGTCACAGTCGTGACAGTACCCCCCTTTCTACGAGGGGCCACCGGACCCTCAAGACCAGGCCTCTCCGGATGGGACCTATGAAAAGCCTGAATGAGTCTGTCCGCCTTTATCTCTGATGCTGGCACCCACATTCTCTCTTCGGAACCATAACCTTTCCAGTGCACCAGGTACTGAAGAGAGCGGCGAACATATCGTGAATCAACAATCTTTTCTACCTGAAACTCCAGACTGCCATCAACAACCACCGGTGGAGGTGGTAATGGCAATGGTTCAGGAGGTTCTACATATCTCTTAAGCAGAGATCTGTGGAAGAAATTATGGATCCTTAGAGTCTGAGGTAGCTCCAGACGAAAAGCCACCGGGTTAATGATCTTAATTACCCTATAAGGACCAATAAATCTCGGACCTAATTTCCACGAGGGAACCTTCAACTTGATATTTCTGGTAGACAACCACACCAAGTCATTCACCCCAAGGTCCGGACCTTCAGAGCGCTTTTTATCAGCCACACGTTTGTATCTACCACCAATTCTCTTCAAACTTTCTTGCACACTCTGCCACACTGATGAAAGTGAAGACGCAAATCGTTCCTCCTCGGGAATCCCAGACGGCCCCCCCTCACTAAACGTACAAAACTGAGGATGGAAACCATACGCACCAAAAAATGGTGACTTATTGGTGGATTCTTGACGACGATTATTAATGGCAAACTCGGCTAATGGTAAATAAGATGACCACTCCTCCTGATTTTCTGAAACAAAGCATCTCAAATATGTCTCTAGGTTTTGATTGGTACGTTCAGTCTGACCGTTGGACTGTGGATGGAAAGATGAAGAAAACGACAGATGAACCCCTAAACGAGAACAAAAAGCTTTCCAAAATTTAGAAACAAATTGGGTACCACGATCCGAAACAATATCGGAAGGGACCCCGTGAAGCTTCACGATGTGGTCAATAAAAACCTGAGCCAGTGTGTTAGCATTAGGCAATGCGGTAAGAGCAATAAAGTGCACCATTTTACTGAACCTGTCAACAACTACAAGAATAACAGTCTTCCCCGCTGATACTGGTAGATCCGTAATGAAATCCATTGATAGGTGCGTCCAAGGCCTGTTGGGGATGGCCAGAGGTAAAAGACGCCCTGCTGGACGAGTATGATCTACCTTAGAACGAGCACAGGTAGCACATGCAGACACAAAATTCAACACCTCCTGGCGCCACTTAGGCCACCAGAACCGACGAGACACTAATTCAGAGGTTGCCCTACTACCTGGGTGTCCTGCCAGTGTGGAGTTATGGTGTTCTTTTAGTATCTCCAGGCGTAAATTTTCTGGCACAAACAGTTTACCCGAGGGGCAGGAGGCCGGGGCGTCCCCCTGAGCTTCCAACACCTTCCCCTCTAAACCTGAGTGTAATGCAGAGACCACCACCCCCTTTTGCAAAATAGGCTCTGGTACATCAACATCACCCCCTCCAGGAAAACTTCGAGACAATGCATCCGCCTTAGTATTTTTTGCCCCCGGGCGATAGGTTATTACAAAATTAAACCTAGTAAAAAATAACGACCACCGAGCCTGTCTAGGGGTGAGACGTTTAGCAGACTCCAGATATAATACGTTTTTGTGATCAGTAATCACCGTGACGGGATGAACCGCCCCCTCCAAAAAATGACGCCACTCCTCAAAAGCCAACTTAATAGCCAAAAGTTCCCTGTTGCCAATATCATAGTTCCTTTCTGCAGTAGACAATTTCTTCGAAAAGAAAGCACACGGACGCCATTCACCAGGGGACGGGCCCTGAGATAGTACCGCTCCCACCCCCACCTCTGATGCGTCAACCTCTACAATAAAAGGAAGCGAGACATCTGGCTGTACGAGAATAGGGGCTGAGGTGAATCTCTCCTTCAGAGATGTAAAGGCAGTTTTGGCTGCATGTGACCATTTGGAAAAATCGGATCCCTTTTGGGTCATGTCCGTCAGTGGTTTGACCACCAAAGAATAGTTCTTTATAAACTTTCTATAAAAATTGGCAAACCCCAGGAAGCGTTGCAATGCCTTCAGGTTCTCAGGCAGATCCCAGTCCATAATCGCCCAGACTTTCTCTGGATCCATGCGGAAACCTGAATCTGACAACACATACCCCAGAAATGGCAGTTCTTTTACGGCGAACACACATTTCTCTAATTTAGTAAACAATTTGTTGGCCCTTAATATCTGCAGCACTTGTCTCACATGGATCTTATGTGTATCCAGATCTGGAGAATAGACCAGGATGTCATCAAGATATATCACAACAAATCTCCCGATAAGGTGACTAAAAATATAGTTGACAAAATGTTGGAACACCGCAGGCGCATTAGTAAGACCAAAAGGCATAACCAGATTTTCATAATGCCCTTCTGGAGTATTAAAAGCCGTCTTCCACTCATCCCCCTCTTTGATGCGAACCAGGTTATAGGCTCCTCTGAGATCCATCTTGGAGAACCATTTAGCACCAGCAACCTGATTAAAGAGGTCGGGAATGAGAGGAAGAGGATAGGGATCTCGGATAGTTATCCGGTTTAACTCCCGGAAATCCAGGCAAGGACGCAGGCCCCCATCTTTCTTTTTAACGAAAAAGAACCCTGCAGCCACAGGTGAAGAAGAGGGTCTGATGTGTCCCTTAGCCAAACTCTCCGAGATATAATCTTGCATAGCCTTCCTCTCCGGGCCGGAAAGATTATATAACCGGGTTTTAGGTAGTTTTGCCCCAGGTACTAGGTTAATTGGGCAATCATATGGACGATGAGGTGGTAACCCCTGACAACCCTTCTCAGAGAACACATCCATAAAATCTGACAGAAAGGCAGGCAGAGATGTTACTGAGAGTGTAGAGCACCTACTACTCAAGCAGTTGTCCTTACAATGATCACTCCACTCCACAATCTCCCCGGCCTGCCAATCCACCACTGGATTGTGAGTCACCAGCCAGGGAAGCCCCAATACCATAGGAGCCGGAAGACCATCCAGGACATAACAAGAGATATGCTCTTTATGGAGGTCCCCTACCTGCAGATGGATGTTATGGATGATCTGAGTTAACTGTCTCTGAATAAGAGGGGAGGAGTCAATGGCAAAAACAGGAATAGTTCTGCGTACCGGTTCTGGAGTAAAACCCAGAGCCTGAGCAAACTGTGAATCCACCAAGTTGACCCCCGCCCCACTGTCCAAAAAGACAGAACAGATCTCAGTCTTATTGCCAGCCTTAACGGTAGCGGACAACAAAAACTGAGACATGCGTATGGAGGAAACGAATACGCCCAGACTGTTATCCTCCGCACAATCTGGGGACTCTAGTTTTCCCGCGGCTCCTTTGTTTGTTCTCTTGGGTTCTGAGGGACATACCTTTACAAAATGACCCCTCCCCCCACAACGAAAACAAACCTCTGACCTATGGCGGACCTTCGGAGGATTCACCCGTCTAGTGACGCCCCCTATTTGCATTGGTTCGACTGGATCATAACAAACCGATCCCTGCCCTATAGAGGCCTCTGTAGAGTTTAATAGTCTCTCCTTGAGTCGTCTGTCGACTCTAATAGACAGAGACATAGTAGCCTCAAGAGACCCAGGGACCTCGTATACCGCCAGCGCGTCTTTTAATTTTTCAGACAACCCCTGGCAGAACTGACTCCTAAGGGCCGAGTCGTTCCATAATGTATCAGTAGCCCACCTACGGAATTCGGAACAATATAGTTCAGCAGACCGGTTCTCTTGCCGAAGTCCGGGTCATCATATACGAGACCCAGGGCTTCAAAAAACTCCTCCACTGATCGTAAGGCTGGAGAGTCTGATGGTAGGGAGAAAGCCCAAGCCTGCGGATCTCCTTGCAGGAGAGAAATTGCAATGCCCACCCGTTGTTCCTCGCCGCCAGAGGATCTAGGGCGTAACCTGAAGAACAATTTACAAGCTTCTCTGAAGGTTACAAATTGGTCTCTCCCTCCTGAGAACCTATCAGGTAAAACCACTTTTGGCTCAGGAGTACCTTGGTTTCCCGTTGCAACGGTGGGACCCAAGGATTGCTGCTGCTGCTGCTGCTGCACAATTGCTTTTAATCCTGCCACTTCAAGGGATAACCCCTGTAATTCTTTTGCCAAAACCGTAACCGGATCCATAGTGGAACAGAAAAATACAAAGCAAAACAGCAAGCAAAACCAAAAAGAGAAAAAAAAAAGAAATGTCACTTTTTTTTTTTTTTAAATGGCCAGATATACTGTCACGACCGCTATCCCAGCAGCAGTCGTGTCGTACCAGACGGAAGGAAAGGGGGACCCTTATCTATGGATGGGAGATAGAACGGCCACCCCTGACTAACCCTAAGCTGGCACCTGTCTGCCCTGATACCCTAGACGGGGTGTGAACCCGTGCGGCGAGCAGGATGCCTAAACCCTCAGTCACCCTAGCAAGACTAGACTGGGGAAAGGCAGATGGGAGCACTAGTCACCATCACTCATGTCTAGGAGAACAACAGGGGAAGACAGCAACAAACAAACAATCTATAACAGAGAATAGACTTATCCAGTCACGAGCAGGGAAGGTGATCCCAGTAACGACAGTCCACGCCAGACAAGAGCTCCACAGCAATACCAGCAAACGATCTCCTTCAAAGGTCAGAATAACACTGGAAGTAAGGACTATATCTGGCAATGACTGCAAGTGAAACTGAAACTAATATAGTAGCTGGGAGTGGCAGACAGGACTCACCTGAGAAGGATGCCTACAAACTCCCAGTCAGGACAAAAAGGTTCACAAGGCAAAACCATGATGACATACCCTGAACCACAGAGCAAACTCACAAGCTATCGCGAGTAGCAAGTCGCTGCGACCTTCTCCTCCTAGACCTGTCTGGATCAGTCACAGTCGTGACATATATTTATACATATTAATTAGATCTCCTCTCAGTCGTCTATTTTCTAAAGTGAATAACCCTAATTTTGATAATATTTCAGGGTACTGTATTTGCCCTATTCCAGTTATTACTTTAGTTGCCCTCCTCTGGACCCTCTCCAGCTCTGCTATGTCTGCTTTGTTCACTGGAGCCCAGAACTGTACACAGTACTCCATGTGTGGTCTGACTAATGATTTGTAGTAGGTAGGTAGGACTATGTTCTCATCACGGGCATCTATGCCCCTTTTGATGCAACCCATTATCTTATTGGCCTTGGCAACAGCTGCCTGACACTGGTTTTTGCAGCTTAGTTTGCTGTTTATTAAAATTCCTAGATCCTTTTCCATGTCAGTGTTACCGAGTGTTTTACCATTTAATAAGTACGGGTGACTTGCATTATTCCTTCCCATGTGCATAACTTTACATTTGTCAGTGTTAAACCTCATCTGCCACTTATCTGCCCAAGCCTCCAATCTATCCAGATCGCTCTGTAGTAGTATACTGTCCTCTTCAGTGTTAATTACTTTACACAGTTTAGTGTCATCTGCGAAAATTGATATTTTACTATGCAAGCCTTCAACAAGATCATTAATAAATATATTGGAGAATAGGGCCCAATACTGACCCCTGAGGTACCCCACTAGTGACAGTGACCTAATCTGAGTATGTACCATTAATAACCACCCTCTGTTTTCTATCATTGAGCCAGTTACTTACCCACTTACAGATGTTTTCTCCCAGTCCGAGCATTCTCATTTTATATACTAACTTTTTATGTGGTACAGTGTCAAATGCTTTGGAGAAGTCCAAATACACGACATCCATTGATTCACTGCGGTCAAGTCTAGAAATGACCTCCTCATAGAAACATTGAGGGTATAAATGTTACAAATGGTGTATACCTGTCACTACGTGGTGTGGGAACTAGCTCCACACCAAACGCAGAGGAGGAGGGAAAAAGGTATTAGGCCTGGAAACTAGGGATAGCGGGATGGTCACACCTAGTGAGTCCCTAATCCGAGAACTGATTACTGACAGTATGAACAGACCTTGATGGTAGGAATATTCCTACACAGGAACCTAAGCCCTATCTTACCCTAACAGGGCCATGGTGATAGTGTCAGGACAACGGATGGTCTATTCCTTCCCAGCTAAAGGAACAGGAGACCCCCTCAGGCCTAATACCAAAAAGGTAGGGGAAAACAACAAACAAGAAATAAAGGAAAGACACTTAACTCCAAAGTATGCGGACAGGCAGGAACTCAGTGGAGAACCAACACCAGCACTTCCAACATCCATAACATAATGGGTGAGACCAGACTAAATAGAGGAGGAGGAATGACTACTTAAGCTACACCTGAGACCGGAGGTGTGGTCACCCCCAGCAAGAACACAGAAAGTGAAACTAAAGAGGCTGTCAATAACGTGCAGCCAGTCTCCTCGATCTTCTTCTAGTCCCTGTCACGGGCAGACCATGATAGTACCCCCATTCTACGGGTGGCCTCCGGACACACAGGATCGACTTTATCCAGATGAGCCCTGTGAAAAGCTTTCACAAGACGGTTAGCATTAACGTCGGCTGCTGCAACCAACATCCTCTCCTCTGGTCCGTAACCCTTCCAGTGAATGAGATACTGGAGAGATCTATGGAGAATTCGGGAGTCCACTATCCTGGCTATTTGAAATTCTAGATTACCATCCACCATGATAGGCGCAGGAGGCATGAATGATTGTTCAACAAGTTTGACATATCTCTTCAACAATGACATTATGAATCTTCAAAGCCTGAGTTCAAGACGAAAGGCAACTGGGTTAAAAATGGCAATGATTTTTTATGGACCAATAACTTCCAAGAGGGTACTTTCAACTTAATGTTTCTTGTAGACAGCCACACAGAATCGCCCACTCTCAGGTCTGGACCATTCATATGTCAGCCATACGTTTATACTTATTGCCCTTTTTTTTAGATTATTAAAAATATTCAGCCAAATAGATGACAAAGAAGAGGAAAATCATTCCTCTTCCGGTATACTAGAAGTCTCCATACCTGAAAATGTGTCGAATTGCGGGTGGAACCCATATGCCCCCAAAAATGGTGAGTTATCAGTGGACTCCTGTCTATGGTTATTTATGGCAAATTCGGCTAAAGACAAAAAATAAAACCACTCCTCCTGGTTCTCCGAGACAAAACATCTCAAATAAGTTTTCAGATTCTAAGATTAGATAAGATTCCTTTATTGTCACTGTACAATACAATGTAATGCAATGTACAATACAATGAAATGTTGTTTGGAGCAATCCTAGATGCCATGGACAGAGGAACAAGAACTGACATATAAACTAAAGCATTGCACTAGAAAAATCAAAACATTGCACTAGAAAGCATTACTATTCACAGTTCATAGTTCACAGCATATATATAGCAAGAGCAAAGAAGGTAGTGCTTATGAGTATATATACACACTGATTCAGACACCACTGCAGACAAGAGATAATCATGAGTTCATGAATGCAGCAGTCGCTTTCAGTCTGTGGTAGTTTCTATCCTAGGAAGGGGCAATAATCTCCAAGCATTTAGGAGACTGATTGTTTTGGGGTAAAAGCTGGTTACCATTCTGGTTAGTGCGTTCAGTCTGTCCGGTCGATGGAGGACAATTGTACCCCCAGACGAGTACAGAACGCCTTCCAGAATCAGACACCACATCAGAAGGAATACCATGTAATTTCACAATGTTATCGACAAACATTTGTGCAAGAGTTTTAGCATTAGGTAGACTTGGCAATCCTATAAAGTGTGCCATCTTACTAAAGCGATCAACAACCACCAGAATCAGTTTTTCCTGAAGAATTAGGCAAACCTGTGATAAAATCCATGGACAAATGAGTCCAAGGTCTGGACGGGATGGGCAATGGAAGTAAAGATCTGGAATCCACATTGTGAATGCCTATACAGATCACATTGATGATTTGTATATGAACATTATGGTAACCATCTTGTCTGGTTCCTAAAAGGTCAAAGTGAATTGATTTTCCCAGACAAATAAGTGCAAAGAAACTCAGGAATCTTTGCATAAACATTTCCCAGGTCATAAATCGAGGGGGGAGGCAGAGACCTATCGTAAAAATGCAAACCTTTGAAAACAATGGACCTAATGTGCTAAAGTTTTTATTTTCCTCCCAATACATAGAAGGGGATAATTTTACTATTCATTGTATAATTAGAGTAACCATAATGTTAGTGATATTATGAGATTTATCCTATTTGTGTATGTTTTAGGAAACTGAAGTCAAGTATAATCCTGTAATCCAAAATTATATTTGTAATATATATATAATTAGATGAGGGTTCCCATGTAATCTTGTTAAGTGTGAAAGAAAGACATTTGGAGCTAGTTACCACATGGCTAAAGAATGTGTAGATAAGGAAATTAAGTATTTAGGGAGAGTTTGTTAAAAACTCATATATTTTTGAAAGTAGAATGAATGTCTGACAGTTTGTTACCTTAAATGTTTGTCCTTTTATCACTCGGTCCTAGAATTAGTTCAAAGGTTATCTTTTTGTCAGATTAAAATACAATTGAAGACTTGATTGTAATTGCACAAAACTTTACATAGAACACTAGTGTCCCCTTGTGGTGGTGGTGGTGGTGAGAGAGAGCAGGTGCAAATTGATGCACTATGATCTCATTAGTCACGTGAAAGACCAAACCAAGACCACCTTCCGGGGGGGGGGGGGGATTAAAAGTTAGCAGGAGCCAGCAAGGGGGTCCATCCATTAGATCAATCCAGGAAAGCAACAACAGGACGACAAAGACACGCAAGAGAGAGGAAAGATAAAAAAGGAAAATAAAATCTAATCTTGCTTCACATTTGAACCTTGATGCTGATTTCTTCCTGACAGATTCTCTGGTATAGTATACACTTTCTCTGTATATTAGGCAACTGATTAGCCATATATATATTTATTTAAATAGACCATATTGTTCTTTGTAGGATCTAGATTGATTAGAGATAATTGTACCTGCAGCATCAATTGTGCCCTTTTCAATCTAGGAAGATAAATCTATACAATTGATATACAGTATCTAAAATTGTGTGATCTCCAGAGAACACATTGTAGTTCTAGCCGGATGGTCTAGATAACATAACATGGTGGAAGATTAATTTTATTTGGATTGTAATCTAGAGTTATGATAAAACTCATGCATGATGAGACGATGTCATCATGCACCGATAATTTTTTATTAATTAATGTAAACTTTAAGTGTCAATTCTGTTTTCTGTTATTACTAAAATATCAGTTTAATTATTGATTATATCTATATCCTATGTTATTTTGTCTTCTTAATTGCATATAATTGATTATCATTCTTGAATTGTCACCAATTTTATATCGTCTTATATTTTTTTATTGTACTGATATATTATTTAAAAAAAATAAAAAAAAATATATACAGGTCCTTCTAAAAAAATTAGCATATTGTGATAAAGTTCATTATTTTCTGTAATGTACTGATAAACATTAGACTTTCATATATTTTAGATTCATTACACACCAACTGAAGTAGTTCAAGCCTTTTATTGTTTTAATATTGATGATTTTGGCATACAGCTCATGAAAACTCAAAATTCCTATCTCAAAAAATTAGCATATCATGAAAAGGTTCTCTAAACGAGCTATTAACCTAATCATCTGAATCAACTAATTAACTCTAAACACCTGCAAAAGATTCCTGAGGCTTTTAAAAACTCCCAGCCTGGTTCATTACTCAAAACCGCAATCATGGGTAAGACTGCCGACCTGACTGCTGTCCAGAAGGCCATCATTGACACCCTCAAGCAAGAGGGTAAGACACAGAAAGAAATTTCTGAACGAATAGGCTGTTCCCAGAGTGCTGTATCAAGGCACCTCAGTGGGAAGTCTGTGGGAAGGAAAAAGTGTGGCAGAAAACGCTGCACAACGAGAAGAGGTGACCGGACCCTGAGGAAGATTGTGGAGAAGGACCGATTCCAGACCTTGGGGGACCTGCGGAAGCAGTGGACTGAGTCTGGAGTAGAAACATCCAGAGCCACCGTGTACAGGTGTGTGCAGGAAATGGGCTACAGGTGCCGCATTCCCCAGGTCAAGCCACTTTTGAACCAGAAACAGCGGCAGAAGCGCCTGACCTGGGCTACAGAGAAGCAGCACTGGACTGTTGCATGTCATTCGGAAATCAAGGTGCCAGTCTGGAGGAAGACTGGGGAGAGGGAAATGCCAAAATGCCTGAAGTCCAGTGTCAAGTACCCACAGTCAGTGATGGTCTGGGGTGCCATGTCAGCTGCTGGTGTTGGTCCACTGTGTTTTATCAAGGGCAGTGTCAATGCAGCTAGCTATCAGGAGATTTTGGAGCACTTCATGCTTCCATCTGCTGAAAAGCTTTATGGAGATGAAGATTTCATTTTTTTAGCACGACCTGGCACCTGCTCACAGTGCCAAAACCACTGGTAAATGGTTTACTGACCATGGTATTACTGTGCTCAATTGGCCTGCCAACTCTCCTGATCTGAACCCCATAGAGAATCTGTGGGATATTGGGAAGAGAAAGTTGAGAGACGCAAGACCCAACACTCTGGATGAGCTTAAGGCCGCTATGGAAGCATCCTGGGCCTCCATAACACCTCAGCAGTGCCACAGGCTGATTGCCTCCATGCCACGCCGCATTGAAGCAGTCATTTCTGCAAAAGGATTCCCGACCAAGTATTGAGTGCATAACTGAACATCATTATTTGAAGGTTGACTTTTTTTGTATTAAAAACACTTTTATTTTATTGGTCGGATGAAATATGCTACTTTTTTTAGATAGGAAATTTGGGTTTTCATAAGCTGTATGCCAAAATCATCAATATTAAAACAATAAAAGGCTTGAACTACTTCAGTTGGTGTGTAATGAATCTAAAATATATGATTCATTACACACATTAGATTCAAGTCTAATGTTTATCAGTACATTACAGAAAATAATGAACTTTATCACAATATGCTAATTTTTTTAGAAGGACCTGTATATACAGTTTATTTTGTACACGACTGTATTCCTTTTGTCTTCAACTTAGCGCAGATCATGAGGTCTCGTTAGCTCTTGTTTTTATTTGTGGAAATAAGTCGGAATCTCCTCTATTGTAGATTCTAGCTTGTTTTTCATAAATAAATGAAACAGTTTTTGAGCACAATATAAACATTTTGACATGATCGGTAAGCTTAGTAATAGGATGGATTACTCCTTCCAACCAATGACGCCACTCCTCAAAAGCTAACTTAATGGCCAGCATGAATGGTAATGACACATCAGGTTGTACCAGTATAGGAGCAGAAACAAAACACTCCTTCACCACAGAAAAAGCTTGTAATGCCACATCAGATCAGACTGAGACATCAGAACCTTTCTTAGTCATGTCCGTCAAAGGTTTGACCACAGTCGAGTAGTTCAGAATAAATTTACGGTAGTAGTAGGTGAATCCCAAAAAACGCATAAGTGCTTTCAGATTTTCAGGGCGATCCCAGCCCAACACAGCATGGGACTTCTCTGGATCCATACGAAAACCTGAAGATGAGAGTAGGTAACCAAGGAATTGCACTTCTTTATATTTAAATCATTTTTATTGAATATTTTCAACATAAGCGATGAGAAAAACACCATCAAATACGTAGAAGGTAGTTGGTCATACATGTAGGTACACATAGATGGCGATGCATTATATTCTGCGGTAGATCAATTAATAAAAGTAAACAAGTATTAAGTATTAAAGAATAACAGAAATTAACCCCAAAAATAACAGAAAATAAAAGAAAATAGTCATTGCCTTGATACAGAATAACAGTACAGTCACACAATGTTCAGACAGCACTATAGTGATACGTCATAGGGTTGGCCTGGGGATCTGGGCATGAACAGCATCCATGACTCCCATTGATGCAAGAACCTGTCCACCCTATGTTCCTTATAAGCCATAGCTTTTTCATACGCACAGTTGTTATGAACTCTAGCTAAGATTTCAGCTTCAGACGGGACAGTTGCTGACTTCCAATATTTAGCGCTAATTTTGTGACCAGCAGCAAATGCGCCACCGGGATTCTACACTTAGGTGGGATTTCTCGTATACCCCTGAAGAACAGAGCCATATTCACACTTTTATTGACCATAGTACTACAAAACTTAGAGGCTATCACAAACATGTCAGACCAGATTTTTTTATATCAAAGGGCACTCCCAAAGGATGTGCAGCAATGTGCCAGAACGACCGCATCCACGCCAACAGAAATGAGATGTGCCAGGGTAGATTTTGCTCAGTCTGTCAGGGGTATAGTACCATCTCAGACATGACTTAACGGCTGCCTCAGGAATTGCACTTCTTTAACTGCAAATACACATTTCTCCATCTTGGCATACTATTTATTGTCTCTTAGGATCTGCACACCTGTCTCACATGGTCCTGATGTGTCTCCATATCTGGAGAATAAGAGAGTATGCTATACAGATACACATCCACAAACCTCCCCACCAGATCATGAAAGATATAATTAACAAAATGCTGAAAAACCACGGGAGCATTAGTTAATCCACACGGCATGACCAGACTCTCAAAATGACCCTCTGGGGTATTAAATGATGTCCCCCTAAGGTCCAACTTGGAGAACACTTTGGCACCAAAAATCTGATTAAACAATTCAGGAATCAAAGGAAGGGGGTACAACAAGCGACCTAGCCGCTTCCAGTGACTCAGGATTTTCGTGAAAGGCCAAGATGTCCTTTAGCCTCTCAGACAATCCCTGACAGAATTGACTATGGAGAGCTGGATCAGTCCACTCCGTATCCGCAGCCCATCTCCTAAATTCAGAGCAATATATCTCCGCAGAGTGCTCTACCTGCCGTACACCACGTAAGGTGGTCTCGGACAGGGAGATCCGATCCGGGTCAACGTAGATAAGACCTAGTGCTCTGAAAAATACATCTACCGACTGGAGGGACTGTGATCCGGTCAGCAGAGAAAAAGCCCAAGACTGAGCATCCCCTTTAAGCAACGAAATTATAATACCAACTCTTTGACTCTCATTCCCAGATGAGAGTGGGCGTAACTTAAAGTATAACGTACGTGACTCTCTGAACCGAATGATGTTGTCACTCCACAACGAAAACCTGTCAGGAAGTGCAACCTTAGGTTCAGGACGGCCTGGTAAGTACTACTGACACCAGCAGCCTGTGATCCCTGGATCTACGTGCGGAGGTCAGCTACCTCCAAAGACAGATCTTGCAATTGTCCAGCCAGTGCAGCGATAGGATCCATAGCTTCAATGACACAAACAAAAATGACGGTTTGCGGCGGTTGATAATGTCATGGCGTGGTGTGGTATTAGGCCTGGAAACTAGGGATAGGGGTATGGTCACACCTAGTGAGTCCCTAATTCTAGAACTGACTACTGACAGTATGAACAGACCTTGATGGTAGGAATATTCTTACACAGAAACCTAAGCCCTATCTCACCCTAACAGGGCCCTGGAGATAGTGTCAGGACAACGGATGTCCTGTTCCTTCCCAGCTGAAGGAACAGGAGACCCCCTCAGGCCTAATACCAAAAAGGTAGGGGAAATACAACAAAACAAGAAATAAAGGAAAGACGCTTAACTCTGAAGTATGCGGACGAGCAGGAACTCAGGAGTACTTCCAACATCCAAAAGGAGCTATCAACTGCAAAGCATAATGGGTGAGACCAGACAAAATAGAGTAGGAGGAAAAACTACTTAAGCTACTCAGGTGTAGCTTAAGTGGTCATTTCTCCTACTCTATTTTGCTAGGGATGACCAGAGGTGTGGTCATCCCCAGCAACAACACGGAAAATGAAACTAAAGAGCTGTCAGTCACGTGCAGCCAGTCTCCTTGATCTTCTAGTCCCTGTCATGGGCGGGAGCGTGACAATACCAGAGTTCCTATAGAGCCCTTTAACAGAAGGTATTTGCCCTTTGGGTCTGAAATCATGTCCCTCATCTCAAAGGGCACTTGGCTATGGATGCTCCGCTGGGGCTAGGGGCATGATATTACAACCCGTAGCAGCCACGCGACAGGGACGGCACATGACCTATTCGGAAATACGTCTCCTGAAGTAGGGAGAGTTTCCCCCCTTATTAAATGACGTGAGGTGCAGCTCATGTAAAGCCATAGTGATACCATATATTAGGGAGCTCCAGCAGCATGTCAGCTGTAAACAAAAAGGGTAAACCCAGTGACTGTACAAAGCAAAAAAATGTGCATAAACAATTAGATAATAATATGAAAAATATAGTTGGTGTCCACCAGCGGTGGGGTCTTGTGAGGGATCTAGGGGGAAACAATCATGATGGTACTCTAACCCCGATAGGAGAACACTATGTGGTGGTAATATGGGCATTCTATTGTAGGACCCCATGGCGCTATGGGACAGTATGAGGTAATAAAAACATAATGATGTATAAAGATGCATAAGGTGGGGTGATGCAAACAGCGGGCACCGCCCAGGCTAAAGGCCTTTAAGTGCAAGTGACCTAATTCGGAAAGGTCATGTCATGGTGTCAGGCCGCACCCGCCACCCGCACCCCCGTGAAGGTTTACAAAACGGTGAAATCAAGAGGGAAAATCAAAAGCTATTAAGAAAAATTCACTTAAGTGGCCTGGTGGCTTTTGGGTCTTGTCGCTTGGTGCTTCTTCACCGGGGACCAAGCTTCTGGGGATGGTAGTTCTGGGCCTTCTGGGATGGGCATCCAGGAATCCATGGTCAATCTGCAGTAGTGACCACACAGGGTCCAAGTCCATGGGCTTTTGGATGGTGAGCCTTGTCCAATTAATGGCAAATAGGAGGCCGAAAGGGAAGAGCCAGCGGTATGTTGTTTTCCTGGAGCGTAACAGGTCCATGAATGGCTTAATCAGGCGCCTTTTCTGGAGGGTCGATGGGGCTAGATCTTGGTACAGCTGAATTTGGGCCCCTTGAAACTAAGTCCGAGCGGGCTCAGGCCGCATTAAGAACTGCATTGGTGTCAATTTAGCTTAATAGCCCGCATATGATATCTCTAGGCAGCTCATCTGGAGGAGGTTTAGGTTTAAGTGCCCTGTGTGCTCTTTGTATAACAACTTTAGCCGCTGGTTCAGGGCCTAGTAAGTCCTCAAATAAGTGTCTCACCGTCTCTGGGATGGTGTCGGGGTTCTCGGTTTCAGGGATCCCCCGAATGCGTACATTCTTCCTCCTGCTTTGGTTTTCTTGGTCCTCCAGGGACAAAAAGGCTTGGATTAAAATATGCATTATGTAGGGCTAGCTTCCCCCCTGCAACCATATTGTGGGTGAGCAGGGTCTGCTCCATTCGACCACCTACGTGGCGTACGTCTGCCCTTATCTCAGAAATTTTAGCAACCATGGGTGCCATAGCTCTGGAAAGAGCTTTTTTGAGAAAGCCTCTTGAAATAGTATGGGTGCTCAGGTAAGTCTGGGGCACTCTTCACTTCAGACACTTTAGTGCCAGATCCGGCGGCAGAGTCAGTCGGCAACATTTTGGGCAGGTGGGCCTGTTAGCTCGGTGGATGCTTTTTGAAGAATTTCTCCATATCTTGCTGGGACTGAGGTGGCCTGTAAGTCCCCTGGCCTTCTATCTGCCTCTCTCTCCCAGAGTTTTTAATCATAGTTGCTTGGGGGTCTCTTTTTTTAGCTTCTTTAGGCGTCGGGCAGCAGGTGCGTCTCACTCATACGTCTGCCATAGAGCGCAGTCAGGCTCCACCCCCCAGTATTGTGGATTTTAAAATTGTAAATTTTTATTTGAGATATTCATTTCAAATGTCATCCTTTGCAATGTATAAGGTTAGAGATGAGAAAACCACTTGAGATTCATTTTGGGTCTGGTTCGCAAATTCTTTTGAAAAATTTGGACCTGAATTGCTACGGACCGAACCAAAGTTGCTCCAAATTCCCTGAAAGTTAGTATATAACCCCTTCTAGCCTCCTAGGACTCAAATTGTTTAGGAAAACTTGTAATCTCTTTTTGTTTATTTTTTTTATCATTTTTCCCCTCCCCAACGCAATGAGAGCAATAGTAAATTATGTATGAGGGACTCTGACATACATACTGTAGCTCTGACATAGCTACATAGCATAGCAGAATTCCATCTGAAGTTTAGAAAAAAAAAATATTGTCATGAAGCAGAATTTACTTGCGCTTTGTTGTAAGAACGGGATTTTTTCTAAAATAGCTGTTGCACGTGTTACAACATGAAAGTGAGAAGCCCGGGAATTCTATATGACCCATAATGCTGTGCAGCTAGCAAATCAGCAGATAGCCATCCCTTGTGATGTCACAGTCCTATAAAAAGCCTCATCCCACTTGGTCTCCTCCATTTCACTGTGAAATGAGCTCAAGGAGAGATTTGACAAGCGCTTATGCGCTAAGGACAATGTTACTGAAAGCTTTTAATTGTTGAATATTGGATAGGGAGAGTGTAGGTACAGTGTAGAGAGATCATAGTGAGAGAGATTAGACACTGTAGGGAGAGCATAGGGAGACTGCAGGGATAGTGCAGGTTGAGAGTAATAGTTTAAATATAGAATTACTGTGCCACAGTATTAAAGGGTGGTCGAATATATCACAGTGTGCATCTTGTTGTTGCAGACAAATTTGTAGCTAATTCCTTATTTTATCTATATAAAATTACTGTGCGTCAGTATTAAAAGGCAGTCTAATATATTGCCATCTGCATCCTGTTGAATTGCTGAAACAATCCCTGTTAATCCCTTATTTTATATATAGAATTACTGTGCCTTTGAAATAAAGAACAGTCTAATATATCAATGTCCACATCGTGTTGAACTGCTAACATAATTGCAGTTAAGCTCTTATTTATAGAATTACTATGCCTCAGTACTAAATGGCGGACTAATATATTTTGATCATTCTTTTACAGTTTATACAGGGAGTGCAGAATTATTAGGCAAGTTGTATTTTTGAGGATTAATTTTATTATTGAACAACAACCATGTTCTCAATGAACCCAAAAAACTCATTAATATCAAAGCTGAATATTTTTGGAAGTAGTTTTTAGTTTGTTTTTAGTTTTAGCTATTTTAGGGGGATATCTGTGTGTGCAGGTGACTATTACTGTGCATAATTATTAGGCAACTTAACAAAAAACAAATATATACCCATTTCAATTATTTATTTTTACCAGTGAAACCAATATAACATCTCAACATTCACAAATATACATTTCTGACATTCAAAAACAAAACAAAAACAAATCAGTGACCAATATAGCCACCTTTCTTTGCAAGGACACTCACAAGCCTGCCATCCTTGGATTCTGTCAGTGTTTTGATCTGTTCACCATCAACATTGCGTGCAGCAGCAACCACAGCCTCCCAGACACTGTTCAGAGAGGTGTACTGTTTCCCCTCCTTGTAAATCTCACATTTGATGATGGACCACAGGTTCTCAATGGGGTTCAGATCAGGTGAACAAGGAGGCCATGTCATTAGATTTTCTTCTTTTATACCCTTTCTTGCCAGCCACGCTGTGGAGTACTTGGACGCGTGTGATGGAGCATTGTCCTGCATGAAAATCATGTTTTTCTTGAAGGATGCAGACTTCTTCCTGTACCACTGCTTGAAGAAGGTGTCTTCCAGAAACTGGCAGTAGGACTGGGAGTTGAGCTTGACTCCATCCTCAACCCGAAAAGACCCCACAAGCTCATCTTTGATGATACCAGCCCAAACCAGTACTCCACCTCCACCATTTCATCAGTCCATAAAACCTTAGAAAAATCAGTCTTGAGATATTTCTTGGCCCAGTCTTGACGTTTCAGCTTGTGTGTCTTGTTCAGTGGTGGTCGTCTTTCAGCCTTTCTTACCTTGGCCATGTCTCTGAGTATTGCACACCTTGTGCTTTTTGGCACTCCAGTGATGTTGCAGCTCTGAAATATGGCCAAACTGGTGGCAAGTGGCATCTTGGCAGCTGCACGCTTGACTTTTCTCAGTTCATGGGCAGTTATTTTGCGCCTTGGTTTTTCCACACGCTTCTTGCGACCCTGTTGACTATTTTGAATGAAACGCTTGATTGTTTGATGATCACGCTTCAGAAGCTTTGCAATTTTAAGAGTGCTGCATCCCTCTGCAAGATATCTCACTATTTTTGACTTTTCTGAGCCTGTCAAGTCCTTCTTTTGACCCATTTTGCCAAAGGAAAGGAAGTTGCCTAATAATTATGCACACCTGATATAGGGTGTTGATGTCATTAGACCACACCCCTTCTCATTACAGAGATGCACATCACCTAATATGCTTAATTGGTAGTAGGCTTTCGAGCCTATACAGCTTGGAGTAAGACAACATGCATAAAGAGGATGATGTGGTCAAAATACTCATTTGCCTAATAATTCTGCACTCCCTGTATAGCTTTTGATAAAAAATGTAGTACTACTGGTGTGGTGTATGTTATCCGTTGTATAGAATGTGACCTTATGTATGTGAGAAGCACCATACGTGAATTAAAAAATAGGATACTAGAACATCTTAATTACATTACAAATCCCACTGCTATAAATATTTCCAATGTAGCTAGACATTTTATACAGGTTCACACCCGTAGGACAAAGGGGTTTTGTGCCTTTGCGGTGGAAAAGGTTTTTGCACCATTGCGAGGTGGTAACCACCGCAAAAAAATCCTCCTTCGTGAGGCATATTGGATCTTTAGGCGCAATACCAGAGTTCCTGCGGGTTTGAACTGGTTATATGGATCCCTATGTAAGTTTATATGGTGTAGAATTAGGCCATTAAAGGGTTACTTACTATGTTTTATATGACATGTTGCTGTTCACACTGTGCGGTTGTTATCTAGCCAGAGTATTGAAGCCCGAATGTGGAGACAGCAGTTTATGTCCTAGAGACTAACTAAGGGTTAACCTGGTGAAAAACCGGAGCTCCGTGTGAAGAGCTCCTACAATTTGATATGTATATATAGGTAACAGGTGTTATCATGCTGGAGTGACCAATGGAGTATTTTTTTCCCCTCCCCTCTGTTTCTGAGAGGAAGGGTCAGTACACATTTAAATATAGCTCTCCATCGTGATACATTGTTACGATTAAGGACGAGATGACTGAAACGCGTTAATGATCACTGCATACGATGTGGATGTGTCTGCTGTTATATATATTGCAATAAAGGAGAAGTTTTAAGAGGACTTTCATTTTATTCTGAAGCCGTTTCTTCATGTTTTGCACTAATATATTGCTGTCTGCATCTTCTTGTACTGCTAACACATTAGCAGTTAATCTTATATTATATGTAGAATTACTGTGCCTTGGTATTAAAGGACAGTTTAATATATCGCAGTATACATCTTGTTCAACTGCTGACAAAACCCACGTTATTCGTTAGTTGATATATGGAATTACTGTGCATTTGTGTATTTATTAACCACTTCAACCCCGCTAGCTGAAACCCCCTTAATGACCAGGCCACTTTTTACACTTCTGCACTACACTACTTTCACCTTTTATTGCTCGGTCATGCAACTTACCACCCAAATGAATTTTACCTCCTTTTCTTCTTACTAGTAGATCGAAATTTAACGACTTTTTTGCAAAAAAATGACATTTTACACTTTCAGCTGTAAAATTTTGCAAAAAAACCCCGACATCCATATATAAATTTTTCGCTAAATTTATTATTTTTCATGTCTTTTATAAAAAAAAATGTTTGGGCAAAAAAAAAAAATGGTTTGGGTAAAAGTTATAGCGTTTACAAACTATGGTAGAAAAATTTGATTTTCCGCTTTTTGAAGCAGCTCTGACTTTCTGAGCACCTGTCATTTTCCTGAGGTCTTACAATGCCCAGACAGTAGAAAACCCCCACAAATGACCCCATTTCGGAAAGTAGACACCCTACGGTATTCGCTGATGGGCATAGTGAGTTCATAGAACTGCTTATTTTTTGTCACAAGTTAGCAGAAAATGATGATTATTATTATTTTTTTCTTACAAAGTCTCATAATTCACTAACTTGCGACAAAAAGTAAAAAAATTCTAGGAACTCGCCATGCCCCTCACGGAATACCTTGGGGTGTCTTCTTTCCAAAATGGGTTTACTTGTGGCGTAGTTATACTGCCCTGGCAATTTAGGGGCCCAGATGTGTGAGAAGTAGTTTGCAATCAAAATCTGTAAAAAATGACCGGTGAAATCCGAAAGGTGCACTTTGGGATGTGGGTCCCTTTGCCCACCTAGGCTGCAAAAAAGTGTCACACATCTGGTATCGCCATACTCAGGAGAAGTTGGGAAATGTGTTTTGGGGTGTCATTACATATACCCATGCTGGGTGAGAGAAATATCTTGGCAAAAGACAACTTTTCCAATTTTTTTATACAAAGTTGGCATTTGACCAAGATATTTATCTCACCCAGCATGGGTATATGTAAAATGACACCCCAAAACATATTCCCCAACTTCTCCTGCGTACGGCGATACCACATGTGTGACACTTTTTTGCAGCCAAGGTGGGCAAAGGGGCACATATTCCAAAGTGCACCTTTCGGATTTCGCAGTCCATTTTTTACACATTTTGATTGCAAAGTACTTCTCACACATTTGGGCCCCTAAATTGCCAGGGCAGTATAACTACGCCACAAGTGACCCCATTTTAGAAAGAAGACACCCCAAAGTATTCCGTGAGGGGCATGGCGGGTTCCTATAATTTTTTATTTTTTGTCACAAGTTATTTTTTTGTTTTTTTTCACAAAGTCTCACTTTCCGCTAACTTGGGACAAAAATGTAAATCTTTCATAGACTCAATATGCCCCTCAGCGAATACCTTGGGGTGTCTTCTTTCCAAAATGGGGTCAGTTGTGGGGTGTTTGTACTGTCCTGGCATTTGAGGGTCACCGCAATCAATACATGTATGGCCAGCATTAGGAGTTTCTGCTATTCTCCTTATATTGAGCATACAGGTAATGAGATTTTTTTTTTTCCGTTCAGCCTCTGGGCTGAAAGAAAAAAATGAACGGCACAGATTTCTTCATTCGCATCGATCAATGTGGATGAAAAAATCTCTGCCAAAAAAAAAAGGAGGGGAAAGGAGTCTGCCAGGACATAGGAACTCCGCCCAACATCCATACCCACTTAGCTCGTAAGCCCTGGCAAACCAGATTTCTCCATTCACATCAATCGATGTGGATGAATAAATCATTGCCGGGATTTTTTAATTTATTTTTTTATATACAAAGTGTTTGCCAAAGCATAGGAACACCGCCTCCTCCTCAGCTCGTATGCCTTGGCAAACGTATCTTTTACTGCAGAGTAGAAATCTCGTCTTGAAACGCCGCATACACCAACTTGCATGTAATCTGACAGCAGGGCAATGCTTCTGTCAGAATGCACATCAGTACTACAGCTAGTCGATCGGTTGGTACACCTGGAAGGTAAAAAAAAAAAGAAAAAACCAGGCCGCAACGCAATAATTTTATTAACTTTGGAACAGAACATATAAACTTTTACTTTTTGAACTAAACATTAACCTTTTTGCTTACTGGTGTTTTTTTTTTTTTTTTTACCTTTATAGAACAAACCTCTCCTTCCCCATGGGTCAATGTGCAAAGCGCAAATCGCCCAAAGATGTGGCGAAGTGCGTTATGTACTTTGTCCCAGGTGAAAGAAGACGTTTGCAGCAGCTGTGAGTGAATGGGCCCTAATAGCCCTGTGTGCCTGTCCTGGTGAGATGTGATCCCTATGCTAAGTGTACCTGTTTGTGGTACTTCCGGAAACACTCTGCAAAGCATAGGGCAGGGTGGTCAGGACAGTCAGGACAGAAATAGCGGGTGTCACGCCTTATTCCACTCCTGCTACAGACACGACATCTTTTTCGGGGTGACGGTTGGGTTGAGGTACCAGGAACGACATTGAGGAAATGTCGCTTGTGTAGACGGCTAACTACACTAGTGGATGGGGCCACGGAACCTCCTGGGTACAGGAGGTTCTCGATGATCTCTTTCTGAAATTTGAGGAAGGATCCAGTTCTCCCAGCCTTACTGTAGAGAACAAAACTATTATACAGAGCCAATTGAATTAAATATACAGACACCTTCTTATACCAGCGTCTGGTTCTGCGGGAAACTAAATACGGAGACAACATCTGGTCATTGAAGTCCACCCCTCCCATGTGAAGGTTATAGTCGTGGACTGAGAGGGGCTTTTCAATGACACGGGTTGCTCGCTCAATTTGTATTGTGGTGTCTGCGTGAATGGAGGAGAGCATGTAAACGTCACGCTTGTCTCTCCATTTCACCGCAAGCAGTTCTTCGTTACACAATGCAGCCCTCTGCCCCCTTGCAAGACGGGTGGTAACGAGCTGTTGGGGGAAGCCCGCGCGACTAGTTCGCGCGGTGCCACAGGCTCCATTCTGTTCTAGAAACAAATGCCTAAAGAGGGCCACACTTGTGTAGAAATTGTCCACATAAAGATTGTACCCCTTGCCAAATAAGGATGACACCAAGTCCCAGACTGTCTTCCCACTACTCCCCAGGTAGTCAGGGCAACCGACCGGCTCCAGGGTCTGATCTTTTCCCTCATAGATCCGAAATTTGTGGGTATAGCCTGTGGCCCTTTCACAGAGCTTATACAATTTGACCCCATACCGGGCGCGCTTAATTGGGATGTATTGTTTGAAGCCAAGGCGCCCGGTAAAATGTATTAGGGACTCGTCTACGCAGATGTTTTGCTCTGGGGTATACAAATCTGCAAATTTCTGGTTGAAATGGTCTATGAGGGGCCGAATTTTGTGGAGCCGGTCAAAAGCTGGGTGGCCTCTGGGACGGGAGGCGGTGTTGTCACTAAAGTGCAGGAAACGCAGGATGGCCTCAAAACGTGCCCTGGACATAGCAGCAGAGAACATGGGCATGTGATGAATTGAGTTAGTGGACCAATATGACTGCAATTCATGCTTTTTAGTTAGATCCATGTTGAGGAGAAGGCCCAGAAAAAATTTAATTTCGGAAACTTGGACTGGTTTCCACCGGAAAGGTTGGGCATAATAGCTTCCCGGGTTGGCGGTTATAAATTGTGTGGCATACCTGTTTGTTTCGGCCACGGCTATGTCTAAGAGCTCCGCAGTCAAGAACAGCTCAAAAAATCCCAGGACCGAACCGATCTGAGCTGTCTCAACCCGAACTCCAGACTGGACGGTGAAAGGGGGAACTACAGGTGCGGCTGAAGTTGGGGACTGCCAATCAGGGTTTGCCAGCACCTCAGGGATTCTAGGGGGTCTACGGGCCCGTCTTTGCGGTGGCTGCGACGGGGTCACTACTGCTCGTGCCACCGTACCAGCTTCAACTGCCCTTCTGGTGCTCGCCACTTCACCAGGTTGTACGGCAGTGCTGGTACTAGGTCCAGGGAGGGCTGCACTGCTGGTGTATGCCTCACCATGTAATCCGACAGCGCCAGCCCCACTCTGCTGCCCTTCAAGCGGATCCTGCGCAACCTGTGGTCTAGCGACACAGGGCCGGGTACGCCTGGTGCTATCAGGGACCTCAGCCTCCTCGTCCGAACTTTGGGTCAGAGAGCCACTGCTTTCTACAGGTTCGTATTCTGACCCGCTAGATTCATCAGACGAGGGTTCCCATTCCTCATCCGACTGGGTCAGAAGCCTGTAGGCCTCTTCAGTAGAATACCCCCTGTTTGACATTTGGGCATCTAAATTTAGGGGTATTCCCTGAGACTACCCAAGAAAAAAAAGCAAGCCTGTCTTACAAATGGGAGGCTAGCGAAGTACCGGAGGCCGCTGCGGTTGATAAAAAATATCAAAACTGATTTTTTTATCGCCACAGCGCGTATAAAGTGAATGTGCAGTGATCAAAAAAAATATATTTTTTGTCACTGCGGTGGGGCGGGTGTGGGCGAACGCACGTGTGGGCGACCGATCAGGCCTGATCAGGCAAACACTGCGTTTTGGGTGGAGGGCAAACTAAAGTGACACTAATACTATTATAGATCTGACCGTGATCAGTTTTGATCACTTCCAGATACTATAAAAGTACAAATGCTGATTAGCGCTACACTAATCAGCGAATCAGTGACTGCGGTGCGGTGGGCTGGGCGCTAACCGATCCCTAAACTACCTTACCAAGGGGCCTAAACTATCCCTAAAACCTAACAGTCAATACCAGTGAAAAAAAAATGTGACAGTTTACACTGATCAAAGCGGTGATCAAAGGGTTAATTGGGGTGCAGGGGGTGATCTAGGGCTAAAGTGTGGTGTTGGTGCTACTCACTGTGAAGCCTGCTCCTCTGCTGGATCCAACCGACGAAAAGGACCAGCAGAGGAGCAGGGCAGCCATATAACAGATCATATTTACTAATATGATCTGCTATGTGGCTTCTGATTGTATTTTTTAAAAATCATCAGCTTGCCAGCTGCGATCATTGGCTGGCAAGCTGATGACGCGACCCCCCTTGACGAAATGCCGGCCCGAACTGCACATGCGCGGGCCGGCAAAGCGCGTCATCTCGCGTCTCGCGAGATGACGCGTATATGCGTGACTCTGCGCAGCGCTGCCGCCTCCGGACCGCAGATCTGCGTTAAGCGGTCCGGAGGCGGTTAATGTGTATTTGAGGACAGTCTAATATATACAGTACAGACCAAAAGTTTGGACACACCTTCTCATTCAAAGAGTTTTCTTTATTTTCCTGACTATGAAAATTGTAGATTCACACAGAAGGCATCAAAACTATGAATTAACACATGTGGAATTATATACATAACAAAAAAGTGTGACAACTGAAAATATTTCATATTCTAGGTTCTTCAAAGTAGCCACCTTTTGCTTTGATTACTGCTTTGCACACTCTTGGCATTCTCTTGATGAGCTTCAAGAGGTAGTCACCTGAAATGGTTTTCACTTCACAGGTGTGCCCTGTCAGGTTTAATAAGTGGGATTTCTTGCCTTATAAATGTGGTTGGGACCATCAGTTGCGTTGTGGAGAAGTCAGGTGGATACACAGCTGATAGTCCTACTGAATAGACTGTTCGAATATGTATTATGGCAAGAAAAAAGCAGCTAAGTAAAGAGAAATGAGTGGCCATCATTACTTTAAAGGGGTTGTCCCACTTTGCTTTTTTAATCTTATCAGCAGTAGATGTCCTGATAACTTCCTGGTTCTCAGGCAGTTGAGTGAAGGCCACGCCTCCTCATGACTCACCCTGCGTGCTCGTTCATGTGTATGAGGTCATCCACATGGAGCCGTATGTGAGGTCCCGCCCCCCCCCCAGTATAATAAACATTGAGTGCGGCCCCCCCCCCCCCCAGTATAATATACATTTAGTGCGCCCCCCCCCCCAGTATAATATACATTCAGTGCGGCCGCCCCCCCCCCAGTATAATATACATTCAGTGCGGCCACCCCCCCCCCAGTATAATATACATTCAGTGCGGCCACCCCCCCCCCAGTATAATATACATTCAGTGCGGCCACCCCCCCCCCCAGTATAATATACATTCAGTGCGGCCACCCCCCCCAGTATAATATACATTCAGTGCGGCCACCCCCCCCCCAGTATAATATACATTCAGTGCGGACCCCCCCAGTATAATATACATTGGTGGCGCAGTGGGAAGTGCCAATGAGGGTTAAAAAAATAAATAAAAAATTAACTCACCTCCTCCAATTGTTCGCGCAGCTGCCGGTCTCCTGTTCTATCTTTAGGACCTGTGAAAGGACCTTTGGTGACATCACTGTGGTCATCACATGGTACATCATATGATCCATCACCATGGTAATGGACCATGTGATTAGCTCAGTGACGTCACCAAAGGTCCTTTCACAGGTCCTAAAGATAGAACAGGAGACCGGCAGCTGCGCGAACAATTGGAGGAGGTGAGTTAATTTTTTATTTATTTTTTTAACCCTCATTGGCACTTCCCACTGCGCCACCAATGTATATTATACTGGGGGGGTCCGCACTGAATGTATATTATACTGGGGGGGGGGTGGCCGCACTGAATGTATATTATACTGGGGGGGGTGGCCGCACTGAATGTATATTATACTGGGGGGGGGGGGTGGCCGCACTGAATGTATATTATACTGGGGGGGGGGGGGTGGCCGCACTGAATGTATATTATACTGGGGGGGGGGGGGGGCGCACTGCGCCCCCAATGTTAATACAAATGCAGGAGGTGGGTGCCGGAGTGAAATAGCCGGCACCCGACCTCTATGATAGGGGGCTGCGATCAGCGGCAGTTAACCCCTAAGGTCCCGCTCCCTGTCATAGAGGTCGGGTGCCGGCTATTTGATTCCGGCACCCGCCTGCTGTATTTGCGCATGCGCGGGCGTGCGCGTACTTGTAGGAATGGAGAGGCGGCCCGAGTACTTGTTCAGCCGTTGTGCGCAGGCGCGGCACAGCGATGCGGCCGGACGAAAGAGGCCGTATCCATGGGATACAGAAAACAACAAAGGAATCGCTTTACATGATTTTTTGAATGAAAGGTAGCTTTTGGATAATAACATGGATAGGAAGATATGTTGTGTGGGGGTAAATAGATTAGATAAAACCTATTTTATGAAGTGGGACAACCCCTTTAAGAAATGAAGGTCAGTCAGTCTGAAAAATTGGGAAAACTTTGAAAGTGTCCCCAAGTGCAGTCACAAAAACCATCAAGCGCTACAAAGAAACTGGCTCACATGCGGACCGCCCCAGGAAAGGAAGACCAAGAGTCACCTCTGCTGCAGAGGATGTTCACCCGAGTCACCAGCCTCAGAAATCGCAGGTTAACAGCAGCTCAGATTAGAGACCAGGTCAATGCCACACAGAGTTCTAGCAGCAGACACATCTCTAGAACAACTGTTAAGAGGAGACTGTGTGAATCAGGCCTTCATGGTAGAATATCTGCTAGGAAACCACTGCTAAGGACAGGCAACAAGCAGAAGAGACTTGTTTGGGCTAAAGAACACAAGGAGTAGACATTAGACCAGTGGAAATCTGTGCTTTGGTCTGATGAGTCCAAATTTGAGATCTTTGGTTCCAACCACCGTGTCTTTGTGCGACGCAGAAAAGGTGAAAGGATGGACTCTACATGCCTGGTTCCCACCGTGGAGGAGGAGGCGTGATGGTGTGGGGGTGCTTTGCTGGTGACACTGTTGGGGATTTATTCAAAATTGAAGGCATACTGAACCAGCATGGCTACCACAGCATCTTGCAGCGGCATGCTATTCCATCAGGTTTGCGTTTAGTTGGACCATCATTTATTTTTCAACAGGACAATGACCCCAAACACACCTCCAGGCTGTGTAAGGGCTATTTGACCATGAAGGAGAGTGATGGGGTGCTGCGCCAGATGACCTGGCCTCCAGTCACCGGACCTGAGCCCAATCGAGATGGTTTGGAGTGAGCTGGACCGCAGAGTCAAGGCAAAAGGGCCAACAAGTGCTAGCATCTCTGGGAACTCCTTTAAGACTGTTGGAAGACCATTTCAGGTGACTACCTCTTGAAGCTCATCAAGAGAATGCCAAGAGTGTGCAAAGCAGCAATCAAAGCAAATGGTGGCTACTTTGAAGAACCTAGAATATGACATATTTTCAGTTGTTTCACACTTTTTTGTTATGTATATAATTCCACATGTGTTAATTCATAGTTTTGATGCCTTCAGTGTGAATCTACAATTTTCATAGTCATGAAAATAAAGAAAACTCTTTGAATGAGAAGGTGTGTCCAAACGTTTGGTCTGTACTGTAGGTGTCTGTATCCTGTTGAATTGCTGACACATTAGCAGTTACTCTTTTGTTTTATATATAGAATTACTATGCCTCAGTATTAAAGATTGGTATAGAATTACGGTAGCACAGTATTAAAAGGGTTGTCCCACAAAAAATATTCTACAGTTTTCAAACCAGCACCTGGATCTGATTACTTTTGTCTGTAATTGCCTGTTGTAACGAACCAGCGGGTGAGAACCCACTTTGCCACTGACTGACAATACTTTGCATGGGCGTGACTAAGCAACACCAGGTCTTCACTAGCGCCTCTAGTGGTGAGGATAGACTTGAGCCATGGTAGTTGCCACGGGCTACTCCAGAGCGTAAACCGAGTCAGTGGCAGCTGGTCCAGCAGACCGTAAGATACCAACAATGGTACCAGCAGAGACAGACAGCAATGCCGATACAGATACAGATTCAGATATTCAGATACAGATAAAGGGCATACACAGAACACAGGAATTCCCTCTCCGGGGAAACCAGGAATCCCCTTCTGGAGACTGAACGGAACAAACAGAACATACAGACAGAAACAGATAATGGATGCAGTTACACACTGCTAGCCGCTCAGATGCAGATACAGGAACAAATAACTTAATACAGGGCAGATACAGACAGAACAGGACATGGCAAAAACAAGATATCGAATACAACAATGTAAAATCAAGCAGAACCATACAAACAGGCAGATGGTAAGACCCCTTGGGTCAGCAGCAAGGAGCTACACCTACAACCCATACTGACCAAGAATGACAGACAAAACAGAACTGACCCCCCCAGAACCACAGATCACAGGTCTAAATAGCTGGTTAACGAGGCACCTGGGAAGACACACCCAGGCACAGCAGACAGTGTAAGTTAACCCCATCAGAACCGAAGCTCAAACAGCCAAGACACACAGGAACAGAACCGGACGTTGTTCCATGCAACCAGGATACACGGATACAGAACAGAGCATTGCCCATGGCAACCAAGAAAACTGAACAGCATACAGATAGAATCAAAGGGGTACACGCGTACACGGGCAGGTTCACACAAGATACCGCAGCCAGCACGCAGCCCCTAGCAACCAGTCTGCACAGGATTTCGGCCTGCAGCCAGTACGCCAGGGCGCATGCAGCCAGCCTGCACAGCAACACACGTTACGGTGAACCGCACCATGAGACCTGTAATAGAACATTTTGCATAGCTACTGAGTTATTCAATGAAATGTATCTGTATAGCACCACCCGCTGTTTGTTCTTTTTCTTATTTCTTTGTCCAGCTCACTGAGATGGCAGCAAATGCTCAGTTTCATCCTTCAACTGCCTCCTGAGCTGTGACAGGGAAAGAGCTGCAGCAGAATGGACCCGCCTCCTAATTTTCAGCAGAAAAAGACACTCTCCTTGAGCTGTCAGCTTGATATAAATCTAGCAGAGCGATGAATGGGGAGATCTCTGGATCCATATGAAGGTACAGAACTAGTTCTAGCTTTGTTGTCAAGAGATTGTCATGTACTATATGATGTCTGATTAAAAAAAATTACATTAATTATGGGATAGCCCCTTTAAAAGGCAGTCTAATATATTGCTGTGTGCATCTTGTTTAACGGCTGGCAAATTCTCAGTTTATGTCCTAGTTTATTTATATATATAGAATTACTGTGCCGCAGTATTAAAGGGCGGTCTAATACAGTGGGATGCGAAAGTTTGGGCAACCTTCTTAATAGTCGTGATTTTCCTGTATAAATCGTTGGTTGTTACGATAAAAAACGTCAGTTAAATATATCATATAGGAGACACACACAGTGATATTTGAGAAGTGAAATGAAGTTTATTGGATTTACAGAAAGTGTGCTATAATTGTTTAAACAAAATTAGGCAGTTGCATAAATTTGGGCACCACAAAAAAGAAATGGAATCAATATTTAGTAGATCCTCCTTTTGCAGAAATTACCGCCTCTAAACGCTTCCTGTAGGTTCCAATGAGAGTCTGGATTCTGGTTGAAGGCATTTTGGACCATTCCTCTTTACAAAACATCTTTAGTTCGTTCAGGTTTGATGGCTTCTGAGCATGGACAGCTCTCTTTAAGTCACACCACAGATTTTCAATTATATTCAGGTCTGGGGACTGAGATGGCCATTCCAGAACGTTGTACTTGTTCCTCTGCATAAATGCCTTAGTTGATTTTGAGCAGTGTTTAGGGTCGTTGTCTTGTTGAAAGATCCAGCCCCGGCGCAGCTTCAGCTTTGTCACTGATTCCTGGACATTGATCTCCAGAATCTGCTGATACTGAGTGGAATCCATGCGTCCCTCAACTTTGACAAGATTCCCAGTCCCTGCACTGGCCACACAGTCCCACAGCATGATGGAACCACCACCATATTTTACTGTATGTAGCATGTGTTTTTCTTGGAATGCTGTGTTCTTTTTCCTCCATGCATAACGCCCCTTGTTATGGCCAAATAACTCAATTTTAGTTTCATCAGTCCACAGCACATTATTCCAAAATGAAGCTGGCTTGTCCAAATGTGCTTTAGCCCACCTCAAGTGGCACTTTTTGTGCTGTGGGCGGAGAAAAGGCTTCCTCTACATCACTCTCACATACAGCATCTCCTTGTGTAACGTGCGCCGAATAGTTGAACGATGCACAGTGACTCCATTTGCAGCAAGATGATGTTGTAGGTCTTTGGTGCTGGTCTGTGGGTTGACACTGACTGTTCTCACCATTCGTCGCTTCTGTCTATCCGAGATTTTTCTTGGTCTGCCACTTTGAGCCTTAACTTGAACTGAGCCTGTGGTCTTCCATTTCCTCAATATGTTCCTAACTGTGGAAACAGACAGCTGAAATCTCTGAGACAGCTTTCTGTATCCTTCCCCTAAACCATGATGGTGAACAATCTTTGTCTTCAGGTCATTTGAGAGCTGTTTTGAGACCCCCATGTTGCTACTTCTCACAGAAAATTAAAAGAGGAGGGAAACTTACAATTGACCCCCTTAAATACTCTCTCATAATTGGATTCACCTGTGTATGTAGGTCAGGGGTCAATGAGCTTACCAAGCCAATTTGAGTTCCAATAATTAGTTCTAAAGGTTTTGGAATCAACAAAATGACAACAGTGCCCAAATGTATGCACCTGCCTAATTTTGTTTAAACAATTATAGCATACCTTCTGTAAATCCAATAAACTTAATTTCACTTCTCAAATATCACTGTGTGTGTCTCCTAGTGTCTCCTATATGATATATTTAACTGACATTTTTTATTGTAACAACCAACGATTTATACAGGAAAATCATGACGATTAACAAGGTTGCCCAAACTTTCGCATCCCACTGTATATCAACGTCTGTATCTTGCTGAACTGATGACACAAACCCTGTAAATTTATTATTTTATATATAGAAGTACTGTGCCTCAACATTAAAGGGTGGTCTATTATATCACAGTTTGCATCTTGTTAAACTGCTGACACATTTGCAGTTAATCTCTTATTTTATATATAGAATAACTCAGCCTCAGTATAAAAGGGCAATCTAACATATTGCTGTCTGCATCTTGATGAACTGCTGACACATTCACAGTTAATCTCTAACATAGTAACATAGTAACATAGTACATAAGGCCGAAAAAAGACATTTGTCCATCCAGTTCGGCCTGTTATCCTGCAAGTTGATCCAGAAGAAGGCAAAAAAAAAAAACCCCTGTGAGGCAGAAGCCAATTTTCTCCCCTCTCTAGTAGCTATAGCCTGTAATATTATTAAGCTCTAGAAATACGTCCAGGCCCCTCTCATTTTACATAAAGAATTACTGTGCCACAGTATTATACGGCGGACTAATATACCACCGTCTGCATCTTGTTGAACTGATTACACAATCCTGGTTAGTCTCTTAACCATATTTTTCGCCCTATAAGATGCACCTGCCCATAAGACGCACCTAGGTTTTTGAGGAGGAAAATAAAATATTTTGAACCAAAAGATGTGGGCTGTGTTTGGTGGGTTTTGAACTAATGGTGGTCTGTGTATGACACTGTTATGGAGTGGATAACGCAGATCTGTGGATGACACCACTGTTATGGGGATCTGTGGATGACACCACTGTTATGGGTGGATCTGTGGATAGCACTGTTATGGGTGGATCTGTGGATAGCACTGTTATGGGGATCTGTGGATGGCACTGTTATGGGGGATCTGTGGATGGCACTGTTATGGGTGGGAACTGTGTAGGACACTGTTATGGGGAGGTCTGTGAATGACACGTATAGCATCTTATGCTATAGTGTCATCCACAGATCCTCCCCATAACAGTGTCCCTGTGTAAATAGTGACCCCAATACAGGAGGTGGAGGCCGGCAACTGGGGTTGAAATTACACCGGGCCCCGCTCACACCAGTATTCATATGTAAAGTGTGGCCAATACATATGTAAAGTGTAGGCAAGGTAGCGCAATCCACTACTCACTATGAAACTCCCGTTCTAGCAGACAGGCTAGTGTGGCCAATTCGTATTTAAAGTGTAGGAAAGAGTGCAATCCACTACTCACTATGAAACCCCGGTACTAGCAGGCACTGCAGGCTGGCTGGTCACTCACTTCCTCATGTGAATGCTCCTCCCACTTTATTAATGAAGCGGGCGGAGCTTGCGCTGTGACGAAGTGAGTGACCGGCCAGCCTGTAGTGCCTCTTAGTAAGGGAGTTTCATAGTGAGTGGTGGATTGTGCTACCTTGCCTACACTTTACATATGAATTGGCCACACTTTCATATTTAAAGGTAGCAAGATAGCGCAATCCACTACCCACTTTGAAACTCCTGGACTAGGAGACACTGCAGGCTGGCCGGTCACTCATTTCGTCATAGCGCAGGCTCCGCCTGCTTCATTAATAAAGTGGGATGAGCATGCACATGAGGAACTGAGTGACCAGCCAGCCTGCAGCGCCTGCTAGTACGGGGTTTCATAGTGAGTAGTGGATTGTGCTACCTTGCCTACACTTTACATATGGATTGGCCACACTTTACATATGAATACTGATCTGAACAGGGCCCGGTGTAATAGAGTACAGTGACTGCACCAGGCCCCGCAGTGAGTTGCCGGCCTCCAGCCCCTTCTCCCTCCCCGTTGATACATCGCAGGCAGCACTGTGCAGCATCGCTACTGGCAATGTATCAGTGTTAGAGTAAAAATGGCAGCATTCGCCCCATAAGACACACTGGTGGCAAAGAGCGACATTTGGGTGAATAAAAACACACTACTTTACTGAAGAAACGTTTTGGAATGCAGTCCGATTTTTGCTCTGTATAAGTGGGTAAGCACCTGTTACCATATTTGGACTTTGCACCCGTCTTTTTCCTTTATACTTTCTTTGGGTGGGGCTGCCAGTGTTTTTTTTTCTGCTATATATATATATATATATATATATATCCATAAAAAGATTCAGGCAGCACTCCCTTTAGTGCAAATATAATAATGCAGGTGCCCGCGGTGGTCCTTCGATATGGACCAAGTATTGAGTGCATAACTGAACATAATTATTTAAAGGTTGACTTTTTTGTATTAAAAACACTTTTCTTTTATTGGTCGGATGAAATATGCAAATTTTTTGAGATAGGAATTTTGGGTTTTCATGAGCTGTATGCCAAAATCATCAATATTAAAACAATAAAAGGCTTGAACTACTTCAGTTGGTGTGTAATGAATCTAAAATATATGAAAGTCTAATGTTTATCAGTACATTACAGAAAATAATGAACTTCATCACAATATGCTAATTTTTTTAGAAGGACCTGTATATATATATATATATATATATATATATTGTATGTTCCACAATCGCTCAAAAACGCAACCATCGATTTCAATGAAACTTGGTATACACATCCCTTGCTACCTGGAAAGAAATCTTGTGGGGTCACAGCTCTCTAGCACGTACCATTCCTGAGATATTCCCAAAATATGCACATATGGCACATCACAAGATCTACATTAGCCAATAGAAGCCTGCAGGTCTTTCTCTTCAAATCCCAACTGCCATACACACGGTCACATGTCCCTTATCAGCCAATAGAATCTCGCAGGCCCTTAGTCTCCACATACACACGGTTTTACACCAGGTTTCCATAACAACCTAGCCATTTTTCTTCACTGCTGTAGATCAGCTTTAAAGGGGCAGGGTGCTGTGGATGACACTGTTAAGAGAGAGGAGTGTGGAGGTCACAGTTCAGGGGCAGGTAGGGTGGCCATTCAGGCCACTCTCAAAAGATGAACTTAAAAACCCCACTCCCAGGTCCCACTAAGCCATGCCCCCTCCCACTCCGCAGCTGCAGGGGATCGATGGATGGTGACTTTCTCCCTGCAGCTCATACTCAGACAGCACGGTGCTGCTGTATAAGAGTGAGATGTTCAAAATGACACCCCTGTGTCCGTCCAGGCCCTGGCCAGATGGAGAACAGAGAGTCTAAAACCAGACCTCTGGCCACCCGAGGGGCAGACTGCTGTGGAGGTCAGTATTAAGGGGCGGGGTGCTGTAGAGGTCACTGTTAAGGGAGATACTGTTGATATCTTTTAATGACATACACAAACATTAAATGAAATAGATGAAATATACCCATGCAAAGCCAGGTCCTTCTGCTAGTTTTATATATTGAATAACGGTGCCACAGTATTAAAAGGCAGTCTAATATATTAATATGTGCATCTTGAACTGCTGACAGTTCTTTTAGTTTATTACTGTGCCACAGTATTAAAGAGCCGGCTAATATATAGCCATCTGCATCTGCTGACACAATTCTCGTTAATCTCTTAGTTTTTATATCAAATTACTGTGCCGCATTATAAAGGCTGGTCCAATATATTGCCGTCTGCATTTTGTTGAACGGTTTACATAATTCCTGTTAATCTCTTATTTTATATATCAAATTACTTTGCTGACGTTTTAAAGGATGGTCTAATATATCGCCATGTTCATCTTGTTCAACTGCTGGCACATTTGCAATTAGTCTCTTATTTTCTATATATAATTACTGTGCCGTAGTATTAAAGGGTGGTCTAATATATCGCTGTTTTCATCTTGCTAAAGTGCTGACACAAAATCCATTAATCTCTTATTTTATATATAGAATTACTAGAGATGAACACATTTTTCAAAAATTAGATTCAGACGGTTCGTTGTAGTTCCTTCTGACAGAACAGAAAAAGGGTAAAATAAATGGTGACCTCAACCTAGGCCAAACAGTGACAATAGTGGCCCTGTCATAGAGTGGTGAGGATGGCGACAGCATGAGGAGTCAACACAGTAGCCCAGTCACAGAGTGGGGAGGTGGGGGCAAAAGCAGTGGCAGTAACAGCACAAGATGATGAGTGGAGGCAGGAGCAAATGGCAGTACTGTAGGTGTGTGGCATCAGGCAGTCGGTAGAATCTGAATAGTGGCTGAAGCAGGTGGCCAGAAGAAACAGGTTTCTTTTCATAAAGTTTGGGTGTGGCACCCAGAATGATCTAGTCTGATGCATCAGGCACTGGCGTGTGGAAATCCTGGCTCATACATGCCTGATTTATCTTCACAATAGTCAGTCTCTCCACACCGCCATGCCCTGCACATGTGGTATACAGGAGGAGCACTCCAAATTGTGCCTGCAGTGGAGGATGAAGACAAGATGGAGGATGAGGAGGCAGAGGAGGACATTGGCGCCATCTCCACCTGTCTGTCCGACATACTGTAAATTAAAGGAAGCTGCAAGGGTAAAAGAGCTGTAGAATCAGGCCACAATTTCACTCCAGAATCATAGATGAATGGATGGACTTATATATAAAAAAAAAAAATGTTTGTATCAGAACGAAATTTCACCCCAGAATCAAGCAGGAATGGATGTACCTATAGATCAACTAAATACACCCCAAAACTGGTTCTATCCAGGGGTGTTGCTAGGTTAAAACATTTGGGGCCCCAGCCAGCTAGATACAACTAAATTGCTGTCCTCAGGACGCAATACAATTGAATGTAATGCACTGGAAGAGCTGAAGGACCTGTGATAACATCACAGTCCATGTGATCAGTTCTAAATGCAGTTGCTAAAAAGGACCTGCAATGATGTCACCATCATGTGACCAGTGCCGCAGAAGATGGCTCAGCAGTGAAGAGAAGTCCTGGGAAGAAGCTGTGGTGAGGTCTGCTACATGAGGAGAGGCAAGTGAAGGGAGAGGCAATTTTGGGAGTTGTAGTTATTTAACTGGGACTGTATGTTAGGGCTGAAGGGAGGGCAGTTATTTACATGGGACTGTGGGGTGGAGTGATATTATTGACATGGCAATGCATGTTGGAGGTGGCTGGGGCAGGGTTATGTTATTTACATTGGACTGCATATTGGAGGCGGCTGGGGAGGGAGAGATGTTATTTACATGCCACTGAATATTGAGGAGGTGATGCTATTTACATGGGACTGTATGTTGAAGGCTGCTGGGGAGGGGGTGATGTTATTTACATGGGACTGTATATTGGAGGGGGCTGGAGAGATGGTTTGATGGTATTTACATGGGACTCTGTGGCGGAGGGAGGGAAATAATGTTATTTACATGGGACTGTATGGTGGAGGGGCTGAGGAATTATAATTTCTGAGGACAGTAAGTGGAGGAATATAACTACAGGGGGCACTGCAGTGGGCATTATAAATACTGGGGTCGATTCTGGGCAGGCATTATAACAGTAGGGGGCATTATAAATACTGGGGGCACTATATGGGCATTTTAAATCCAGGGGACACTATAAGCATTCTTATTACTACTGGGGGCTCTATAGTAGGGACTTCTAGATCTGCCTTATTTCTATTAAGAGAACTATGGGGGGCCTTATTACTACTGAGGGGTCTGTAGAGAGCTTTATTACCACTGGGTGAACAATAGGGGGCCTTATTTCTACTGGGGGCTCTGTGAGGGCATTATTAATACTGTGGACTGTTCTACTAATGGAGGCATTCTTGGGGAGTACTATCACTGTTGGGGGCACATTAGGGTGCAGTATTACTAATGGAGGCATTCTAGAGGTGAATTACTATTGGTGGGACTATAAGGAGCACTATTTAAAGATCATATTTTGGGGTATTGGGGAGCACAGCGAACAGCAGGATAACACTGTGAGGACTCCAGGTTGGGGGATGATGATAGAAATGTGAAGAAGCTAAGATGTCTCTGTGTCACACTCTGCAGAGACGAGGCGGCTGAAATAAGTTATACGGACAAAATGAAGAAGATGATGACAGAGAAGATCTACATCAGAGGAGACATCACCTGGGAGGCCATGGATTTGATAGGTATGTGCTGCTGTATAGCAAGTACAGCAAACTGTCTTCAGTGCTAGTGTTTGCAGGGAAGGGGGTCATCAGTCAACTTAGACAATTGGGCCATATGCATTGGTGCTTTGGCCCCAGATCTTTTGAGACCCTAGCAACGCTCCTGGTTCTATCAGACTTCAATTTTACCCCAGGATCAAGGAGGAATGGATGTACCGTATTTTTCGCCGTATAAGACGCACTTTTCCTCCCCCCCAAAATGGGGGAAAAATGCCCCTGCGTCTTATATGGCGAATGCTTCCATTTTACATCACAAGCTGCGATGTAAAGCGAGCAGGGACTTGGGAAGGGACTGGGAGGAGGATCTGGGGGCCAGCAATAGCGGCGGGGCAGTCACTGTACTATAGCCCCGCGGCACAGGCAAGTGACGTCAGGCCTGCCTCCATTGTACTGAAGAGGTTAGGATGTAAGGTACTATTAGGAATTGGGGGGCATGTTTAATAACTATTAATTGAATAAGACATTGTATATTTGTATACTGGAGCGGCGGGGGATCTGTGGATGGCACAGTTATGGGCTGGGAGGGTCTGTGGATGACACATATATAACAGTGCCATCCACAGATCCCCCCTGTAACAGTGCCACCCACAGATCCCCCCTGTAACAGTGCCAGCCACAGATCCCCCCTGTAACAGTGCCAGCCACAGATCCCCCTGTAACAGTGTCCATCACAGATCCCCCCATAACAGTGTCCATCACAGATCCCCCCATAACAGTGTCCATCACAGATCCCCCCATAACAGTGTCCATCACAGATCCCCCCATAACAGTGTTTGTCATCCACAGATCCCCCCATAACAGTGTCAGTCATCCACAGATCCCCCCATAACAGTGTCCGTCATCCACAGATCCCCCCCATAACAGTGTCCGTCATCCACAGATCCCCCCCATAACAGTGTCCGTCATCCACAGATCCCCCCCATAACAGTGTTCGTCATCCACAGATCCCCAGTAATAGTGCCATCCACAGACCACCATTAGTTCCAAACCCACCAAACACAGCACACCTTTTGGTTAAAAATATCATTTTTCTAATTTTCCTCCCCAAAAACCTAGGTGCGTCTTATATGGCGAAAAATACGGTAATTATATAGAAAATAAAAACACCCCAGAACTGTTTGTATCAGACTGCAGTTTCACCCCAGAATAAAAGAAGGAATAGATATATTTATATATCAACTAAATACACCCCAAAACTGTATGTATGAGAATGACATTTCATCCCAGAATCCAGGAGGAATGGATGTACTTATATATCAACTAAATACACCTCAAAACTGGTTGTATCAGACTGTAGTTTCACCCCAGAATTGAGAAGGAATGGATGTACTTATATAGAAAATAAAAACACCCCAAAACGGTTTGTATCGGAACGCAATTTCACCCCAGAATCAAGGAGGAATGGACATACTTATATCAACTAAATACACCCCAAAACAGTTTGTATCAGATTGCAATTTTTATCCCAGAAACAACGAGGAATGGATGTACTTATATATCAACTAAATATACCCTAAAACTGGTTGTATCAGACCACATTTTCACCCCAAAAACAGAAGCAAGGATTATTGGAATTACTGATGTATTAAAGAATGCAAACAACCTAAAATCTGTAGTATTAGAACACTTTGGACACCCAATTAGTGCAGCTAGGTGCAATAGAATAGCCCCTATTACCCAGTATTTACACTCTTCTATTAATCCCTGCCCTCTCCCTACAGTGTGGATAATACCTCTATATCCTTTCCCTACACTATGAATAGTCTTTCACTGAACTGCTTAATTGTGTTTTTGGTGAATAAGTTGTTTCCTAAACACTGTCCCTAGTGCCTGTCATGTCTCTCCCTGCACTAAGTTCACAGTAAAATGGAGGAGACCAAGCAGGCTGAGACTTGTTATAGGGATATGACATCACAGTGGCCGGCTAGCTGCTGATTGGCTGTCTGCAAGCATGGCATTGTCCGTGATCCCTTGTTCCTGGGTTTCTTACGTCCTTGCTCTAACATGTGCAACAGCCGTTTTAGAAAAAAATGGATTTGTTACCACAAAGTGCAAGGAAATTCAGCTTTGGGAAGAATCACATTTTTCCAGAAATTTGGATTGAATTCCACTTCGTCAACTTTGATTTGCTCATCGCTAAGAATTACTGTGCCGCAGTATTAAAAGGACTTCTGGCATCACCCGTGTGCAAACATTAGTACAGATTTCTTAGTTTCAATTTATAGAAGTAATGTGCCGCAGTATTAAAGGACTGAACTTCTGAATGAATTTCTGCATCTTGCTGAACTGCTGACACAATCCCTGTTAATCTACTACTAAACGAGATAGACGAGGTGGCAAATCATAATGATATTGTTCTCATGAGGGACTTCAACTACCCAGATATAGACTGTGAAACTGAACTGAAACCATCTCATACAGAAAACAGGTTCTTAGCAATGACCAAAAACAATTACCATTCCCAATTACCATTCTCAACTGGTTCAGGACCTGACTAGAGGGACAGCCATACTGGACTTAGTATTAACCAATAGACCTGACAGAAAAACAGATGTGCAGGTTGGGGGACACCTGGAAAATAGTGACCATAAAGTAATAACCTTCCAATTATCCTTTAAACAAGCATTTTTACAGGGAGGAACAAAAATACCAAACTTCAAAAAAGCTAAATTTAGCCAACTAAGAGAGGCCATAGGCCTAACTAACTGGGACAAAAGTCCTCAAAAATAAAAATACCGCCAAAAAATGGGATATTTTTTTAAAGTATCCTAAAATCTAATTGTGAGAGGTACATACCTTATAGGAATAAAGGGTTAAGAAACAAGAATAAACCAATGTGGATAAACAGAACTGTAAAGAAAGCAATAAATGACAAAAATAAAGCATTTATATCACTCAAACAGGAGGGGGCCAGGAAGCACTGAAAAACTATAAGGAAAAAATAGAATATGTAAAAAACAAATAAAAGCAGCCAAACTAGAGACTGAGAGATTAACTGCCAAAGAGAGCAAAACTAAAACTAAAATGTTCTTCAATTATATAAATGGTAAAAAGTATAAATCTGAAGGTGTCGGCCCTCTACAGAACAATAAGGGGGGAGTTGCAGAGAGACGAGGAGAAAGCAAAGCTATTAAATATTTTTCTCTCAAAGAAAATAAACTGTCAGATGAAATGCAGAATGTACAAGTCAGGACCAGATGGCATACATCCCTGTATCCTAAGATAATTAAGTAATGTCATAGCCAGACCCTTATTTCTGATATTTATGGACTCTATACTGACAGTAAGTGTTCCACAGGATTGGCAGATATCAAATGTGGTGCCAATATTCAAAAAGGGTCCAAAAACAGAGCCTGGAAACAATAGGCCGGTATGTTTAACATCTGTTGTGGAAAAACAGTTTGAAGGTTTTCTAAGAGATGCTATCTTGGAGTACCTCAATGAAAATAAGCAAATAACGCCATATCAGCATGGCTTCAAGAGGGATTGGTCATGTCAAACTAATTTAATCAGTTTCTATGCGGAGTTTTAGACTTGATAGCGTTGAATCAGCGGTGAATCAATGGATGTCGTATATCTAGACTGCTCCAAAGCATTTGACACTGTACCGCATAAAAGGTTAGTATATAAAATGAGAATGTTTGGACTAGGAGAAAATGTCTGTATTACTGGCTCAATAATAGAAAACAGAGGGTGGTTATTAACGGTACACACTCAGATTGGGTCACTGTCACTAGTAAGGTACCTCAGGGGTCAGCATTGAGCCCTATTCTCTTCAATATATTTATTCATGAGCTTGTAGAAGGCTTGCACAGTAAAATATAATTTTTTGCAGATGACACTAAACTGTGTAAATTTATTGACATGGAATAGAACAGTATACTGCTAAAGAGGGATCTGGATAGATCGGAGGATGTGGCAGAGTAGTGGCAGATGAGGTTTAACACTGACAAATGTAAAGTTATGTACATAGGAAGGAATAATGCAAGTCACCAGTACATACTAAATGGTAAAACACTGGGTAACACTGACATGGAAAAGGACCTAGGAATTTTTGTGAACAACAAACTAAGCTGTAGAAACTAGTGTCAGGCAGCTGCTACCAAGGCCAATAGCATAATTGGCTGCATCAAAAGGGACATAGAGATACCCATGATGAGAACATAGTCCTACCACTTTACAAATCACTAGTCAGTCCACACATGGAGTACTGTGCACAGTTCTGGGCTCCTGTGAACAAGGAAGACACAGCAATGCTGGAGAGGGTTCGGAGGAGGGCAATTAAAGTAAAAACTGGAATGGGTGGACTACAGTACCATGATAGATTATTAAAATTAGGGTTATCCACGCTAGAAAAAAAGATGACTGAGTGGACATCTAATAACTATGTATGAATATATCAGGGGTCAGTACAGAGATCTCTCCAATAATCTATTTATCCCAGGACTATGACTGTGACTAGAGTTGAGCGGACACCTGGATGTTCGGGTTTGACGGGTTAGGCCGAACTTCACAAAAAAGTTCAAGTTCGGGATCCGAATTTGGCACCGAACCCTATTGAAGTCAATGGGGACCCGAACCTTTGAGCACTAAAATGGCTGTAAAAATGTCATGGAAAGGGCTAGAGGGCTGCAAATACCAGCAAAATGTGGTTAAGAGCATGGCAAGTGCTCTGCAAAATGTGGATAGGGAAATGACTTTGAATAACATAAAATATGTAAAAATAATCTTGATCTGGGAGGATGAGGTCCGTATGGAGTAGGAGGTTGAGGTGGATGTGGCAGTGTATGTGGAAGCGGCGGTTTTAAACACTGCTTTTTGGTTTTAAATTTATAAAAAAATAAATAAATTAGGGTACACATCAAAACATTGGGAAATATAACCTGTGATAACCCCCTCCAGTTGTGCTAAACACACGTTCAGACAATACACTGGCAACAGGGCAGGCCAGCAACTCCAAGGGGAAAAGGGTAAGCTCAGGCCATGTGCCCAATTTGAAGACCCAGAAGTTGCAGGGGCTGACCCCTGTCAGTCAGTACGTGTAGGCGTGTGCACATATACTGCTCCACCATGTCGTACGTCCCTGTGATGTTCACGATCCAATTTGATATCTGCTCTATCAACTTTTGATGTTCTTTTATGCGTCTACCATGGTGATCACAGGTGGGGGGAATCAGGGTTCCAGGCCGGAGAGGGAGCCTGAGAAAAGGATACCACATGCAAGGGAGGTCATGGGATGAAATTAAATGTAATTAAGTGGAAATGTGGGACAAAGTATTGAAGCATAAGCTTCCAAGTTAAGCAGGGGGCGCACAGCAATTACCCACTCCCGACTCGGGGAGGTAGTGACAATAAATAGCAATACAGGACTCTTAAGATGCCCTGTTAATGGAATGATTAATACAAAATGATAGGGAATGTCACTGGGGTATTTTTGTTTTGTAAACGTTAGCGAGTAGATGCCCTGCTGCTGCTTTGTTGACTCTAGCTAACTTCTGCCTGATCACACGTGCCTGTGACGTCCACCATCCATATGGATATCTTCTATATCAACTTTAGATGTTCTTTTCTGAGCCTACAATGTTGATCACGGTTATCGGCGAATCAGGGTTCCACACCAGAGATGGAGTGTGAGAAAGAGAGACCACATCCAAGGGAGGTTAATTGTTTCAAATTAAAAATGATAGAGTGGAAATATGGGCCAAATTATTAAAGCGTAAATGTGGAACAACTTTTTAAAGTTTAAGCATTGAATGAAAGGATGTGGCGCACATCAATTAATGAAGAATTTCTTAAATTTTATTCCCTGTCAACTATGCAGAGCAGGGGTTTCTATGCGGCAAAATTTAAAAAATGTCACCTGACAATGTAACAGACGATTATTTAAAATGTATGTTCCCATCACCTATGCAGAGGTGCCCCAGTGACATCCACCATCCATTTGGATATCTTCTTGTACTGTCTTCCCTTCACTAACCATTGCATAGTTTGTTAATGTGTGTGCCTACAGCACCATCTAGTGACCTTTAGCTGTAAGTGTATTGTCTGCCTTGTTAAACTATGCATATTCATTGGGTCACCTGACTTCCTGCTCACAGTGCTTTGTGGGGAAGAGACAGGCACCTTCTCCCTTTTTCCCTTCACCTCATGGAAGAAGCAGCTGCACATTGTGTCTCTTACTAAAGCTTAATTAATGTTTTTGTATAAATTTTGTGTACATTGTGCTGTACATTCAGTTCTTGTATGTTCATTTTCTTATAGTTTACCTTATCTACTGCCTGTTAATAAAACCACAGATTACAGAAAGAAGTCTCAACTTATTAACTAGTAGAAAGGTGATATCTGCCTGTTGAACTGCATATAGACCCCGGGGGTACATGTTGTAAGAACAGGACACTTCTTTATCAACTTTCAATGTTATTTTCTGAGCCTACCATGTTGATCACAGTTATCGGCGAATTAGGGTTACACGCCGGCAAGGGAGCATGAGAAAGAGAGACCACATCCAAGGGAGATAAATGTATTACATTTTTTTGGGATCGAGCGGAAATATGGGAAAAGTTATTGAGGCGCAAATGTGGAACAAATTATTAAAGCACAAATGTGGGACAAATTAGTAAAAGCACAATTGTGGGACAAATTATTGAAGCGCAAATGTGGTACAACTGGTTAAAGTTTGAGCATTGAATGAAAGGAGGTAGCGTGCATCAATTATAGAAGAATTTCAGAAATTTTATTACCTGTCACCTATGCAGAGCAGGGGTTTATTCACGTTGAAAATTGTTAAATGTCAGCCCAATAATGTAACAGAAATATTATAGAAATTTATTAACCTGTCTACTTGTTAAAGCAGAGGTCTATGACAGAAAAAATAAAATAAATTCTAATTGTCACCTGAAAATGTAAAAGAAAAATTCTTGAAATGTATTAAGCTGTCAACTAGGAGGGATATATTACACCCAAAAATTGGTAAATTTCACCCAAAAATGTTACTGACAAATTTTTTATTTTTTTACCTGTCTACTAGGTACAGCAGTAGTACATCATACCCAAAAATTGGTGAATTTCACCCGAAAATGTAACTGACAATTTTTTTTTTTTTTTTTTAACTGTCTACAAGGTATAGCAATGGTACATCACACCCAAAAATTGGTAAATTTCACACGAAAATGTAACCGAGAAAGTAGTGAAATGACATGAAATAAAATAAACTTTGTACAAATAAAAAAAAAAAAAGATTTATGAGGTGGAGTTTCATATGGAGTAGGAGTTTGAGGAGGTGGTGGACATAGCGGTGTAGGTGGAAGCGGCGGTGAAGGAGGACGAGCTAGCCAACACTGTTTTTTTTTTAATTAGGGTACACTCCAAAAGAGTGTGAAATATCCAAAATACAAGAATGAACAATTGTGCTGCAGTATAACAACGGCTGGTTAAGGCCGGTATACATGTCTATTCTGCAGAAGTCCTATGGGATCCATGACTGGTTCATTTTAATGAACGTGAGCTTGTCCACATTGACTGTGGACAGGCTGCTGCGCTTGTCTGTGATGACGCCCCTGCCGTGCTAAACACACGTTGAGATAATACACTGGCTGCAGTGGATATGGCAGTGTAGGTGAAAGCAGTGGTGGAGGAGAAGGAGGTAACCTACGCTGCCTTTTGGTTTTAAATTCATTTTTTTAAATTAGGGTACACACCAAAACAATGGGAAATATAACCTGTGATAACCCCCTCCAGTCGTCCTAAACACACGTTCAGACAATACACTGCCTGTAGGGCAGGCCGGCACCTCCAAGCTCAGGCCATGTGCCCAATTTGGAGATCCAGAAGTTGAAGGGGGCAGACCCGTCATTTAGTACGTGTAGGCGTATGCACACATACTGCTCTACCATGTTGGTGAAATACTGCCTCCTGCTAAGACGTTCCATATCAGCTGGTGGTGCTGGTTGTTGTGGCATGCTGACAAAGCTTTTCAACATTTCGGCCATGCTAACCCTGCCTTCTGAGGAGCTGAAGGTGCCCCAGCTGCGTTAGGCGACCTCTTCCTCGTCTTCTACCTTCGCCTTGTACTTCCACTGTGCCCCCGCTGTCAGGTGGGAATGCCACCAGCAGCGCGTCTACCAGCGTGCGCTGGTACTCGCGCATCTTCCATGAGAGAATTAAGCATAGTATGTTGTCCTTGTAACAGGGCCACCCAGTAATCAGCACAAGTTAGAATGTGGGCAACTCGGTGGTCATTGCGGAGACACTGCAGCATGTAAATCGCTTATGTGTGCCAGGCTGCCCAAAAAGCTGTCCTCTCTGGGAGGTGTATCGTCTGTGTCCTCTGTATCCCCCCCAGCCACGCAATAGTAATGGCCATAAGCTGGTCTGAGTGCCACCCTGCTGTAAACATGGTTCCTCCTCCTCATCCTCTACCTCGTCATCCTCCAGAACTGTGCCCTGGCTGGACAGTAGTGTACCTGGCATTTGTGGGTGCAGGAACCCACCCTCGGAGCCACTTGTGAATGACTGGCCAGAAACCCTACGAAACAATCCCTCTTCCTCCTCCTCCTTTTGTGCCACTGCCTCTTCCATCATCACCAGCAGCGTTTTTTCAAGGAGGCATAGAAGTGAGATAGTAACACTGAGAACTGAGTTATCGTAACAGTTATGAGTTATGAGTTATGAGTACTCGAAACAGCGGAGCAAGGAACACAGGTCTCGCATGGAGGCCCAGTCATTGGTGGTGAAGTGGTGCTGTTCCGCAGAGCGACTCACCCATGTATGCTGCAGCCGAAACTCCACTATTGCCTGCTGCTCGCATAGTCTGGCCAGCATATGCAAGGTGGAGTTCCACCTTGTGGGTACGTTGCATATGAGGCAGTGAGCGGGAAGGCCGAAGTTACGCTGCAGCGCTGTCAGGCGAGCAGCAGCAGGGTGAGAACGCCGAAAGCGCGCACAGACGGCCCTTACTTTATGCAGCAGTTCTGACATATCGGGGTAATTTTTAAGGAATCTCTGCACCACCAAATTCAGCACATGCGCCAGGCAAGGGATGTGCGTCAAACTGGCTAGTCCCAGAGCTGCTACGAGATTTCGCCCATTATCGCACACCACCAGGCCTGGCTTGAGGCTCACTGTCACCAACCACTCATCAGTCTGTTGTTCAAGGCCCGTCCACAGCTCCTGCGGGGTGTGGGGTTTGTCGCCCAAACAGATAAGTTTTAAAACTCCCTGCTGTCGTTTACCCCTGGCTGTGCTGAAGTTGGTGGTGAAGGTGTTACGCTGACTGGATGAGGAGCCGGTGGAGGATGAGGAAGCGGAGTAGGAGGAGGACTGAACAGGTGGCAAACTGAAGCCCCCTGCAATCCTCGGTGGTGGAAGGACATAAGCCAAACTGCTATCTGCCTCAGACCCAGCCGCAACTGCATTTACCCACTGTGCTGTTATTGAGATATAACGTCCCTGACCGTGCTTACTGGTCCACATATCCGTAGTGAGGTGCACCTTGCCACAGATGGCGTTGCGCAGCGCATACCTGATTTTGTCCCCTACTTGGTTGTGCAGGGAAGGGATGTCTCGCCAGGAAAAGTAGTGGTGGATGGGCATGACGTACTGTGGGACAGCCACCGCCATAAGTCCTTTAAAACTCTCTACCTCCACCAGAAGGAATGACAGCATTTTAAAGGCCAGAAATTTAGAAATGCTGCATTCAGGGCTAGGGATAGTGGGTGGGTAGGGGGGTACTTCCTCTTCCTCTCCAGTGTTTGGGAGATAGAGAGCTGAACGCTTCCGTGGGACATTGTGGAGATGCTTGGTGACCCAGGTGGTGGTGTTGCTGGCAGATCCTCTGTTTGCGGGGTGGCAGGTGGCACTGTCACTCCAGAGGTGGATGAAGAGGCCGCGACTGCATCAGAAGAGGAAGCAGGAGGAGCCAGAGACCTTTCTTAAATGCCTGGTCATGCAGGTTGTGCTCAGGTTGAGAATGTTTATGCCTCACTTCAGGCTCTGATTGCACAGCGTGCAAACCACTCATGTCTTGTCGTCAGCTCATTGTCTGAAGAACTGCCACGCCAGGGAACTCCTTGGAGCTGGCTTTGGTGTGCTCGGTCCCTTGCTGTGGTGGGCAGTATCAGGCGTACTGTCTAGAGGACGGCCGCTCCGCTTTTGCACCCTGCTCCCTCTTCTGCTGTGCTGGTGGGTCTGTGCGACCACTGCCACTTCCTCCGAACTACATAGGTCACTCCCATGACCCTGATTCTATGTTGTGGTCAAGGACCTCATCGTCCTCCACATCATCTCCCACCCAGTCTTCACCCCTGTCTTCCTTGTCGGTCTGCACACTTTCGAAAGCCCAGCAGTTGGCTCCTGTGTTTCGTCATCATCCGAGACGTGCTGCGATGGTCCTCCCATGTACTCATCTTGAAACATAAGTGGTTGGGCATCGGTGCACTCAATCTCTTTCACTTCTGGGGCAGGGATAGGTGTATGGCCCTGGGAAACCCTGCTAACAGAGTCATCAAAAAGCAGAAGAGACTGCTGCACGACTTCGGGCTCAGACTGCTTGGCTGATTTGCAAGGGGGTGAGGTGAAAGACTGATGGACTTCGGCTGCAGGTGCCAACTGTGGTCTTTCAGCAGGAGACTGAGTGGGAAACAATGTGAAGGAACTGGATCCACTGTCAGCAACCCAATCTACTATCGCCTGTACTTGTTCAGGTCTCACCATTCGTAGAGCCGCATTAGGCCCGACCAAATACCTCTGCAGGTTCTGTTGCCTACTCGCACCTGAGGAAGGGTTTTCACTTGTGCGTGCAGCTGGCACAGATAGACCACGTCCTCTCCCTGCAACAGTAGCTCCACCAGCAGCACCACGACCTGGGTCAGGTCCCTTTATTTGACGCTCTCCTCATATTTCTCAAATTTCAGATCTTGCTTTAAATGGGTGTTAAATTAATAGTTGAATAGAACAACAGTATGTACAGGCTGTATCTCACACGCCGTGAACCACACTAGGCCTTAATGTAATTTGTTTGCCCAAAATGGCTGTATTTCAAATACCTAAATCAAACACCTGTATGTAAAGGGTGTATCTCACACTGACTGACTCACTGTAGGTCTCAATTAAAGATTTCTTTGCCCAAAATGGCTGTATTTCAAATGCCTGAATTAAACCCCTGTATGTACAGGATGTATCTCACACGGCCTGACCCAGACTAGGCCTCAATTAAAGAGTTGTTTGCCCAAAATGGCTGTATTTCGAAAGCCTGAATCAAACCCCTGTATGCAAAGGGTGTATCTCACACGGCCTGACCCACAGTAGGCCTGATTTGAAGATTTGTTTGCCCCAAATGGTGGTATTTCAAATCTCTGAATCTAACCCAAATGTATTAAGGGAGTATCTCACAATGACATATGCAGCAAAGGCTGCCAAATAAACTTTTTTTGCCCAAACGGGTGTTTGTTTAATAACTCAATATGGCAGCCGTATATAACCCAGGATTTTCAAACGTGCTTATGCTGCAAGGCCTGAAATATTGTGTATTTTGCCCCCAAAAAGGGTGTTTTATTAATGGAAGAATATAAGCCCTGTATATACAGGGTGTATCTCACATGGCCTGACCCACAGTAGGCCTGAATTAAAGATTGGTGCACCAAATGGCGGTATTTCAAATCTCTGAATCTAACCCAAATGTATTAAGGGTGTATCTCAAAATGACATCTGCGTCAAAGGCTGCCAACTAAATATTTTGACAGCAGTATATACGATTGCAAGAAAAAGTATGTGAACCCTTTGGAATGATATGGATTTCTGCACAAATTGGTCATAAAATGTGATCTGATCTTCATCTAAGTCACAAGAATAGACAATCACAGTCTGCTTAAACTAATAACACAAATAATTAAATGTTACCATGTTTTTATTCAACACACCATGATGTAAACATTCACAGTGCAGGTGGAAAAAGTATGTGAACCCTTGGATTTAATAACTGGTTGAACCTCTTTTGGCAGCAATAACTTCAACCAAACGTTTCCTGTAGTTGCAGATCAGACGTGCACAGCGGTCAGGAGTAATTGTTGACCATTCCTCTTTACAGGACTGCTTCAGTTCAGCAATATTCCTGGGATGTCTGGTGTGAATCGCTTTCTTGAGGTCATGCCGCAGCATCTCAATCGGGTTGAGGTCAGGACTCTGACTAGGCCACTCCAGAGGGCGTATTTTCTTCTGTTTAAGCCATTCTGTTGTTGTTTTAAGTCTACGCTTTTGTCACAACAAGACAGCTGAGAAGCTCTGACAGAGGCCTTTCAGAACCTCCTCCTTGAGTTCTCTTTGTTGTGCTGTTCAGTTCCTCATCTCGTTAGCCTCTCTCAGCTGTCATGGAGTTGGACTGATTGCATCCCTTTAAATTCCGCCCCATAATGCATTACTGGGCGGCTTATACTTCTTCCTGGAGTGTGTGTGCATGCTGATCTTGTTTTCCAGTCTGCTACAAAAGTTAAGTGCTGAACATTTATCTGTTATTTTCTGTTTGCTGGATCCCAGGTGACCCTGACTCCCTCCGTGTCTGGTGTAGGGAGCCGGTGGTCGTGTCCCCTCACTATTGTAGGGTGTTCAGGGGTTATATAGTCGAGGTACGTGGCTATGCAACCTTCCACCTCTGGGATCGTTGCATAGGCTGAGCAGCCAGGGAAAGTCTCAGGTCTTGTGCAGGGGTTCCCCTTTTAGTTCCTTAGCTTTGGATCCACTCAGTCATATATGCATGCTGCTTTGTCTTGTTTCCTGTACACCGTCCGTGACATTCAGTCATATATGCATGCTGCTTTGTCTTGTTTCCTGTACACCGTCCGTGACATTCAGTCATATATGCATGTTGCTTTGTCTTGTTTCCTGTACACCGTCCGTGACATTATAAGCCGCCAAAACCGTCTCAAGCATGGATCCGGTTTCACTTTTGGCTGAACGCCTTCAGGGTCTTTCATTGGAGGTAGCTGATCTCCGTAAGACTTTTTCTCAGCTTCAAGTGACCGGTTCAGCTTGCGTTCATGGAGTTTGTTCTGAGCCTAAGATCTCGCTCCCGGATACGTTCTCCGGGGGTAGTGAGAATTTTGTGCGTTTTAGAGAGGCTTGCAAACTCCATTTTCGCCTTCTTCCCCATTCCTCTGGTGATGAGGATCGGAGGGTGGAGATCATTATATCGCTGCTCAGGGGTAACGCTCAGTCCTGGGCCTTTTCGCTGCCGGAGGGGGCACGGCCTCTCCGTTCAGTGGATGAATTCTTTTTAGCCCTGGGTCAGATATACGATGATCCGGATCGTATTGCTCTGGCTGAGTCTAGACTACGTCTATTATGCCAGGGTAAACAATCCGCAGAAATATACTGCTCAGAATTTCAGAGATGGGCAGTTGATACTGGTTGGAATGATGCTGCACTCCGAAGTCAATTTTGCCATGGTCTTTCAGAGGGATTTGCCTTGCATGAGAGGCCTATTTCTTTGGACTCTGCTATGTCTCAGGCCGTTCGTATTGACAGGCGTCTTAGAGAGAGAGGAGAGATGTCCCCTTCCTGTCATACTCAGTCCCAGGACAGTGCAGCGGTCCCATTCTGTGCGCAGGGGTCTCAGTCGCTGTCAGCCCCTTCTGAGCAGGAGCCCATGCAGCTGGGGTTGATTGCTTCTGACAATAGAAGATTCAGCTCGCATGGGAGGGTTTGTTTTTGTTGAGGAGGTATAAATCATTTGGCAAATATTTGTCCCTCTAGGAGATTCAGGCAGTTTTCTGGGAGTAATAAAGAAACAAACAGGAAAAAATCTCTTAAAAATGTTCCGCCTGTTACTATTGGCAGGGTTGAGGCGGAAATGGAAGGTTTTCCGTTTGCTTGTAGTTCCCGTTTTGTCCTGCCTGCTAGGGTGGCACTAGAGAGCAAGAACATTTTTTGTGAGATTTTTGTGGATAGTGGAGCAGCGGTCAATCTCATTGATAATCAATTTGCGATAACTCATGGTTTCCAGGTGCGCACTTTGGGAAAGGATATTCCGTTTTTTGCTATTGATTCCGCTCCACTTTCTCAGAAATCATTAAAGGGCATAGTTCACAATATCCGTTTAATTGTGAGTGATGCTCATGTTGAGGATGTGTCATGTTTCGTCCTTAGCGGTTTGCCTACCCCTCTAGTGTTGGGGCTACCCTGGCTCACTAAACATAACCCCACCATTGATTGGCAAGCGAGGCAAATAAATGGTTGGAGTGACTTTTGCAGAGAGAATTGCCTCACTACATCTGTTTCTGAGGTTGCTACTAAGACTGTACCATCTTTTCTCTCTGAATTTTTGGATGTCTTCTCTGAGAGTGGAGTTCAGGATTTGCCCCCGCACAGGGAGTACGATTGCCCTATTAATCTCATCCCAGGCGCCAAACTGCCTAAATCTCGTTTATACATTCTTTCCCAACCTGAGCGGATCGCTATGCGTGCTTATATCTCTGAGAGTCTGAGAAAAGGACACATACGACCCTCGAAGTCACCTGTTGCCGCTGGTTTTTTCTTTGTTAAGAAAAAAGATGGTTCTTTAAGACCTTGTCTGGATTTCAGGGAGCTGAACAATATCACTATTTGTGACCCTTATCCGCTTCCTCTGATCCTGGACCTGTTTAACCAGGTTGTTGGGGCTAAAGTCTTTTCCAAATTAGATCTAAGAGGGGCATACAACCTGGTCAGGGTCAGAGAAGGAGACGAATGGAAGACGGCCTTCAATACCCCTGAGGGCCATTTTGAGAATTTGGTTATGCCTTTTGGCTTGATGAATGCCCCAGCCGTTTTTCAGCATTTCGTGAACAGCATTTTTTATCATTTGATGGGAAAATTTGTATTAGTGTATTTGGATGACATTTAGATTTTTTCTCCTGATTTCAAAACTCATAAGGCACATTTACGTCAAGTCTTGCTCATCCTGCGGGAGAATAAATTATATGCGAAACTGGAAAAATGTGTGTTTGCGGTTCCAGAAATTCAATTTCTGGGGTTTCTTCTCTCAACTTCTGGTTTTCGCATGGACCCTGAGAAGGTCCGCGCTGTGCTTGAGTGGGAGCGTCCTGAGAATCAGAAGGCGCTGATGCAGTTTTTGGGCTTTGCCAATTATTACAGGAAGTTTATTTTGAATTATTCCTCTATTGCTAAACCACTCACTGATATGACCAGAAAGGGGGTAGATTTTTCTTCTTGGTCAGTAGAGGCGCGTAAGGCTTTTTCTAATATCAAGGAGAGTTTTGATTCCGCTCCCATCTTGGTGCAACCTGATATTTCTTTACCCTTCATAGTCAAGGTTGATGCTTCTGAGGTGGGTGTGGGGGCGGTCTTGTCTCAGGGTATCTCTCCTGCCAAATGGCGACCATGTGCCTTTTTCTCGAAAAAACTCTCCTCCGCAGAGAGAAATTACGATGTGGGAGATAGGGAATTGTTGGCCATCAAGTTGGCTTTTGAGGAATGGCGCCATTGGCTAGAGGGAGCCAGACACCCTATTACCGTATTTACTGACCATAAAAATCTGGCCTACTTGGAGTCAGCCAAGCGTCTGAACCCGAGACAGGCCAGATGGTCTTTGTTCTTTTCTAGGTTTAATTTTGTGGTCATGTTCCGCCCTGGAGTTAAGAATGTGAAGGCAGATGCCCTGTCACGTTGTTTTCTGGGAGGCAGGAATTTTGAAGACCCGGGTCCCATTTTGGCTGAAGGTTCGGTGGTCTCTGCTCTCTTTTCTGAATTGGAGGCAGAGGTGCAGGCAGCCCAGTCAGAGGCTCCTGATCTTTGTCCTCCTGGGAGGTTGTTTGTGCCTCTCGCTTTAAGACACAAGATTTTTAAGGAACACCACGATACGGTCCTTGCTGGGCACCCGGGGGCAAGAGCCACACTGGATCTCATCGCTCAGAGATTCTGGTGGCCTGCGCTTCGTAAGTCGGTTGAGGGTTTTGTGGCAGCCTGCGAGCCAAAGTCCCTCATTCACGGCCATCAGGTCCTCTTCTTCCCTTACCCATTCCTTCCCGTCCTTGGACACATCTGTCCATGGACTTTATAACGGACCTGCCTCGTTCCTCGGGGAAGACTGTGATTCTGGTGGTGGTGGGCCGTTTCAGCAAAATGGTGCATTTCATCCCTTTTCCTGGTTTGCCCAATGCTAAGACGCTGGCGCAGGCATTTATTGATCACATTGTCAAATTGCACGGTATTCCTTCAGACATAGTCTCTGATAGGGGCACGCAGTTTGTTTCCAGATTCTGGAAGGCTTTCTGTTCTCGCTTGGGGGTTCGGTTGTCATTCTCTTCTGCTTTCCACCCGCAGTCGAATGGCCAGACAGAGCGCGTCAATCAGAATCTGGAGACATATCTGCGCTGTTTTGTGGCGGAGAATCAAGAGGATTGGTGTTCTTTTTTGTCCCTTGCTGAGTTTGCTTTAAATAACCGTCGTCAGGAGTCCTCTGATAAGTCACCATTTTTTGGTGCAAATGGGTTTCATCCGTAGTTTGGGACTTTCTCGGGAGAGGGGTCTTCTGGTTTACCTGATGAGGACAGATTCTCCTCGTCTTTGTCATCTATTTGGCAAAAGATTCAGGATAATCTAAAGAGCATGAGTGAGAGATATAAGCGTGTGGCAGATAAGAGACGTGTGCTTGGTCCGGACCTGAATGTTGGTGATCTGGTGTGGTTGTCTACCAAGAATATCAAATTGAAGGTTCCCTCCTGGAAGTTGGGTCCTAGGTTTATTGGGCCTTACAAAATCCTGTCTGTCATCAATCCTGTTGCCTACCGTCTTGATCTTCCTCAGACTTGGAAGATCCATAATGTTTTTCATAAGTCCTTATTGAAACCTTATGTTCAACCCATTGTACCCTTGCCTTTGCCTCCTCCTCCGATTATGGTTGATGGGAATCTTGAATTTCAGGTCTCTAGGATTGTGGTTTCTCGTCTTGTCCGCGGTTCTCTTCAGTACCTTGTTCATTGGGAGGGTTATGGTCCTGAGGAGAGGATATGGGTCCCAGTGACGGAAATTAAGGCCTCTCGTCTCATCAGGGCTTTCCATAGGTTCCATCCTGAGAAGGTGGGCTCTGAGTGTCCGGAGTCCACACGTAGAGGGAGGGGTACTGTCACAACCAGACAGCTGAGAAGCTCTGACAGAGGCCTTTCAGAACCTCCTCCTTGAGTTCTCTTTGTTGTGCTGTTCAGTTCCTCATCTCGTTAGCCTCTCTCAGCTGTCATGGAGTTGGACTGATTGCATCCCTTTAAATTCCGCCCCATAATGCATTACTGGGCGGCTTATACTTCTGGGATCGTTGCATAGGCTGAGCAGCCAGGGAAAGTCTCAGGTCTTGTGCAGGGGTCCCCCTTTTAGTTCCTTAGCTTTGGATCCACTCAGTCATATATGCATGTTGCTTTGTCTTGTTTCCTGTACACCGTCCGTGACATTCAGTCATATATGCATGTTGCTTTGTCTTGTTTCCTGTACACCGTCCATGACAGCTTTGGGTCATTGTCCTGTTGCAACACTCATCTTCTGTTGAGCTTCAGCTGGTGGACAGATGGCCTTAAGTTCTCCTGCAAAATGTCTTGATAAACTTGGGAATTCATTTTTCCTTTGATGATAGCAATCCGTCCAGGCCCTGACGCAGCAAAGCAGCCCCAAACCATGATGCCCCCACCACCATACTTCACAGTTGGGATGAGGTTTTGATGTTGGTGTTGTGTGCCTCTTTTACTCCACACATAGTGTTGTGTGTTTCTTCCAAACAACTCAACTTTGGTTTGATCTGTCCACAGAATATTGTGCCAGTACTGCTGTGGAACATCCAGGTGCTCTTGTGCAAACTGTAAACGTGCAGCAATGTTTTTTTTGGACAACAGCGGCTTCCTCTGTGGTATCCTCCCATGAAATCCATTCTTGTTTAGTGTTTTACGTATCATTCCAAAGGGTTCACATACTTTTTCTTGCAACTGTAAGCCTGTTGTTTCACACATGCTGTTGCTGCAAGGCCTGAAAATAGTGTTTTTTGGCAAAATAATGTGTTTTTATAACCCCAGAAAATGATAAGTGTATTTCTAGCTTAAATTGCACACTGACTAATCCAGATGTTGTATATTGCCAAAAAAGTGTTTTTGGGTAACAGAATATGAAAACTATATATATATATATATATATATATATATATATATATATATATATATATATATTAAACTTGAATTTAATACTTACAGATCAGGAAAATTGAGTTTTTTGGCAAAACTCCAGAAAATTATGGCTGTATTTCTAGCTTAAATTGCACACTGACTAATCTAGATGTTTTATATTGCTTTTCAATGTCCCAAAAGCTCAGATGCAGTGCTGGTGCACTGAGTTTGCATAAAATGGCTGTTGCCGCCCACCTAACTGACTTATAAAAATAAATAAAAAATTTGGGTCAATGGGCTCACGGCAGGAAAAAAAAATTGTGCCCTGCACCCACAAAACACAATGTATCGCTGAGTTAGATTCAGATTTTGAGCAAAGACTCTCTCCTATTCTCTCCCTGAAATCACCAGCAGCATCCTCTCCCTACAGCAGAGTGACGTGCAGCGCTACGTGACTCCAGCTTATATAGAGGCTGGGTCACGTGCTACACTGGCCAATCACAGCCATGCCATTAGTAGGCATGGCTGTGATGGCTTCTAAGGTCAGACAGTTAACCGCTTTTACTGAAATGTTCGGGTTTGGGGTCCAAACATCCTAAAGTTCGGTACGAACCCGACCTTTACAGTTCGGGTTCGCTCAACCCTACTTATATCCCATTTGTGTGCCTTTCAGATAAACCCACCCCCATTATTAGCCTTTTTGTCTATTGGCTTAAGTGATTTCTCATACCAAAACCAAACAATGGACCCTCATATTATTTTTACTACAAGATTAAAAATTGCTTTTTGCTGGAAACTAAAAACTGTTCCCTCACTTCAAAGAGTTATCAAAGAAGTCACCAAAAACTGTTGGTATGAAGGCATGTTTGCACGTGCAAATAATAAATTACAACTCTTTAGGCGCAGATGGGATGTTTTGATAAATTCAGGTTACTGTCTTCTGCCAGATAAGGCTACTTTCACACTAGCGTTCGATCGTATCCGTTCTGAACGGATTCGATCATATTAATGCAGACGGAGGCTCCGTTCAGAACGGATCCGTCTGCATTATATTGGCAAAATAAAAGCTAGTGTGAAATTAGCCTGAGCGGATCCGTCCAGACTTTTACATTGAACGTCAATGGGGGACGGATCCGTTTGAAGATTGAGCCATATTGTGGCATCTTCAAATGGATCCGTCCCCATTGACTTACATTGTAAGTCTGGACGGATCCGCACGCCTCCGCGCGGCCAGGCGGACACCCGAACGCTGCAAGCAGCGTTCAGGTGTCCGCCTGCTGAGCGGAGCGGAGGCTGAACGCCGCCAGACTGATGCAGTCTGAGCAGATCCGCATCCATTCAGACTGCATCAGGGCTGGACAGAAGCGTTCAGGTCCGCTCGTGAGCCCCTTCAAAAGTTCACTTGGTCGGTGATGACATCCACCTGCGCCAGTCGGAGTAGCGGGAGTTCGTGTAGCAGAGCTATACCGCTACTCCGACTGGCGCAGGTGGATGTCATCACCGACCAAGTGAACCACCTACAGGTCAGGTCACGTGAGACGCCGAGAAGGAGAAGCGGTGATACTACCTCGTGGCAGGAGGTAGTTAGCGGATACCGCTACGAGAATAAGTACAAAGCATCCTCCGGACATTATAAGAACATACCGTGGACCGCAGGGTGGATATCTTCTTACCGATTGGTATGTTGAGCATTTGGCAAGCTATTTCATAACCATCTGAACATTGTCAAAGTACGGATTCAATGCGCTATTGACTGACACCACAGAGCATAATCAAGTGGTCCTATTATCCCTTTGGAGTACTCCTGTTAGTTGGGTATATGCGTGAGCTCCGCATCTAAAATACCCACATATTTATGCTATTTTGATATATTATTAGGATATGTTTTACATTTAGTGGGCAATTAATTTTATTAATTTTATCATTTTACAATTACAATAGTAAATAATTGTGATTTTTATTAAGTGTAATAAATGCAAAAATACTGTGAGCCAGTCTAATTGTGTTTCAGTATTCTTTGGTTTTCAGCTGGTATCTGAAAGACTGGGCTCCAGTAGGTTGCTGGTGAGCTCCTCTGAATTGTCTATTTTAAAATACAATTTTCCCTACTTAAGGGGAAAATAATTCCTTCCCGACTCCAATCAGGCAATCTGAATAACTCCCTGGATCAACGACCCAACTGTAGTAGTTATAGCCTGTAATATTATTACACTCCAAAAATATATCCAGGCCCCTCTTGAACTCTTTTAGTGAACTCACCATCACAATCTCCTCAGGAAAAGAGTTCCATAGTCTCACTGCTCTTACCGTAAAGAATCCTCTTCTATGTTTGTGTAAAAACCTTTCCTCCAGATGCAGAGGATGTCACCTCGTCACAGTCCTGGGGATAAATAGATGATTGGAGAGATCTCTGTACTGACCCTTGATATAATTTATACATGGTTATTAGATATCCCCTCAGTCTTCTTTTTTCTAAAGTGAATAACCCTAATTTTGATAATCTTTCAGGGTACTGTAGTCCATCCATTAGTTATTACTTTAGTTGCCTTCCTCTGAACCCTCTCCAGCTCTGCTATATCTGCCTTGTTCACAGGAGCCCAGAACTGTACACAGTACTTTATGTGTGGTCTGACTAGTGATTTGTAAAGTGATAGGACTATGTTCTCATCACGGGGCATCTATGCCCCTTTTGAGGCAACTTATTATCTTATTGGCCTTGGCAGCAGCTGTCTGACACTGGTTTCTACAGCTTTGTTTGCTGTTCACAAAAATTCCTAGGTCCTTATCCATGTCAGTTTTACCCAGTGTTTTACTTTTTAGTATGTACGGGTGACTTGCTTTATTCCTTCCCATGTGCAGAACCTTACATTTGTCAGTGTTAAACCTCATCTGCCACTTCTCTGCCCAAGCCTCCAATCTATCCAGATCCATCTGTAGCAGTATACTAGTCCTCTTCCGTGTCAATAACTTTACACAGTTTACTTAACCCCTTAAGGACTCAGCCCTATTTCACCTTAAGGATTTTTTGCAAATCTGACCAGTGTCACTTTAAGTGCTGATAACTTTAAACCGCTTTGACTTACCCAGGCTGTTCTGAGATTTTTTTTGTCACATATTGTACTTCATGACACTGCTAAAATTGAGTCAAAAAAGTTATTTTTTTGGCCTTAAAAAATGGCATATTTACCAAAAATTGCCAAACAAAACTCAATATGGGTTGCCCTGATTCTGTAGTTTGCAGAAACACCCCATATGTGGTTGTAAACTACTGTTTGGCCAAACGGGAGGACATAGAAGGAGGGGAACACCATATGGGTTTTGCAAGGCAGATTTTGCTGGACTGGTTTATTTACATCATGTACCCTTTCAAGCCCCCTGATGCACCCCTAGAGTAGAAACTCCATAAAAGTGACCCCATCTACGAAACTACGGGATAAGGTGGTTGTTTTTTTGGGGACTATTTTAGGGGTAAATATGATTTTTGGTTGCTCTATATTACACTTTTTTGAGGCAAGGTAATAACAAAAAATTTTAATTCTAAAATTGTTTCTACATTCGCAATTTAGTTTTGTGGAACACCTAAAGGGTTAACATAGTTTGTAAAGTAACTTTTGAATACCTTGAGTGGTGTAGTTTCTTAGATGGGGTCACTTTTTTTGGAGTTTCTAGTCTAGGCTACATCAGGGGGGGCTTCTAATGGGACATGGTGTAAAAAAAAAAAAAAAAAGTCCATCAAAATCTGCCTTCCAGAAACCATATGAAGTTCCCTTCGTTCTATGCCCTGCCGAGCGGCTATATAGCCATTTATGACCACATATGGGGTGTTTCTGCAAACTACAGAATCAGGGCAATAAACATTTAGTTTTGTTTGGCTTTTAACCCTTGCTTTATTACCTTAAAAAAGGATTAAATAGAAATTTTGCCCAAAAATGGGTGTCTTGGCACCATTTTTATTTTATATTTTTAAAGCTGTTCATCCGAGGGGTTTGGTCAAATGTTATTTTTATAGCGACGACTTATGCACGCGACGATGCCCAGTATGTATGTCTCTCAGACTTTGGAGACACTAAGCAGGCATCCTAAAACTGCGGCCCTCCAGATGTTGTAAAACTACAATTCCCACCATGCCCTGCTGATGGCTGTAGGTTGTCTGGGCATGCTGGGATTTATAGTTTTACAACATCTGGAGGGCCGCAGTTTGAGGATGCCTGCACTAAAACTAATATTTGTTTGGGGGAAAAACAAAGTCTGAGAGCCATAGTTATTTATGTTCTCTAGTGGACTGTTGGGGATTATAAAAATTTAGTACTCAATGGAAATGTGATACTCCCTGAAGCAATCGATAACGCAGAGGCCCAGATGATAGGGGCAAGTGTCACACTGAGTGGTGGTGTCCTTCCGTATCCCCCTCTTGTGACACACTCTGCATCTTTTTTAGTTTTTTTTTCCACACCTGGAAAGTGTTTGCCAGGGACGATCCGGGCGCCTCCAGTTCCCAAGGTACTCCGGCCTGCTCTTTCCTGGTCCGAAAAGATCAGGGCCTTGAGGACTGCCTCATAGAACTGGAGGAATGTTCCTGTGCTGCCAGCGCTTCAGGATAGTACAAAGAGTTGTACATGGCAACCTGCACCAAGTAGACCACAACTTTTTTGTACCATGCCCGGGTTTTGCACATGGCATTATATGGCTTGAGGACTTGATCAGAGAGATCAACTCCTCCCATATACCGATTGTAGTCGACGATACAATTGGGCTTGAGGACTGTTGCACAGGGACAGGGGTGGTGCTGTTACCGTGGATTGTGAACAGCATAAGGACATCTCTCTTGTCCTTATACCTGACCAGCAACAGGTTTCCACTGGTAAGTGCACGGGTATTACCCCCGGGGATAGGTACCCGGAGGGGATGGGCAGGGAGGCCGCGTTTATTTTTTCGCGCGGTCCCATAAGCGAACGTGGATCTGGCGGCAAGGGACCTGAACAAGGGAATGCTGATATAAAAGTTATCCACATACAAGTGGTAATCCTTATCCAGCAGTGGGTACATAAGGTCCCACACGAGTTTCCCACTAACACCCAGAGTGGGGGGACATTCTGGGGGTTGAATACGGGAATCTCGCCCCTCGTACACACAAAATTTGTAAGTGTACCCTGAGGTACTCTCACAAATTTTGTATAGCTTCACGCCATACCTCGCCCGCTTTGTGGGAATGTATTGGCGGAAACTGAGTCTCCCCTTGAACGCAACGAGAGACTCATCAACCGCGACCTCCCTTCCAGGTACGTAGGCCTGTTCAAATTTGGCCCCGAAGTGATCAATGACCGGCCGTATCTCATACAGATGGTCATAGGCAGGATCACGGAATAATGCAGACATTTCCGGATGGCCTCAAAGCGGGGACGTGTCATGACCATACTGTACAGTGGGGTCTGGTATAGGACGTCCCCACTCCAGTATTGTCTGACGCTGGGTTTTTGAACTAGACCCATATGCAGCACGAGGCCCCAAAATGTCCTCATCTCTGCTGCACTGACCGGCGTCCAGCCACCGGGTCTAGCCAAAAATGAGCCCGGGTTTTGAGCGACGAACTGTTGGGCGTACAGGTCCGTCTGCTCCACCATCAGATTCACCAGTGGGTTACTGAAAAAAATAAAAAATAAAAAGTCAATTTCAGTAAATCCCACTGTGGGAATCTGGATTCCAGGATTGCCAGCAAAATCCGGACTCTTGGGTTTAAAGTCCACTGGGGGACACCAGCTAAGTTCATCGGCAGGGGGCTCCGGTGGGCTTATTTGGTGGGCCGGGAAACCAGTACGAGCCCCAGGGCGGCTCGTACTAGGGTGGGTCACAGGATCCCTAGCATGTGGGGCCCCTGGCTCCGCCTGGCGGTGTCTCCGCCGCCTTGGGGGGCTCATCGTCATCAGATGATGATGAGGAGGATGCGGATCATAAAAGGAACGTGGGGTCATCCTCATCCTCACTGGGGCTCTCGGAGTCGGAGGCAATCTGGGCATATGCCTCCTCGGCCGAGAACATCCGGCGGGCCATGGGTGTGTGTGCGTGTATATGTACGTGTGTGAAAACCTTTATTCTATGTGCGTGTGTGTGGGGGCACGGGTGTTCGCGTACTAAAAAGTCCAGGCAAAAAAATGGGGGGGGGGGGGGGGGGGTCTAGAAGATGGAACAAAGAAAGTTTAGATAAAAATTCATTTTTTTTTTCCTAACTAACTTTTTCCTTCTTTCCCTGCCTAACGGTGCCTCTCCCTCACTGACCCTAACCTATCTGGATGGCGATGGGTGCAGGAGGGTGATGGATGGTGATTAGGGGGACGCAGGAGCTGGTGCTGGACGGTGCTTGTGCAGAACAGGAAGAGGAGGGGAGAGAGGAGCGCAGGAAGTTTGAATCTTGCGCCTCTCTCCCCTGCACCAATCAGAACCCTGGACTGGACAGCAGGCATCAGCACAATGGCCAGCACCGCCTCTCCAAATGCACGGACTGTGATTGGTGGTGTGTAATCACGCCACCGATCACAGTCTTTTTCCGGTTCATCGGGTCACCGGAGACCCGAATGGACCGGAAACGCAGAAAACCGCAGGTCTGAATTGACTTGCGGTTTTCTGCGATCGCCGATACGGGGGTCAAATGACCCCCCCTGCGTTGTTACAGGATGCCGGAATCACGATTTAAAGCCATGACGTACCGGTACGTCATGGGTCCTTAAAGACTCGGAAAACATGCCGTACCGGTATGTCATGCATCCCTAAGGGGTTAAGGTTACACTCCTATGTCACTGACATGCTTGTATTTTCTTTGTATTTACTTTCTTATCTATCCAGCTTGTTGAAAACTTTAAAAAACATGTAATGTTTAAAAAAAAAAGAAAGCATCATCAAACCTGGAAAGGGGGAGGGGTTTGTCTTTATGTAAAAAGTCTAGAGCCCACACTCCGGGAAGATTTAAGTGAGGGAAATAAACATGTGGAGTCACTGTGGGTAGAAATACATGGTGTCAAAAACAATAATAAAATGCTGATAGGAGTTTATTATAAGCCACCTAATATACCAGAGTCCACAGAAAATCTACTACTAAACGAGATAGATGAGGTGGCAAATCATAATGAAGTCGTTATTAAGGGGGACTTCAACTACCCAGATATAGACTGGGGAACTGAAACCTGTAGATATGATAAAGGAAACAGGTTATTGGCAATAAGCAAAGACAACTACCTTTCCCAACTAGTTCAGCACCCGACTTTATGGACAGCGATACTGGACTTACTACTAACCAATAAACCTGACAGAGCAACAGATGTGCAGGTTGGGGGACAACTGTGAAATTGTGTTTCTTCAAGGAGGCACAAAAATACAAATGCTAAATTTTGTTAACTAATAGAGGCCATTGGCCTAAGTAACTGAGGCAAAGTCCTTAAAAAAAATAAAATAAAAATCAGCTACAAAATGGGATATTTTTAAAAGCATCCTAAACTCTAATTGTGAGAGGTACATACTTTATGGAAATAAAAGGGTAAGTAACAAGAAAAAAATAAATAAAACTGTGGATAAATAGAATTGTAAAGAAAGCAATAAATGACAAAAGGAAAGCATTTAAATCACTAAAACAGGATGGTAGTGAGGATTGAATATGTAAAAGACAAATAAAAGCAGCCAAACTGGCGACAGAGATTTAATTATATAAATGGTAAAAAGTATAAATCTGAAGGTGTCGTCCCTTTACAGAGTGATGAGGGGGGAGTTGCAGACAGCAATGAGAAGAAAGCAAAGCTATTAAATATTTTTTTCTCCACTGTATTCACTGAGGAAAATAAACTGTCAGATGAAATGCAGAATGTAAAAGCAAATTCCCCATTAAAGTGCCCTGTCTGACCCAGAAAGAAGTACAGCAGCGTCTCAAAAAGATTAAAATAGACTTGTGGTCGGGGCACTCACGAAAGAAGGACTCCTACCTGCTGGCTAGCTAAAGCGGTTAGAGTTATGCCGGAACCGCGACGTTGAAGGAATAGCTGAAGGAGGCCATCCCCTTGGTGTGAAGCTGAGAATGAGGGTGGGTAGGGTGGGAGAGTTTGACACGTCGTTCATTGAAGGAGGGGCAGAGGTGCCATGATATAGGCAACCGTGCCCCTCCCACAAATACAGGCCAATGAATCGGCCTTAACACTTGTGGTCGGGGCACTCACGAAAGAAGGACTCCTACCTGCTGGCTAGCTAAAGCGGTTAGAGTTATGCCGGAACCGCGACGTTGAAGGAATAGCTGAAGGAGGCCAAAAAGAGCAACAATTCCTATCATATCGGAACGCTACAAACATTTATTCATAACACCAAATTCTGACAAGCAAGACTCATTTCAGTATATGGACAAGGAATGTAGCGGCTGAAACATGACGAACGCCAACGACCTAGTCTTATGATTATATGTGCTGGAACCCGATTCCGAACCCGCATATTGAGGACGGGTCTACTGCCAGATTAGTCAGTAAAACGCGAATATGAGTTATGAATTGGGGACAGGTAAGGTGAGTATTATGGAATGGTAGCAAAGGACTGTCGGGCGGTTTGTTTGGCAGAGAGGACAGAAGCTGTTGCAGCACGCGCACGGGGCCCCATTGATGAGAGGTCGGGAAGAAACACCTGGGTCGGGGTGCCTACCTGAGAGGTCTTGGTGATGAGTAGCGAGAGTATGTAACCATCTCTGGAAGCCGAGAGCTGACCGAGAGTGACGTATCTGCTACTGTTAGCCAGGGAGGTAAACTCGGCCGGTCTCAACCCGTAAAAGGCCAGGTACATGGCAGCTTAATTATCAACTATGCAGTGCACCGAATGGTTTTGTCTAGCAGGTCGGAAAGGTCGCGGAAAAGCTGGCCAGTGACGGGTAGCCGGCGAGTGCGTGTCTCGCAGTCGCTTCTCTCGAGACCCCTCAGAGTAGCTTTAATGGCATGGATTGAAAACAACGAACCTGGCTGGGTGAAACTCATGGCTCTAAAATGTTGCACCCCTGCGAGGTAGGACTTGACCGCGGCGTGGGATAGTTTCAGATTGGGGTGACAGTAACCTATAAACGCCAGGATGTACGGAACGAACTCAGTGTCACCTTGCGGACAGGAGTCCTGAAATCTCTGGAAGGCTCTCCAACCTGTCTGGTAGGCTCTGGCTGTATTGGGTGAGAGGGACTTGTCTAACAGTGACCGAGCGGTGGCGAGATGAGCGTCTATGGAAGGAATAGAGCAGCGTATGGCGGGACTGGACTCCCGATGACATCGGCTTCTGGACAGATCTGTGAAAAGAGGGTAATAAACGAGATAATGCGTCGTCTGCTGCGTTGTGGTTACCGGCTATGTGAAGCTATGTAACGAAACTGGTGTTGTAATGACAGAAGGACCAGGCGCCTAAGAAATAACATGACATACAGACTTAGAAGAACCACTATTGAGAAACTCGATGACGGCTGCATTATCGGACGCGAAGGACGTTGTCTGACCTGACCAACTTTGACCCCAGGTATGGGATGCTGCCACTAAGGGCTAGAGTACAAAACTGCTGAGGTACGGAAAACCCAGGAATGGAACTGACTTCGATTGGCCATCTGTCTGCTAACCAATGATTGCCAAAAATAGCTGCGAAACCTGTATTGGCAGCGGCGTCGGACAAAATTACGGGGGAGTTGCCGGATATTGTGGGAACAAAGAGCGAGATGCCATTCCATTGCGTGAGAAATGATTCCACATGTTCAAGTCAGCTATGACCATATCGCCCAGACCTATGCTGCTATCCTGGGAAGGGGCTGTAGGAAGGAGTGAAAGTAACGAGATACGAATGCCCTACCTTGCGGAATTGTACGCATGGCAAAGTTCAACATACCTAACAGGGACTGAAGCTGAACTTTATAATCACTCTAGTGGATGTGAAACTATGAACGACTTCCCTGATTCTCTGTAATTTGTCCCTTGGCAACCATGTTCTGGGTGTCCAATACTATACCAAGGAATGTGATGACTGCGGAGGGACCTTCCACTTTCTTGGGAGAGACAGGAACCCCTAATTGTCTGAAACACTCCAGTAGCAACGAAGGTCTTTGGGGGGAGCGTCAGGACGCTCAATAATTAAAAACTATTCAGGAAGTGAATAACATAGCTACAGTGGAATTCATGGACTAAATCCAGTGGAGAGCCTTGGCTAATTGGTCAAATAACCACAGGCTACTCTTAGACCCGAATGTGAGATTGAAAGCAAAATAATAAAGGTCCCTCCATTTGATGCCATGCCATTGCCAGAGGGATGGTTTGATCGGTAGTAATTTGAAGGCGTCTGCAATATCAGCTTTAGAAAGGATGGTGCTGGGACCTAACTGTAAGATAAGAGCGATGGCTTGATCTATGGTGACATATCTCATGCTAACCTCTTCTGATGGGACGAGAGTTGATGTTAAGTATGGGAACTGCTGCAACCGAACTATATTGACAACACACATGTAATTATTATCTTCTTTTAATGAACAGACTACTTAGGGTGGGCTCTGAAGCAGTTAGTACATATGTGTAGCAAGCGGCACTGACTGAAGTTACAGGACGCATGGTTGAAATTATTACAATTTGTGACCTGCCGAGTAGTTTGATGGGTCTACCCAGCTTGTCACCTAAACCAGAGGATCTGTGTGAATCGGACGGGCCGGAAACAGGACCTGTAGAACTAGACCTCTCACTCTGGGCAGCCTTATGACACCACACCGTAGAATGGTCAATTGACTGGCACAGGGAGCATGATAGTGCTTTAAGCCCGGCGAAATGCCTACAAATCTCTGAATCAATATTGGCCCAGTTAGTAAGAAACTGGAACTGACTTGAGGTGGCAGCTGCCTTGACCGAGAAGAACAATGGTAGTCGTAGAAGGAACTCCCACCGTACTTGTAGCCCAACTCTGTTATCCTGAACAAGTATAAATCCAGTTCAACCCTTCTCTCGGGACGAACTGAACAGACTACGTCTCTGTACAAACTAAAAACGAGCACAAACTCAGGTACCGTGAGCTTGCGGTTCAGCCTGTGGTCCCGGCCTTCCAGGACCACTGACACATCCCGACAGGCAATTACCCTACTGTTTTCAACAACAGATGGATCTGTGTCAGCGAGTTCTGAACAGTGACCACTGAGACTTCTACCTGCTGCTGAGGGCCTTAGTTAATGACAATAACCGGTATAACTCAGCCTTCCCAGCAGAAGCGGGATGCGAAACACCCCGTCTGGACATCTCCGTCATCAGCCTAGGGACGGTCCAAGTGCGAGGAGACGACACATTGCCCCCTTCTGACATCCTGGCGGGGTTCTTGTCGACCGAAGCCTCCACTATGTCTGAAGCGCGTGACATATCCTGTAAATACAGCATGCACAAATCAATTTCTGACTGCCAACCGACACCGGGATCATGTGACGTAAGCTGTGGGAAGGTCGAGACCCATGCAACTGTGAAGAATACGAGTGAAAAGGGACGAGAGGACCTGAGCCGAGGAGAAGCGATAGCTGAACCTAGAACACCCCAGTGATTGATGAGTCTGACGGTGGCACAACTGACCCACCACCAGAAGGAGAGAAGAGGAATAGTAACACGACACAGCTACTGCCATACTGTACCCTGATGGTTGAACAACGTGCAGAATATATTGGAAGAAGGACGACACAGATCCTGGAATAATTCATATGTAAGATCCCTGCGTACGACATACCGCCAGGCGTAGAGGCGTGTGCCCAACAATACGGAGATCCTCTAACTAGCACTGAACAAGTATATCGCCCCTTCCTTAAACTCCATCAGTGAAGCATGGGTAACACTCTATAATGATTCTTTTCTCCCCCCTTTTTTTTTTCTTAAATGTATATGTATATATATATATATATATATATATATATATACACACACACACACACACCATTTCTCAACACTCCCTTTTTTTTTTTTTTTTTTTGTGGTCATAACCCCTGGTGGCCACTAGATGGAGCCAACACAGGGCACAGCACCATGGACTGTACAGCCGGCAGACGCCACCAGAGGGAGCCTGTGACAACCAACACTGCTCCATGGACTGCATTGACTCCGGCGGCCACCAGGGGGAGCTCACACAGCGCCGGCCACCTGCAGCACGGGCAGACAGCGGAGGAGACAGCAAGCAGGACGCTGAGGTGAGTGTGCGGCTGACATGACAAGGGCCAGAGCGGACATGGGGGACATGAGGGGCATGAGGGGAAAGAATTAACTACAGCTACCGAGAGCCCTACCTAGCTAATGGCACAGCGGCCCGTGCCAGACATTAGGGGAGGAGAGACGTATGAATCGGGATCGCGCTGATCCCTGCACCCTACGATTCATGCCACGTGGGAGTCGGGGCTCCTGGCAGACGCTCCGGTGCAGTGTGGCCCCCTCTTACCTAAGGGAGCCGGCACTGCCGGCCGGACTTGTGAGCCGAGACTGCAATTGTGGCAGCCACTTACCTGATCTAGTAGCTTGCTTTGCGTGGAAACGAACTTCCAGGACCAGACGCAACTTCACGCACCGAACGAGGCCAGCGTTTGACACGTCGTTCATTGAAGGAGGGGCAGAGGTGCCATGATATAGGCAACCGTGCCCCTCCCACAAATACAGGCCAATGAATCGGCCTTAACACAAATCACTGGGATCAAATGGCATACACCCCAATATATCCTAAGAGAATGAAGTAATTCATAGCCAGACTCTTAAATCTGATATTTAAGGACCCTTAGCAATATTCAAAAAGAGTTAAAAAACAGAGCTCGGAAACTATAGGCTGGTACATTTAACCTATGTAATCGGTAATCTATTTGAAGGTTTTTTAAGAGATGTAATCTTGGAGTACCTCAATGAAAATAAGCAAAAAAAAAGCCATGTCAGCATGGTTATATTAGGGATCGGTAATCAAATTTAATCAGTTTTTATGAGAAGGTAAGTTCTAGACTTGACTGTGGCAAATCAATGGATGTTGTATATCTTAACTTCTCCAAAGCATTTGACACTGTACCACATAAAAGGTTAGTATTAGAGTTGAGCGGACACCTGGATGTTAGGTTTCGACGGGTTCAGACGAACTTCACAAAAAAGTTTGTGTTCGGAATCCAAACTTGACCTGAACTTGGCCCCGAACCCGAACCCCATTAAAGTCAATGGGGACCCGAACGTTTGTGCACTAAAATGGCTGTAAAAATGTCATGGAAAGGGCTAGAGGGCTGCAAATGCCAGCAAAATGTTGTTAAGAGGATGACATGTGCTCTGCAAACAAAAGTGGATAGGGAAATGACTGTAAATAGCATAAAATATGTAAAAAATAAATAAAAATCTTAATCTAAGAGGACGAGCTCCATATGGAGTAGGAGGTTGAGGTGGTGGATGTGGCGTTGTAGGAGGAAGCGGCGGTGAAGGAGGAGGTAGCCTACACAGTTTTTTGGTTTTAAATTTATTTATATTTTTTTTAATTAGGGTACACCCCAAAACGTTAGGAAATATAACCTGTGATTACCCCCTCCAGTCATGCTAAGCACACGTTCAGACAATACACTGGCTGCAGGGCAGGCCAGCACCTCCAAGGCGCAAAGGTAAAGCTCAGGCTATGTGCCCAATTTGGAGACTCAGAAGTTGAAGGGGGCAGACCCATCATTCAGTACGTGCAGGCGTGTGCATACATTTTTCTCCACCATGTTGCACGTCCCCGTGATGTCCATGTTCCAATTGGATATCTTCTCTATCAACTTTCGATGTTCTTTTATGCGCCTACAATGGTGATCATGGGTGGCATGGATTCAGGGTTCCAGGCCAGAGAGGGAGCCTAAGAAAGAGATACCACATCCAAGGGAGGTAATGGATGAAATTAAATGTAATTAAGTGGAAATGTGGGACAAACTATTGAATCCTAAGCTTCCAAGTTAAGGAGGGGGCGTGCGGCAATTACCCACTCCCGACTCGGGGAGGTAGTGACGATACATAATACAGGACTCTTAAGAAGCCCTGGAATGATTAATTAAAAATTACAGGGAATGTCACTGCGGTATTTTGGATTTGGAAACTTTAGACAGGAGAAGCCCTGCTGCCGTTTTGTTGACTCTAGTTAACTTCTGCCTGATCGCACGTCCCTGTGACGTCCACCATCCATTTGGATATCTTCTCTATCAACTTTCGATATTCTTTTCTGAGCCTACCACGTTAATCACGGTTATCGGCGAATCAGGGTTCCACGCCGGAGAAGGAGCGTGAGAAAGAGAGACCACATCCAAGGGAGATAAATGGATGACATTTTATTTTGATCAAGGAAAAATATGGGACAAATTATTGAAGCGCAAATGTGGGACAAATTATTGAAGCGCAAATGTGGGACAACTTGTTAAAGTTTAAGCATTGAATAAAAGGAGGTGGCGCGCATCAATTAAAGAAGAATTTCAGAAATTTTATTCCCTGTCACCTATGTAGAGCAGGGGTTTATTCACGTCCAAAATTGTATAATATCAACCCAAGAATGTAACAGAAAAATCTATGAAATGTATTAACCTGTCTAGAGCAGGGGAAATTTGGGAAATGTATTAAGCTGTCAACTAGGTAGAGGAGGGGTCTATTACACCCCAAATTTGTGAATTTCACCAGAAAATGTAACAGACAAAGTAGTGAAATGACATAAAATAAAATACGTACAAAGCAAAAAAAAAATAATTGATTTATGAGGTGGAGTTCCATATGGAGTAGGAGTTTGAGGAGGCAGTGGACGTAGCGTTGTAGGAGGATGAGGTAGACAACACTGGTTTTTGGTTATCATTTTTTTGAAATTAGGGTACACTCCAAAAGAGTGTGAAATATCCATTATACAAGAATGAGCAATTTGGCCGTAGTATAACAATGGCTAGGTAAGGCCGGTATACATGTCTATTCTGCACAAGGTACAGACAAGTCCTGTGGGATCCATGCCTGGTTCCTTTTAATGAACGTGAGCTTGTCCACATTGGCTGTGGACAGGCAGCTGCGCTTGTCTGTGATGACGCCCTCTGCCGTGCTAAACACACATTCAAATAATACACTGGCTGCAGGGCAGGGCAGCACCTCCAAGGCGTAAAGGGCAAGCTCAGGCCATGTGCCCAATTTGGAGACCCAGAAGTTGAAAGGGGCTGACCTGTCATTCAGTACGTGTAAGCGTGTGCACACATACTGCTCCACCATGTTGGTGAAATGCTGCCTCCTGCTAAGACGCTCCTATATTAGCTGGTGGTGCTGGTTGTTATGGCGTGCGGACAAAGCTTTTACACATTTTGGCCATGCTAACCCTGCCTTCTAAGGTGCTTATGGTGCCTCAGCTGCGTTGGCGACCTCTTCCTCTGCCTTGTGCTTCCACTGTGCCCCCGCTGTCAGGTGGGAATGCCACCAGCAGCGCGTCTATCAGCATGTGCTTGTACTCGCGCATCTTACGATCACGCTCCAGTGACGGAGTTAAGGACGGTACATTGTCCTTGTAACGGGGATCCAGGAGCATGGCCACCCAGTAATCAGCACAAGTTAGAATGTGTGCCAGGCTGCCCAGAGGCAACGAAAAGCTGTCCTCTGTGGGAGGTGTATCGTCTGTGTCCTCTGTATCCCCCATCCACGCACCAGTGATGGCCATGAGCTGCTCTGGGTGCCACCCTGCTGTGAACAAGGTTCCTCCTCCTCCATCTCCTCCTCATCCTCCACCTCGTCATCATCCAGAACTGTGCCCTGGCTGGACAATTGTGTACCTGGTGTTTGTGGGTGCAGGAACCCACCCTCGGAGCCACTTATGAATGACTGGCCAGAACCCTACGAAATAATCCCTCTTCCTCCTCCTTCTCCTGTGCCACATCCTCTTCCATCATCGCCAGCAGCGTTTTTTCAAGGAGGCATAGAGGTGGGAGAGTAATGCTGAGAACGGCGCTATCAGCACTGGCCATGTTGGTGGAGTACTCGAAACAGCGCAACAAGCAACACAGGTCTCGCATGGAGGCCCAGTCATTGGTGGTGAAGTGGTGCTGTTCTGCCGAGCGACTCACCCGTGCGTGCTGCCGCAGAAACTCCACTATTGCCTGCTGCTGCTTGCACAGTCTGGCCAGCATGTGCAAGGAGGAGTTTCACCTTGTGGGCACATCGCATAGGAGTCGGTGAGCGGGAAGGCCAAAGTAACGCTACAGCGCTGACAGGAGAGCAGCAGCAGGGTGAGAACGCCGAAAGTGCGCACAGACTGCCCGCACTTTCTGCAGCAGCTCTGACACATCGGGGTAATTTTTAAGGAATCTCTGCACCCCCAAATTCAGCACATGCACCAGGCAAGGGATGTGCATCAAACCGGCTAGTCCCAGAGCTGCTACGAGATTTCACCCATTATAGCACACTACGAGGCCGGGCTTGAGGCTCACTGGCACCGACCACTCATCGGTCTGTTGTTGAAGGCCCGGCCACAGCTCCTGCGCAGTGTGGGGTTTGTCCCCTAAACAGATAAGTTTTAAAACTGCCTGCTGTCGTTTACTCCTGGCTGTGCTGAAGTTGGTGGTGAAGGTGTTACCGGATGAGGTAGAGGATGAGGAAGCAGAGTAGGAGGAGGAAGCAACCGGAGGCAAACTGAAGCGCACTGCAATCCTCGGTGATGGAAGAACATGTGCCAAACTGCTATCCGCCTCAGGCCCAGCCGCCACTGCATTTACCCAGTGTGTTGTTATGGAGATATATTGTCCCTGACCGTGCTTACTGGTCCACGTATCCGTAGCGAGGTGCACCTTGCCACAGATGGCTTTGCGCAGTGCACATCTGATTTTGTCCCCCACTTGGTTGTGCAGGCAAGGGATGACTCGCCTGGAAAAGTAGTGGTGGCTGGGACAGCCACTGCCATAGAGTAGCTTGGGTTGGACGGCACTCCTCTGGTGTTGTTTTGGTACGGTGCTCAATGGTAATTTGAGGTAATATAGTGAAGGAAACCACAGCACTCGTTTTTAGTAGTTTTGAAAATTTATATTTTCATTTCATATTATTTCATATCATCATTTGTCATTTCATTTTTGTCAGCATCCAGGAATGAAATTTGCACAGACTGGCCAACGTTTTGGTCCTAGTATGGGACCTTGATCACGGCCCGGAGTAAAATTTAATGCAATATATCAGGGTAAATTTTACATGATGAAAAGATTCATATTTAGTTCATAGTATATACAGCAAAAATGTCCAGTGTCTAATACATGGGGACACAGAGGATGGGTAAAAAGCATAATTTCAACTCATATTAGCATCATCAATAGTAGAGTTACATTGAGAGAGATACAAAGACATGTACAGCTAAACGTATCGGTGATTATGGCCACGCCACCCCTGTGATGCTCTGCTGACCTGCACTACTCTGCCTGTGCTTGCTAGTTATGAACTTCGCCAAGCGTATCAATATCCCAGCTGCTGCTGACTTCTCAGTTTTTTCCACTGTTAATCATCGATACGTTTAGCTGTACATGTCTTTGTAGCTCTCTCAATGTAACTCTACTATTGATGATGCTAATATGAGTTGAAAGTATGCTTTTTACCCACCCTCTGTGTCCCCATGTACTAGACACTGGACATTTTTGCTGTATACACTATGAACTAAATATGAATCTTTTCATCATGTAAAATATACCCTGATATATTGCATTATATTTTACTCCAGGCCGTGATCAAGGTCCCATACTAGGACCGAAACGTTGGCCAGTCTGTGCAAATTTCATTCCTGGATGCTGACAAAAATGAAATGACAAATGATGAAATGAAAAATGATATGAAATAATATGAAATGAAAATATAAATTTTCAAAACTACTAAAAACGAGTGCGTGGTTTCCTTCACTATATAGCCACTGCCATAGGGCCTTTAAAACGCTCTGTCTCCACCAGACAGAATGATAGCATTTCAAAGGCCAGTAATTTAAAAATGCTGGCATTCAGGGCTAGGGATAGTGGGTGGGTAGGGGGGTACTTCATCGTCCTCCACATCATATTCGACCCAGTCTTCACCCCTGCCCTCTTTGTCAGTCTGCACACTTTCGAAAGCCCCAGCAGTTGGCACCTGTGTTTCATCATCATCCGAGACGTGCTGTGATGGTCCTCCCATGTACTCATCTTGAAACATAAGTGGTTGGGCATCGGTGCACTCAATGTCTTCCACTTCTGGGGCTGGGATAGGTGGATGGCCCTGGGAAACCCTGATAACAGAGTCATCAAAAAGCAAAAGAGACTGCTGCATGACTTGGGGCTCAGACTGCTTGGCTGATTTGCAAGGGGGTGAGGTGAACGACTCTTTCAGCAGGAGACTGGGTGGAAGACAATGTGAAGGAACTGGAGGCACTGTCAGCAACCCAATCTAATATCGCCTATACTTGTTCAGGCCTCACCATTCATAGAGCCGTATTAGGTCCGATCAAATACAGCTGCATGTTCTGTCGCCTACTCGCACCTGAGGAAGGGGTTTCACTTGTGCGTGTAACTGGCACAGATCGACCATGTCCTCTCCTTGCAACAGGAGCTCCACCAGCAACACAACGACCTGGGCCACGTCCTTTATTTGACGCTCTCCTCATATTTCTCAAATTTAGGATCTTGCCCTAAATGGGTGTTTAATTAATAGCAGAATAGAACGACAGTATGTAAAGGTTGTATCTCACACGTACAGATGCAGACTAGGCCGCAATTAAGTTTTTTTATCCAAAAAGGGTGTTTTATTAATAGAATAGAACCACAGTATCTAAAGTGTGTATCTCACAGGTACAGATCCAGACTAGGCTGCAATTAAAGTTTTTTACCCAAAATGGCTGGTTTTAAAATAACTGAATAGAACCACAGTATGTAAAGGGTGTATCTCACAATGACATATGCAGCAAAGGCTGCAAAATTAAGTTTTTTGCCCAAAATGGGTGTTTGTTTAATAACTCAATGTGACAGCAGTAAATAACCCTTGCATTTTACACGTGCTGATGCAGCAAGAGCTGAAAAAAAATTGTATTTTGCCCAAAAAGGGTGTTTTATTAATAGAAGAATATAATCACAGTATCTAAAGTGTGTATCTCACATATACAGATCCAGAACAGGGCCGCAAATTACGTTTTGTGACCAAAATGGCTGTTTTTCAAATATCTGAATAGAACCACAGTGTAAAGGGTGTATCTCACATGTACAGATGCAGACTAGGCAGCAATTAAAGTTTTTTGCCCACAACGGGTGTTTAATAACCGAATATGACAGCAGTATATAACCTTTGAATTTTACACGTGCTGATGCAGCAAGGGCTGTAAAATTGTGTATTTTGCCAAAAAAGGGTGTTTGTAAAAACCCAGAAAATTATGGCTGTATTTCTAGCTTAAATTGCACACTGACTAATCCTGCAAATGTACCAGATGTTGTAGATTGCCAAAAAAGTGTGTGTTTTTTTAAACCAGATTATTATTGCAGTATTTAAAGCATGGATTTGAATGTCCCAAAAGCTCAGATGCAGTGCTGGTGCACTGAGCTTGCATAGAATGGCCGCCGCTACCCACCTAACAGATGGATAAAAGTAGTTTTTTTCTGTCAATGGGCTCAGGGCAGGGTAAAAACATTGTGCACTGCACCCACACAACTAAATCTATGTAGATTGCTGTGTTAAGTTGGAGTTCTGATCACAGATTCTGTCCTATTCTCTCCCTGAAAGCACCAGCAGCATCCTCTCCCTACACAAAGCCATCACAGCCATTAGTAGGCATGGCTGTGATGGCTTCTAAGGTCACACAGTTAAACGCTTGTTGATTGGCTGCTCTGCAGCCTTTCAAAAAGCGCCATTAACTCGCTGAACACCGAACCCAAACTTTTACTGAAATGTTCGGGTTCAGGGTCCAAAAATCCTAAAGTTTGGTACGAACCTGAACTTTACAGTTCGGGTTCGCTCAACCCTAGTTAGTATATAAAATGAGAATGTGTGGACTGGGAGAAATTGTCTGTATATGGTTAAGTAACTAGCTCAGTGATAGAAAACAGAGGGCGGTTATTGACAATACATACTCATATTGGATCACTTTCACTAGTGGGTGTAAGGGATCGCCTCTTATTTGGGGGTCATTCTCACAGATACGACTTTAGGACACCAGGTTTCAGGTCCAAACCGTGCATTTATTGTGCACACTCCAACCAATACAGGTTATCATGAAGTCGCAGCTTCACCTAACACATGTGACATCCACATAAAATAATAAACACTTGCCCGGCTAGGCTCTAACTAACAAAGTTTCCTGACTCACCTCAGTCCCTGTTCACACCCTGTGAACACAAGCGGCTTTATCAGCCAATGTCCCACAGCCTCCTGGCTGTACAGAGCACAGTACGCCCACTGCCTCCAGTCCAGTGTCTCAGCACACATGGGGAATAGTGGTCTCTCAGGCCTCCTGGCTTGGACCACACAGAGCCTCCAGGCCTCTGTCCACAGGCAACACACTCCCCCCTTGCTGACACCCTGGGAGGTGCTTTGTGCCAGCCTGATTACTTCCAGCTGGTCTCACCTGTGGTGGAATAGGGGTGTGGACCGAACACTATCCACCCCTTCCTTGCCTCTAACCTGCGTGAGACCTGTCACTGTCTCACATGGGGTACCACAGGGGTCAGTATTGGGCCCTATTCTCTTCAATATATTTATCAATGATCTTGTAGTCTTGCACTGTAATTTTTCTTTTACATGACACTAAACTGTGTAAAGTAATTGACACGGAAGGGTACAGTATACTGCTACAGATTAAGCTTGTCATGTTGAAGGCTTGGGTAGAGAAGTGGCAGATGAAGTTTAACACTGACAAATGTAAGGTTCTGCATATGGGAAAATAATAATGCAAGTCATTTGTACATACTAAATGTTAAAACACTGGGTAAAACTAATATGGAAAATGAAAAAATGTTTGTGGACAGGAAACTAAACTGTAGAAATAATGTAGAGATAATTGATTGCATCAAAAGGGGCATAGATGCATGTGATGAGAACATAGTCCTGCCACTTTACAAAACACTAATCAGACCACACATGTAGTACAGTTATGTGTACAGTTCCGAGCTCCTGTGAACAAGAAAGTGTCACGGATGATGTTGCAGATAGCTGGAAGTTTAGAATAAATATCCGACTGGCTTGATCCCAAACTAAGGAGCATATAGGTGACCCCTATAAAACCCTAGAGCTCTCCCTAACTGCTAAGCACATACAAGGGTCTCAAAGGTAGACGATTGTGTGCCCACATACCTAAGACTGTGTGACACCTGAAAATCCTATAATAGTGAGGGGATATGACCACCGGCTCCCTGCACTTAATACAGAGGGAGTCAGGATCACCTAGAATCAAGCCAGCGAGGAAACACAATACATGAAAGGACTTATCTGAACAAACAGCAGCAGCAGCCTCCAGCAGTGAACACTAAATCCAGGAAGTAATATAAAACGCAAAGTGAGGCAGTATGGGAGGGAATATAAAGGAAGATGATTAGTCTAAATAGGTGACACCTGGGAGAAGGAAAAGAGATGAGAAAGTCAAACCAAAACAAAGAACATTTATGCAAGAGGTAGAAGACGTCTGCCAGACCTTCTGACAGAACTGGCGGTGACAGACAGGCATAGCAGAGTTGGAGAGAGTTCAAAGAAGGGCAACTAAAGTAATAACTGGAATGGGTGGACTACAGTAAGCAGAAGGATTATTAAAATGAGGGTTATTCAGTTTACAAACAAAGACGACTGAGGGGAAATCTAATAACCATGTATAAATATATCAGGGGTCAGTACAGAGATCTCTCACATCATTTATTTATTCCCAGGACTGTGATGAGGGGACATCCTCTGCATCAAAAGTAAAGGTTTGTACCAGGGCCATCTTTAATATTGATTGGACCCTGGGCAAAAATGTACTTGGGCCCCCTGGATCCCGCCTTCCCACACCTTAGCAGGCAATCACGCCCTCCACCACAACACACACACAAAAAATCCACACACCTGGTAGAGTACAGTGAATGACTGTAAATACTTCCAGTTCTGAAGACTCCAGCGGCTCAGGATCAGTGCTCTGGGCTCAGGCTGGAAGTAGGCACCGCTCTGCAGGAAGGAGACCGGGGATCGGCTCTAGTGTTACAGTGCACCCCAGCACCCCACAGTATGCAGTGTAGCACCCTATAGTATATAGCACCACACAGTATGCAGTATAGCACCCCACACTATACAGTACCCCACAGTATAGAGTAGAGCAGTATAGCACCCCACAGTATACAGCACCCCACAGTATACAACACCTCACAGTATACAACACCTCACTGTATACAGCACCCCAAACTATACACGATACAGCCCCCCACACTATACAGTACAACAGTATAGCACTCCACACTATACCGCACCCACAGTATACAGACCCCCACAGTATACAGTGCAGCAGTATAGCACTCCACACTATACCGCACCCACAGTATACAGACCACCACAGTATACAGTACAGCAGTATAGCACTCCACACTATACAGCCCCCCCCCCACACTATACAGCCCCCCCCCACACAGTATACAGCCCCCCCACAGTATACAGACCCCCCACACTATACAGGCCCCCCACACAGTATACAGCCCCCCACACAGTATACAGCCCCCCACACAGTATACAGCCCCCCACACAGTATACAGCCCTCCCACAGTATACAGGCCCCCACACAGTATACAGCCCCCCCACACAGTATACAACCCCCCACACAGTATACAGCCCACACACAGTATACAGCCCCCACACAGTATACAGCCCCACCACACAGTATACAGCCTACCACACAGTATAAGGCCCCCCCCCACAGTATACAGCCCACCACACAGTGTACAGCCCCCACAGTATACAGGCCCCCCACAGTGTACAGCCCCACACAGTATACAGCCCACCACACAGTATACAGTCCAACACGATTTACAGCCCCCCACAGTATACAGGCCCCCACACAGTATACAGCCCCCCACACAGTATACAGCCCCCCACACAGTATACAGGCCCACCACACTGTATACAGGCCCACCACACTGTATAAAGGCCCACCACACAGTATACAGGCCACCACACAGTATACAGCCCCACACAGTATACAGCCCCACACAGTATACAGCCCACCACACAGTATACAGTCCCATACAATATACAGCCCCCCACAGTATACAGGCCCCCACACAGTATACAGCACCCCACTATACAGTAGTTTACAGTATATTAACATAACAGCCCCTGTCACCTTTTTCTGATGTAATCTTCACACAAAAAAGCTCCACAGTTAACTTCTGCAACACTCCTTCTAGGACCTGTGATGACCTCATAGCCATGTGACCAGTAATTGCTAGGTTACTGGTCACATGGTGATGATGTCATCTAAGGTCCTAGATCACAGTGTTAAAGTACACAGACAGCTTGACACCCGGGGCAATAGCTAACAGGGCTCAAGAGGCAGCTGCCTTGGGCACCCCAGGAGCAACTGGGCCCGGGGCAGCTGCCCCTTTTGCCCCTTGGTAAAGACGGCCCTGGTTTGTACACAAACATAGAAGAGGTTTCTTTACAGTAAGAGCAGAAAGACTATGGAACTTTCTACCTGAGGAGGTGATGATGGTGAATTTGCTAAAATAGTTCAAGAGGGGCCTGGATGTATTTCTAGAGTGTAATAATATTGCAGGTTATAGTTATCAGATTTCTGGAGAGATTGTTGATCCAGAGAGTTATTCCGATTGCCTGTATGGAGTTGGGAAGGATTTTTTTCCCTAAAATGATGAAAATTAGCTTCTACCTCTCTGTTTTTTTTTTTTTTTTGCCTTCCTCTGGATCAACTTGCAGGATAACAGGCTGAAATGGATGGTCATATGTCTTTCTTTCAGCCTCACAAACTATAATAATATGTAATTTATTATTCTTTTTGCCTCCATGTATATTTACCCACAGTGACTCCACATATTCATTTCCCTCACTTATATCTTCTTGGATTGTGGGCTTCAGACAGGACTTTACATAAAGGCAACCCTCCCCCCTCCGGTTTTGCCGATCCTTTCTAAGCAGACCTTTCTAAACCTTCTAGCCATCTTCTCCCCCAAAACAGCTGCACCTTCCTCATTAAGGTGCAGCCCATCCCTACGATAGAGCCTGTAGTCAACAGAGAATTTGGCTTAGTTCTCCAGGAACCCAAACCCCTCCTTCCTACACCTGTTCTTGAGACATTTGTTAATTTTTCTAATCTCCAACTTCCTTTCTGGTGTGGCTCATGATACAGGTAGTATTTCAGAAAACACTACCTTTCAGGTCTTTGCTCTAAGCTTGTGACCTAAATCTCTAAAATCATTTTTGAGAACACTCCACCTACCTCTAACTTTGTCACTGATCATGACCACTGGATCTTCACCAGTCCTTCCCAGTAAGCTGTCAAACCAATCCACAAAAGGTCGAACTCGAGGGTCAGGAACAGGAAGACATTACACCATTCGACGATCCCGGTCTTTGTGACAAATCACCTACTCTATACCCCTAATAATTGAATCTCCCACTACCAGCAACTGTGTGGCCTTCCCTGCTCTCCTGGCCCCCTTCTAACTGGTCCTCTGACTGGTAGAGAAAGTGTCTTGCTGCAGCAAGGCTATCCCTCAACTGATATTCCCCTCAACTGCCAATCTAGCAAATTTGTTGGGGTGTGCAAAATCGACCCCACTTTCTGTTATCGAGCTACCTACCTCACTTTTCTGTGCCTCCATGCTACCACCCACCTAAAATCAACCCCACAGAGTGCCTGCTCGGTGAGCAGAAAACTTTTCCAAATTGCCAATGCTTCTCACGTTGAAACTTGCTCATTTAGATACAAGATGTGTGATTCCAAATTGGCAATTTGCTCACATGTTGAACAAATATATGCACCCTCAAACATCTGTTCCAGGACTGTTTACATTAGACAAGATGTGCAATGGACTGCACTGTCAATCATAGAACATACCGTATTTTTCGCCGTATAAGACGCACTTTTCCCCCCCCAAAAGTGGGGGGGAAATAGCAGTGCGTCTTATACGGCGAATATAGCCGATTTTGCCTAATTTTCAATGATACACCCGCCGGCATCGCGGCGGGTGTATCAGCTGTGAGGGAGGAGGGGCTGGGGGCGGCATCTGCATTTATAATGACAGCGGGGCCCGTGCAGTGACTGTATTCTACTACGCGGGCCCCGCTTACTGTACAATCATATCCCTAATAGTTAATTGTTGTGTGCATGTAAAAGCATAATGAGCGATAATGATGAGCGCTGTCTATTACTTACAATTAGAAGCGCTCGCCGTTCGGAGCAGAGAGCAGGGAGGAGGCAGACCGGGAGGACGGGCGCTGGCAGTGTGAGTCATACGTCACGCGCCTGCACCGCCCACTCTATGAATGAAGCAGGCGGCGTGGGCGCATGACGGATGACTCACACTGCCAGCGCCCGGCCTGCCTCCTCCCTCCTCTGCTCCGAACGGCGAGCGCTTCTAATTGTAAGTAATAGACAGCGCTCATCATTATCGCTGATTATGCTTTTACATGCACACAACAATTAACTATTAGGGATATGATTATACAGTGAGCGGGGCCCGTGTAGTAGAATACAGTCACTGCACGGGCCCTGCTGTCATTATAAATGCAGATGCGACCCCCACCCCCATTATAAAAGCAAATGCGACCCCCACACTTATGGAGGGGATCTGTGGATGACACATAGCATAAGATGCTATATATGTGTCATCCACAGATCCCCCCCATAACTGTCATACACAGATCCTCATAACAGTGCCATCCAGAAAGGATCCCCCATAAGTGTCACCCACAGATCCCCCATAACAGTGCGTCACCCACAGATCCCCCATAACAGTGCGTCACCCACAGATCCCCCATAACAGTGCGTCACTCACAGATCCCCCATAACAGTGCGTCACCCACAGATCCCCCATAACAGTGCGTCACCCACAGATCCCCCATAACAGTGCGTCACCCACAGATCCCCCAGAACAGTGCGTCACCCACAGATCCCCCATAACAGTGTGTCATCCACAGATCCTCCATAACAGTGCGTCACCGACAGACCACAATTAGTTCAAAAGCGCACCTTTTGGTTAAAAATTATTTTTTTCTTATTTTCCTCCCCAAAAACCTAGGTGCGTCTTATACGGCGAAAAATACGGTAGATCTTAGAACATAAAGAAAAGAGAAAGAAAAAATAAAATAATGCATTTGAATGATAAGCAACTGACTTACTGTAGTCCCCCCCAAAAGTCCCTGAATCTCACGTCACTTAATCTAAAGTCACACAACTAATACAAATACACACTTGAAATCAAAGATGCAAACAATCACAAACTTGTGCTGCTCCCAAACAACTTCAAACCAGTCTGCTGTTTTTTATCTCTGGATTCAAAGGACTGAGCTGCCCTCAAGACTAGCTATTTAGATTCTCTAATTACTTACCTGTGCAACAACCTGGGGAAGGAATAAGAAAACATTTAATCACAGTATACTCTTAGCTGCTATGCAATATACCTGGCAGCAAAAGCAAGTCACAGTGTATAAACTATTCTATACTGCCCTGACTTGGTATAGAGTACAATAAGGTCAGGCACAGCCACTCAACAATGTGCACAAATAATTTAGCAGGCTCTCAAAAATACTCCCTCATTTAAAGGGGTTCTCTGGGATTTTAAAATTGATGACCCATTCTCAGGATAGGCCATCAACATCAGATCAGCGGATGTACGACACCCAGTCAGCTGTATGAAGGGAAGGTGCGCGCAGTGTGCACGTGACATCTCCTGTCTCTCTTCCTGATCACTGCTGCTTTGCCATAGACGACCTGAGGGTAGGTAATTAATATTAGAAGCCTGGAGAACCCTTTTCATCCTTTCACACACCTAATGCAAAGACACACTTGAAATCAAACTTGCGTTGTTTGTCTGCTTGTATACGTGCTGCTGCCAAACAACTTTAAACCAGATTGAAGTTTTTCCCTCTGGATTCAAAGGAAATCTTTAACAAATCCTTTTCTCAAAACCAAAGATCTGTACTAATCTAATACACTCACCCACTGGATCATCCCATTTAGACAAATAGATTTTAAAATTTGCCAGTTTATTAAAAACATTTTGGTCTGACCTTATAAACACTCAATAAAGCTCAATTCTTATCTTACTGATAAAAATGTGGCTTAATTTTTGTATGACCTTTTAATAATTTAGAGATAAGGATAATTATATGACCATCAAGTGAAAGTGAAAGTTCCATTCACAAAGCGAGAAAAACAGTTAAACCTTTGTGACAGGACAGCTCAAATTTTTCTTAATAAAGACCAATTGAAAAAAAAAAATTTTAGCTAAAAATGAGTAAAATGCAATGATAAAAAAAATTGTCCTTAAAGGTGTACATAGCCTTTTAATCCCCCCTTGTAATAAATCTAGATCCTTTCTAACCAATTTAATAGGTAAACACCTAAAGTAATATAAAACCTGTGGCAAAATCATCATTTTTAATGCATTAATTCTACCTAAAATAGACACTTGTTTATCCTTCCAAATATTTAGATCTCCATTTTTTTTAACAACTCTTTATATACTGACACATTCATGACATACATGACACTTTATATACTGACACACTCTTTATATACTGACACATATCCTTTAGATCTTGGGAGGGGTAGCTTTCTTTGAGGGGATCATCCTCACAGGTACGGCTTCAGGACACCAGGCTTCAGATCCAAACAGTTAATTTATTGTGATACACCAAACACCAGCACAAGCAAAATGACAAAAATAATAAACACTCACCCGTCCAGGCTCTAACTAAACATGTCCCACAGCCTCCTGGCTGTACAGAGCACAGTGCGCCCACTGTCTCCAGTCCAGTGTCTCTTGGGGAATAGTGGTCTCTCAGCCCTCCTGGCTTGGACCACACAGAGCCTCCAGGCCTCTGTCCACAGGCAACACACGCCTCTCTTGCTGACACCCTGGGAGGTGCTTTATGCCAGCCTGATTACTTTCATCTGGTCTCACCTGTGGTGGAATAGGGGTGTGGACCACACTATCCACCCCTTCCTTGCCTCTACCCTGTGTGAGACCTGTCACTGTCTCACAGTCTTTACAAATCCTTATTCGCAAGTAGTACAATTATATCTCCTTTTTAATAACTGGATAGTCCTACTTTTAAACCCTTGCTATCAAAATGTCAAAATGTTTTCCTCCTGCCGAAAGGGAGGCCAAATTACTTTATTAACAGGAAACACGGTGCAGATGCCTGCTGCGAACGTGTCTGAAAGGGATGCCCCTCTCTAGAGTCACCCATCTCCTGCCTTCTCCACTGCCACAAATAGCAGAGGCCACAACAGCCCATTCAGTCTCATCAAAATGAGGTAACCGTTTTTTTACGTGCAATGCCAGGCCAAAGGACATCAGCAAACAGTGACCTACAATGCCCATGTTCAGTCCTACCCGGACTTTGTCTTGGCCGTGGTGCTATCACGTCTGATAGGTAACAGACATGCGGCGCAGAGGGGAGGGAAGAGGAGTACCCTTCCACTAAGGAGAGGGAAGAGTGGTGACTAGGGTTCGTACAGAACTTTAGGATTTTTGGAACCCAGACCCGAACATTTCAGTAAAAGTTCGGGTTCGGTGTTCGGCGAGTTAATGGCGCTTTTTGAAAGGCTGCAGATCAGCCAATCAACAAGCGTTTAACTGTGTGACCTTAGAAGCCATCACAGCCATGCCTACTAATGGCATGGATGTGATTGGCCAGTGCAGCATGTGACTCAGCCTCTATATAAGCTGGTGTCACATAGCGCTGCACGTCACTCTGCTGTGCTTAATGTAGGGATAGGATGCTGCTGCTGTGAGGGAGAGAATAGGACAGAATCTTTCATCAGAAGTGCTTGTTAACTCAGCGATCTGCCTAGATTTTGTTTTGTGGGTGCAGTGCACAATCTTTATACCCTGCCCTGAGCCCAGTGACAGAGAAAAATAACTTTTATCCGTCTGTTAGTTAGGTGGGCGGAGGCGGACATTTTATGCAAGCTCAGTGCACCAGCACTGCATACGAGTTTTTGTGACATTCAAATCCAAGCTTGAAATACTGCAATAATAATCTGGTTTAAAAAATAAAAAAAACTTTTTGGGCAGTATCCTACATCTGGTGCCTTTGCAGCATTAGTCAGTGTGCAATTTAAGCTAGAAATACAGCTATAATTTTCTGGGTTTTTTAAAAAAACACACTTTTTGAGCAAAATATAAAATTTTACAGCCCTTGTTGCATCTGCATGTGTGAAATTCAAGTGTTATATACTGCTGTCATATTCTGTTAGCAAAAAAAAACAAACACCCTTTTGGGGCAAAAAACTAAATTTTGCAGCCTTTGCTGTATCTGTTATTGTTAAAAACAAGCTTGAAATACTATTTCTGGCTTTGAAAAAACACACATTTTTGGCAATAACCTTCATCTTGGGCCTCTGCCGTATTAGTCAGTGTGCAATTTAAGCTAGAAATACAGCTATAATTTTCTGGGTTTAAAAAAACACCCTTTTTAGGCAGAATATACAATTTTACAGCCCTTGCTGCATCTGTATGTGTGAAATTTAAGCATTATATACTGCTGTCATATTCGGTTAGTAAAAGACCCCACCCTTTTTGGCAAAAAACTAAAATTTTCAGCCTTTTCTGCATATGTCATTGTGAGATACACGCTTTAGATAGTGTTGTTATATTCTACTATTAAAAAAACACCCATTTAGGGCAAGATCCTAAATTTGAGAAATATGAGGAGAGTGTCAAATAAGGGACGTGATCCCGGTCGTGGTGCTGCTGGTGGAGCTCCTGTTGCAGGGAGAGGACGTGGTTGATCTGTGCCAGCTACACGCACAAGTGAAACACCTTCCTCAGGTGCGAGTAGGCGGCAGAACCTGCATCGGCATTTGGTCGGGCCTAATGCGGCTCTACGAATGGTGAAGCCAGAACAAGTATAGGCGATAGTAGACTGGGTTGCTGACAGTGCCTCCAGTTCCTTCACATTGTCTCCCACCCAGTCTCCTGCTGAAAGATCAGAGTTGGCACCAGCAGCCGATGTCCATCAGTCTTTCACCTCACCCCCTTGCAAATCAGCCAAGCAGTCTGAGCCCCAAGTCATGCAGCAGTCTCTTCTGCTTTTTGATGACTCTGTTAGCAGGGTTTCCCAGGGCCATCCACCTATCCCTGCCTCAGAAGTGGAAGAGATTGAGTGCACCGATGCCCAACCACTTATGTTTCAAGATGAGTACATGGGAGGACCATCGCAGCATGTCTCAGATGATGACGAAACATAGGTGCCAACTGCTGGGGCTTTTGAAAGCAAGCAGACCAACAAGATGGGCAGGGGTGAAGACTGGGTGGAAGATGATGTGGAGGATGATGAGGTCCTCAACTCCACATGGAATCAAGGTCATTCGAGTGACCTGTGTAGTTTGGAGGAAGAGGCGGTGGTCGCACAGACCCTCCAGCACAGCAGAAGAGGGAGCAGCAAGGGACCTAGCACACCAAAGCCAGCTCCAAGGAGTTCCCTGGTTTGGCAGTTCTTCAGACAATGTGCTGACGACAAGACACAAGTGGTTTGCACGTGGTGCAATCAGAGCCTGAAGTGAGGCATAAACGTTCTCAACCTGAGCACAACCTGCATGACCAGGCATTTAAGTGCTAAGCACGAGCTGCAGTGGAGTAGACACCTCAAAAACCAAGAAAGATCTCTGATTCCTCCTGCTTCCTCTTCTGCTGCAGTCTCGGCCTCTTCATCCACCTCTGGAGTGACAGTGCCAACTGCCACCCCGCAAACAGGGGATCTGCCAGCAACACCACCATCTGGGTCACCAAACATCTCCACAATGCCCCAAGGAAGCGTTCAGCTCTCCATCTTCCAAACACTGGAGCGGAATAAGAAGTACTTCCCTACCCACCCACGATCCCTGGCCCCAAATGCCAGCATTTCAAAATTACTGTCCTTTGAAATGCTATCATTCCGTCTGGTGGAGACGGAGAGTTTTAAAAGCAATATGGCGGTGGCTGTCCCACAGTAGGTCACTATTACGCCCAGCCGCCACTATTTTTCCAGATGTGCCATCCCTTCCCTGCACAACCAAGTGGAGGACAAATTGGCAATTTTTGGGTGTGATATACCACTGCTCTACCTAGTAGACAGGTTAAAAAAAATTCACTAATTTGTCTGTTCCATTTTCAGATGAAATTCACAAATTTTTGGGTGTGATATACCACTGCTCTACCTAGTAGACAGGTTAAAAAAAAATCACTAATTTGTCTGTTCCATTTTCAGGTGAAATTCACAAATTTTTAGGTGTGATATACCACTGCTATCCCTAGTAGACAGGTTAAAAACATTTACTAATTTGTCTGTTACATTTTCGGGTGAAATTAAGCAATTTTGGGCTGTGATATACCCCTGCTCTACCTCGTTGACAGCTTAATAAATTTCACTAATTTCTCTTTTACATTTTCGGGTGACATTCAACAATTTTTGGCTATGATAGACCCCTGCTCTACCTAGTAGACAGGTTAATACATTTCACACATTTTTCTGTTACATTCTTGGGTTGACATCTTACAATTTTTGCCGTGAATAAACCCCTGCTTTGCATCGGTCACAGGGACCAACACTTAAAAAAATAATCTGTTCAATTGGTGGGTAACATTAACCCATTTCTGGTGATGAAAAACCCCTGCTCTGCATAGGTGACAGTGACTTCAATTTAAAAAATTTGTCTTTAATTGGCCCTTTCATTCGATCCTTCTGCTTTAATAATTTGTCCCACATTTCCGCTTCATCCCATTGCAGCCATTGACCTCCCTTGGATGAGGTCTGCCTTTATCCCGCTCCCTCTCTGGCGTGGAACTCTGATTCGCCGATAACCGTGATCAACATGGTCGTTTCAGAAAAGAACAACGAAAGTTGATTAGAGAAGATATTTAAATGGATGGTGGACGTCAAAGGGACGTGCGATCAGGCAGAAGTTATCTAGAGTCAACAAAGCGGCAGCAGGGCTTCTCCTGGCTAACGTTTCCAAATCCAAAATACCCAAGTGACATGCCCTATAATTTTTTATTAATCATTCAAATAACAGCGCATCTTTAGAGTCCTGTATTGTTATTTATCGTCACTACCTCCCCGAGTCGGGAGTGGGTAATTGCCGCGCGCCCCCTCCTTTCCTAACAAAAATAAAGTTAAGGACCACCTGCATTACTAAAGAATACTGTAAAAAAGTGATTGGAATTTGTAGATATTAAAACTTAACTTTATTTATTACTTTTAGAAAATAGCCCCTAAGATGAGTATATATATATATATATATATATATATATATATATATAGTGTGTGTATGTATGTATATATATATATATATATATGTATATATATATTAGAAGAGTCCAGCGGGAGCACCAACCAGGAAGTGGGTGCAATGTCCACAGGGGCCGCGGCAACACCCCAATAATACAAACCGGATTCCAAAAAAGTTGGGACACTATACAAATCGTGAATAAAAACTGAATGCAATGATGTGGAGGTGCCAACTTCTAATATTTTATTCAGAATAGAACATAAATCACGGAGCAAAAGTTTAAACTGAGAAAATGTACTATTTTAAGGGAAAAATATGTTGAATCAGAATTTCATGGTGTCAACAAATCCCAGAAAAGTTGGGACAAGGCCATTTTCACCACTGTGTGGCATCTCCCCTTCTTCTTACAACACTCAACAGACGTCTGGGGACCGAGGAGACCAGTTTCTCAAATTTAGAAATAGGAATGCTCTCCCATTCTTGTCTAATACAGGCCTCTTACTGTTCAATCGTCTTGGGCCTTCTTTGTTGCACCTTCCTCTTTATGATGCGCCAAATGTTCTCTATAGGTGAAAGATCTGGACTGCAGACTGGCCATTTCAGTACCCGGATCCTTCTCCTACGCAGCCATGATGTTGTGATTGATGCAGAATGTGGTCTGGCATTATCTTGTTGAAAAATGCAGGGTCTTCCCTGAAAGAGATGACGTCTGGATGGGAGCATATGTTGTTCTAGAACCTGAATATATTTTTCTGCATTGATGGTGCCTTTTCAGACATGCAAGCTGCCCATGCCACATGCACTCATGCAACCCCATACCATCAGAGATGCAGGCTTCTGAACTGAGCGTTGATAACAACTTGGGTTGTCCTTGTCCTCTTTGGTCCGGATGACATGGCGTCACAGATTTCCAAAAAGAACTTCGAATCGTGACTCGTCTGACCACAGAACAGTCTTCCATTTTGCCACACTCCATTTTAAATGATCCCTGGCCCAGTGAAAACGCCTGAGCTTGTGGATCTTGCTTAGAAATGGCTTCTTCTTTGCACTGTAGAGTTTCAGCTGGCAACGGCGGATGGCACGGTGGATTGTGTTCACTGACAATGGTTTCTGGAAGTATTCCTGAGCCCATTCTATGATTTCCTTTACAGTAGCATTCCTGTTTGTGGTGCAGTGTCGTTTAAGGGCCCCAGTATGGTTTTACGGCCTTGACCCTTACGCACAGAGATTGTTCCAGATTCTCTGAATCTTCGGATGATGTTATGCACAGTTGATGATGATAGATGCAAAGTCTTTGCAATTTTTCGCTGGTTAACCCCCTTTTTGATATTGCTCCACTATCTTTCTGCGCAACATTGTGGGAATTGGTGATCCTCTACCCATCTTGGCTTCTGAGAGACACTGCCACTCTGAGAAGCTCTTTTTATACCCAATCATGTTGCCAATTGACCTAATTAGTGTTAATTGGTCTTCCAGCTCTTCATTATGCTCAAATTTACTTTTTTCAGCCTCTTATTGCTATTTGTCCCAACTTTTTGGGGATTTGTTGACACTGTGAAAATTTGAATCAATGTATTTGGATTAAACGTTTGATCTGTCATCTACGTTCTATTACAAATAAAATATTGACATTTGACATCTCCACATCATTGCATTCAGTTTTTATTCACAATTTGTTTAGTGTCCCAACTTTTTTGGAATCCGGTTTGTATAATTTGAAGAAAATGGACTGCACTCCAATTAAAAGTGAAAACTAGTGAACTTTTATTCACCCATATTGTGGCAACTTTTGCGATGTTTCGGCTCACAAGAGCCTTCTTCCAGCATAGAAACAGTGAAAATGAGAGCATATAAAGGTATATCTTAAGTGACTAACCAATCACAGTGCAATTACAATCATGGTTTAAATTGAATACATATGATGCAAATACAAAAAAATAAATAAACAAAATGCATGTGCATAAAGTGACTTATGCTAAGAGATCCACAGTATCCCACTCTCCACCTCTTATTGGGGCTCTCACATGTTCACTGACCATAGCCTTGATACACCTTGAATCACCCCGGTGACATTCCTGACCATGTCTAGACACAGCTGTGTCCCTTTTGTTTGCAATGTCACTGAGGTGTTCACCCAGACGTCCACGTAATTCCCGTCTGGTCTTTCCAATATATTCTTTGCCGCATTCACAGGTGAACTTGTAGATCGCCCCCTGGTGCGGCAATTAATGAAGTCCTTGATCGGAAATACACGTTACAAATTATTGCTAAAGAAAGACTTTCCGGGTTGTATGATGTTACAGGCTATACAGCCGCTACATTTAAAACTGCCAATTGGTCTACGGTCCAGCCACGTTCCTGGCTGGAAGGGTGGCACGTAGTGTGCAGCATGACCATTACCAAGGACCTAATTCATCACAGATCCGTGAGGTAACTGCGGCACAATTTGAGTCGCTCAACAAAGCGGTAGGACAAACGTGTTACCATCTAACGAGTGCCGCCGTGCACCCCCTTTTCTTCTACCTGTTTTAATGGCATGTATGCTTCAAATCTGGAGTCACTAATATATTTCTAATGACTTTTAAAATGTGTTATCATAGAAGTCATATATATTTACTGTTTGAGGTTTAATATATATATATATATATATATATATATATATATATATACTCATCTTAGGGGCTATTTTCTAAAATTAATAAAGTTACGTTTTAATATCTACAAATTCCTATCACTTTTTTCCGGTACTCGTTTTAATAGCTTTCCGCTTGATCACAATTACATTCCATCCATTGATCTCCCTTGGATGTGGTCTCTCTTTCTCACACTCCCCCTCTGGTGCGGAACCCTGATTCGCTGCTAACCTTGATCAACATGGTAGACGCAGAAAAGAACATCGAAAGTTGATAGAGCAGATATCCAATTGGATTGTGAACATCACGGGGACGTGCAACATGGTGGGGCAGTATGTTTGCACAAACTGACTGATGGTTCTTCCCCCTGCAACTTCTGGGTCTACAAATTGGGCACATGGCCTGAGCTTGCCCTTTAAGCTTTGGAGATTTTGGCCTGCCCTGCAGCCAGTGTATTGTCTGAACATGTGTTTAGCACAACTGGAGGGGGTTATCACAGGTTATATTTCCCAATGTTTTGGGGTGTACCCCAATTTAAAAAAATAAAAATAAATTTAAAACCAAAAAGCAGTGTAGGCTACCTCCTCCTCCTCCCGTTTCCACCTACACCGCCACATCCACCGCCTCCTCAACCTGCTACTCCATATGGACCTCGCCCTCCTAGATCAAGATTATTAATTTTTATTTTTACATATTTTATGTTATTTAAAGTAATTTCCCTAGCCATATATTTCTTTGCAGAGCACTTTTCATGCTCTTAACCACATTTTGATGCCATTTGCAGCCCTCTAGCCCTTTCCATGACATTTTTAAAGTTATTTTAGTGCTCAAAGGTTTGGGTCCCCATTGACTTCAATGGGGTTCGGGGTCAAGTTCGGGTCCCAAACTCTAACTTTTTTGCGAAGTTCGGCCGAACCAATCGAACCCGAAGATCCAGGTGTCTGCTTAACTCTAGTGGTGACCCTTAGCTCACCTGGCACCTGGCCACCCTGATGTCCCTAGATGAGCTGCTAACCCGTACGCTGATTACTTGTCTTGTCCTTGGCTTACCATGAAATAAGCCCTAGGTAGTAAGTAGGGCGGTGGGAGCACTAGTCCTCACCACTGACACCTAGGGTAACAACAGGGAAAGGACAAACAATACAAACACAATCCCTGAAGGGAGACCACAACAACACCTGTGTGAAGTTGGCACCCCATGTTCTTAAATTTCAAAAATAAATACACCATTTGTTTGTGCTTAGTTTGTGCCGGTTTGTGCCGCAAAAAGATATGAGATATTGCGCGTTAGATTTTTATGAACCCTTGGCCATTTTCCACCCCATGTTCTTAAATTTCAAAAAGAAATACACCATTCATTTGTGATGCGTTTGTTCCGCAAAAATGAACCTTTGCGCCGCTTTGGTTTCCGAGATATTGCGCGCTTAATTTGCTGAAACCCCGCCCATTTTCCACCCTATGTTTTTAATTTTCAAAAAGAAATACACCATTCATTTGTGCTGGTTTGTGCCACAAAAATGAACGTTTGCGCTGCTTTGGTTTCCGAGATATTGCACGCTTGGTTTGCTGAAACCCCGCCCACTTTCCACCCCATGTTCTTAAATTTCCAAAAAGAAATACACCATTCGTTTGTGCTGCATTTGTGCTGCAAAAATGAACGTTTGCGCCGCTTTGGTTTCCGAGATATTGCGCGATTGATTTGTTGAAACCCCGCCAATTTTCCACCCTATGTTTTTTAATTTCCAAAAAGAAATACACCATTTGTTTGTGCTGCGTTTGTGCTGCAAAAATGTACGTTTGCGCCGCTTTGGTTTCCGAGATATTGCGTGCTTGATTTGATGAAACCCTTCCACTTTCCACCCCATGTTTTTAACCCTGACTCTAGACCTCCCAGGTGTGCTGCAGCTTGCCCCCCTTCCGCCCCCCCACAACTTTTTTGGGGGCACAAGCATATTAGTTAATTTTTTTCTGTTAAAAGGTTAATGTGGCCGGGACTCTTAGCGTCCGGCCACTGTTAGCGCATCGCACACCCCACCGCTGATCAACTTCGGACAGTTGATCAGCGAGTTTGAATAAAAATAAAAAAGGAATCCAGATTTCCACAGCGGGCTTCACTGAATACGACTACTTTAGTCTTTTTTTCAGTGACCCCTTTGTGAATCTGATGTTGGAGCAGACGAACCTGTACGCCCCACAGTTCATTGCTCAACATCCGGGCTCCTTTTTGGCTAGGCCGGGTGGCTGGACGTTTTGGGGCCTCGTGCTGCATATGGGAGTGGGGACGTCCTCTACCAGACCCCACTTTACAGTACGGCCATGACACGTACCCGGTTTGAGGCCATCCGGAAATGCCTGCATTATGCAGATAATGCAGCATTGGCCGCCCCCCCCCCCCCCCCCCAAGGTTATCCTGCCTATACAAAATCAGGCCGGTCATCGATCACTTTGGGGCCAAATATGCCTATGTACCTGGAAGAGAGGTAGCGGTTGATGAGTCTCTCATTGCTTTCAAGGGGAGACTCATTTTCCGCCAGTATGTTCCCTCTAAGCGGGGGAGGTATGGCATGAAGCTGTACAAACTTTGTGAGAGTACCTCAGGGTACACTTACAGTAAAAGTTTTGTGTGTACGAGGGGCGAGATTCCCATATTCAACCCCCAGAATATCCCCCCACTCTGGGTGTTAGCGGGAAACCTGTGTGGGACCTTATGCACCCACTGCTAGATAAGGGTTACCACCTGTACATGGATAACTTTTATACTAGTATCCCCTTGTTCCAGTCCCTTGCCGCCAGATCCACGTCCGCTTATGGGACCGTGCAGAAAAAATCAATGGAGCCTCCCTACCCACCCCCTCCAGGTACCTATCCCCAGGACACTAAACAAAGTCCACCCACTTGGTTAACATACAGAGGAAACTTTAAATGTGGACATAAAATTTGTATATGTTGTAAAGTTATGTCAACAGGCAGTTATATTTTTTCATATACCAATCAAAGATAGTATAATTTAAAACAATACATCAATTGCAATACAAGGTTTGTTGTATATTGTATCACATGCTTGCTATGCCGCCTCCAATATGTTGAATGTACTACCAACAGGTTAAAAAACAGGATCTGCAGACATATTTTGGACATTCCTCATGTTAAAACTAGAAATGTTTCTGCAGTCAGTGCACATTATGCGGCAGTACATGGAGGCGATATCGCGGGCCTGCAAGTTCAGGGATTAGAGAGGGTTAACTCCCCCATACGGGGTGGAGACTACAGAAGAAAGCTTCTAAATAGGGAATCAAACATCCAATAAATATCCCAACCATGGGATGATTACTTCTTCAAGCAATAAAGCCTTTGGCAGTACTATTACTAATACATAGCCTACATAGAAAATGCCAGACCGCTAATACTGATTAATTCTTTATTACAAAAAATCACAATTAAATAAATCACAATTAATTACATGCATGACTAAAAGAATTGGTACAGGAGATAAAAAACAGCATCACTGGAGGAGACAAACAGTGGACGCAGGTCCTAATTTATTCATCATGATTGTTACTAAAGTACATATATAAAGTTCAATTGAAAGCAGGACAGTGGATGCAAGTCCTGATTAATCCGTCATAATTGTTACTAAAGTGCATATATAGAGTTCAATTGAAAGCAGAACATAGGACAATTACCCATACTGTGTCTCCTCTAGGGTAGTGCCAACCCCAACGCGTGTTTCGGCATACCTTCATCTGGGGTACGCCGAAGGTACGCTGAAACGCGCGTTGAGGTTGGCGCCATCCTGGAGGAGACACAGTATGGGTAATTGTCCTATGTTCTGCTTTCAATTGAACGTTATATATGCACTTTAGTAACAATTATGACGGATTAATCAGGACTTGCGTCCACTGTCCTGCTTTCAATTGAACTTTATATATGTACTTTAACAATCATGATGAATAAATTAGGACCTGCGTCCACTGTTCGTCTCCTCCAGTGATGCCGTTTTTTATCTTCTGTACCAATTCTTTTAATCATGCATGTATTAAATTGTGATTTATTTAATTGTGATTTTTTGTAATAAAGAATTAATCAGTATTAGCGGTCTGGCATTTTCTATGTAGGTTATGTAAATAGGGAATCATACTGGATTTTTTGTATGGAATCTAGTATGCCAAAAGGTCTAAATCGAAAACATGACTTGATTCTTCATTATTGACCTAGCATATACAGTATATATATATATATATATATATATATATATATTTGTTTGATTTTTTTAGTTGCTATTTTTAGCTATTTATATAAGATTGAATGTTTTCTGATGACCAGAGGAGGGGGTGACTAGGATAATTGCGGCCACCTGAGTATGCCTGCAGCTATCCACTATGTATAAAAACCCTGTGTGAACACAGTCTGCTTGTGGTCATGGTTAAGGATCAGCATTAAGGGATTCCAAAACACGTTGACATGAACTGTCTGTATGAATTTTGATGCACTACTTGCAAGCTGCCACGTTTGAGATGAAGCTGGATTATTCTTCCTTTATTCCTTATGCGTCCACATGCTGCTATTACCTTGCCCTTTCCACACTGTACTCTTGCTGCTCTCGATTAAAAGAGAACATTTTTCTAGGCTAGATGAGAACAAGCCGCTTATTCTTCTGACACTTGTACATGCATTCTGCCTACGTTAAGGGATTAACAGTTGGACCCTTGGTCTCTCACCAAGCCACAGTTTTTTCCCATAACACCATGTATGTTTAAACACTATCTCCCCCGATAAAGGACAATTTTCTGAGCTTTGGAATATGAAAAAGCATAACATATGCAACAGCGTTTTTTTTTTTACACATTGTTGACGCCATCAAACATGTTTTTAACCGCTCGCCTCACTCCTAACGCCAAAAGGCGTCATTGCTGCGGCACTCTCAGGCTACACTAACGCCGATTGACACAGGAGCGCGCGTTCACAGGATTGCGTAGTGCACAAGTTCATCTACAGCCTGCCGGCCTCGATCATTGGCTGGCAGGCTGTGGATTTTTGAATCGACCAATGAAGCGGTTATGTCAGATGCTATTTTGAAAATAGCGTCTGATATAACTGCTACCTGCTCCTCTGGTGGTCCCTTTTGCTTGGATCGACCACCAGAGGACACAGGCAGCTCTGTAAGTAGCACCAAATCACCACACTACACATTAGATATTACCCTGTCATTTATTAACCCCTTATTTAGCACCTGATCACCCATATTAGACTCCCTGATCACCCTGATCACCCCCTTATCCACCCCCCTGTCATTGATCACCCCCCCTGTAAGGGTCCCTCATCCCTGCCAGGTAGTTAGCTACTTGCTAGGTAGTTTAGCGCCCAGCCCACCGCACCGCAGTCACTGATTAGTCGCTGATTAGCGTCATCGCTGTCGCTAATCAGCACTAGTACTATATACAGTTGCAAGAAAAAGTATGTGAACCCTTTGGAATTATATGGATTTCTGCACAAATTGGTCATAAAATGTGATCTGATCTTCATCTAAGTCACAACAATAGACAATCACAGTCTGCTTAAACTAATAACACACAAAGAATTAAATGTTACCATGTTTTTATTGAAGACGCCATATAAACATTCACAGTGCAGGTGGAAAAAGTATGTGAACCCTTGGATTTAATAACTGGTTGAACCTCCTTTGGCAGCAATAACTTCAACCAAACGTGTCCTGTAGTTGCAGATATGACGTGGACAACGGTCAGGAGTAATTCTTGACCATTCCTCTTTACAGAACTGTTTCAGTTCAGCAATATTCTTGAGATGTCTGGTGTGAATCGCTTTCTTGAGGTCATGCCACAGCATTTCAATCGGGTTGAGGTCAGGACTCTGACTGGGCCACTCCCGAAGGTGTATTTTCTTCTGTTTAAGCCATTCTGTTGTTGATTTACTTCTATGCTTTGGGTCGTTGTCCTGTTGCAACACCCATCTTCTGTTGAGCTTCAGCTGGTGGACAGATGGCCTTAAGTTCTCCTGCAAAATGTCTTGATGAACTTGGGAGTTCATTTTTCCTTCAATGATAGCAATCCTTCAAGGCCCTGACGCAACAAAGCAGCCCCAAACCATGATGCTCCAACCACCATACTTCACAGTTGGGATGAGGTTTTGATGTTGGTGTGCTGTGCCTCTTTTTCTCCACACATAGTGTTGTGTGTTTCTTCCAAACAACTCAACTTTGGTTTCATATGTCCACAGAATATTTTGCCAGTACTGCTGTGGAACATCCAGGTGCTGTTGTGCAAACTGTAAACGTGCAGCAATGTTTTTTTTGGACAGCAGTGGCTTCCTCTGTGGTATCCTCCCATGAAATCCATTCTTGTTTAGTGTTTTACGTATCGTAGATTCGCTAACAGGGATGTTAGCATATGCCAGAGACTTTTGTAAGTCTTTAGCTTACACTCTAGGATTCTTCTTCACCTCACTGTGCTCTTGCAGTCATCTTTACAGGGTGGCCACTCCTAGGGAGAGTAGCAGCAGTGCTGAGCTTTCTCCATTTATAGACAATTTGTCTTACTGTGGACTGATGAACAGCAAGGCTTTTGGAGATACTTTTATAACCCTTTCCGGCTATATGCAAGTCAACAATTCTTAATCGTAGGTCTTCTGAGAGCTCTTTTGTGCGAGGCATCATTCACATCAGGAAATGCTTCTTGTGAAAAGCAAACCCAGTACTGGTGTATGTTTTTTATAGTGCAGGGAAGCTGTAACCAACACATCCAATCTCATCTCATTGATTGGACTCCAGTTGGCTGACACCTCACTCCAATTAGCTATTGGAGATGTCATTAGTCTATGGGTTCACATACTTTTTCCACCTGCACTGTGAATGTTTATATGGCGTCTTCAATAAAAACATGGTAACATTTAATTCTTTGTGTGTTATTAGTTTAAGCAGACTGTGATTGTCTATTGTTGTGACTTAGATGAAGATCAGATCACATTTTATGACCAATTTGTGCAGAAATCCATATCATTCTAAAGGGTTCACATACTTTTTCTTGCAACTGTAGTATCTGTAAGTGATCAATACTGATCGCAATCAGATCTATATCAGTACATTAGGGTCACCTTAGGTTCTACAAAAAACGCAGTGTTCGCCCGATCAGGCCTGATCTTGTGTGCACACTTGCGTTCAGTCCGCCCCACCGCAGTGACAGAATTTTTTTTTTTCTGATCACTGCAAAAACACTGTAAAATCGCTGCGCCGCTATAAAAGATCACTTTTAAGCTTTTTGGATCTTTATTAGCGATCGCAGCTTTACTTCGCAAGCACTTCTTTTTACTAGGTAGATTTGCTCTTTTTCCCGGGTAGTCTCAGAGGAATACCCCCTAAATTTAGTGAACCCAAAATGTCAAACAAGGGGTATTCCGCTGAAGATGCCTACAGGATTCTGGCCGTGATGGATGAAAGCGATGGGGACGCCTCATCCGCTGAATCCAGTGGTTCAGAATATGAACCTGTAGACAGCAGTGGCACTCTAACCGCTAGCGAAGATGACGAGGTAGAGTTCCCTGCTACGGTCAGGCGTACCCGATCCCATGTCAGTGTAATGCATACCCCGCATGATGATCCTCATTTGCAGCAGAGTGGTGCTAGCGCTGATCTTGTTTATGGTGCGGCATACACCAGCAGCGCAGCACACCCTGGACCTTCTACCAGCACTGCCGTATTCCCTGGTGAAGTGGCGAGCACCAGAAGGGCAGTTCCAGCTGGTACGGTGGCACGTGCAATAACTCCCCTGTCGCAGCCACCGCGTTCACAGGCCGGTAGAACCTTTAGTCTCCCAGAGGTGCTGGCAAATCCTAATTGGCAATCCCCTGCTTCCGCCGCACCCGTATTGCCCCCTTTCACCGCCCAGTCTGGAGTTCGCGTGGAGACGGCTCATTTAGGATCGGCCCTTCAGTATTTTGAGCTGTTCTTCACCGCGGATCTCTATGAACTAGTTGTGGCAGAAACCAACCGCTACGCCACACAGTTTATTGTCGCCAATCCGGAAAGCTTCTATGCCCAGCCTTTCCAGTGGAAATCAGTCACAGTTTCCGAGTTTAAATTTTTTTTGGACCTTCTCCTCAGCATGGGTCTAACTAAAAAAAATGTATTGCGGTCATATTGGTCTAAAGACCCAATACATTACATGCCCATGTTCTCTGCTGCAATGTCTAGGGCGCATTTTGAGGCCATCATGTGCTTTATGCATTTTGCTGACAATAGCACCTGTCATCCAAGAGGCCACCCTGCTTATGACCGGCTCCATAAAATTCGGCCCCTCATAGACCATTTGTCATCCAGATTTGCAGATCCGTAAACCCCTAATCAAAACATCTGCATAGACGAGTCCTTAGTACATTTTACCGGGCACCTTGGCATAAAACAGTACATCCCCAGCAAGTGCACCCGGTATGGGGTCAAACTGTATAAGCTCTGTGAAAGGGCCACAGGCTATACATATCGTTTTAGGGTCTATGAGGGAAAAGACTCAAAACTGGAGTCGGTCGGATGTCCTGACTACCTGGGGAGCAGTGGCAAGATTGTCTGGGACTTGGTGTCACCCTTACTCCACAAGGGGTACCACTTATACGTGGGCAATTTTTACTCAAGCGTGGCCCTCTTTCGGCACTTACATCTAGTCGTAATTTAATGCTGTGGCACCGCGCGACCTAGTCGCCGGGGCTTCCCCCAACGGCTCGTTAGTACCTGACTTGCACAGGAGGAGAGGGATGCCTTGCGTGACCAAGAACTGCTCGCGGTGAAGTGGAGGGACAAGAGGGACGTTTACCTTCTGTCCACCATTCAAGCAGACACGACTGTACAAATTGAAAGGGCAACTGGAGTCATTGTGAAACCCCTCTCTGTCCACGACTATAACCTTCACATGGGAGGGGTGGACTTCAATGACCAGATGTTGGCTCCCTATTTAGTTTCCCGACGCACCAGACGCTGGTATAAGAAGGTGTCTGTATATTTGATCCAATTGGCGATGTATAATAGTTTTGTTCTCTACAGTAAGGCTGGGAGAACAGGATCCTTCCTAAAATTCCAGGAAGAGATCATTTCGGAAATCCTGTATCCAGGAGGGTCCGTGTCCCAAGGCCCTGATGTAGTGAGCCGGCTACATGGCAGACACTTCCCGTCTGTCTATCCTGGTACTCCAACTCAACGTTCCCCAAGAAAAAGATGTTGTGTCTGTAGCAGGGGTGGAATAAGGCGTGACACCACCTTTTTTTGTCCTGACTGTCCTGACCAGCCTGCCCTATGCATAGGGGAGTGTTTCCGCAAGTTCCACACTCGGGTACACTATTAGTGTAGGGATTGCGTCACACAGGACAGGCACACAGGGGTCTTAGGGCCCTTTCAGACAGAGCAGCCACAAACCTCTCCTTTCACCTGGGACAAAGTGCATAATGTACTTCGCCACATCTCTGGGCGATTTGCGCTTTGCACATTGTCCCATGGGGAAGGAGAGGTTTGTCTTATAAAGGTAAAAAAAAAAAAATCACTGGTAAGCAAAAAAGTTATTGTTCAGTTTCAAAAGTTTATAAAAGTTAATGTTCTCTTAAGTTAATGTTAATAAATTTATTGCGTTGCGGCCATTTTTTTATTTATTTTTTACCTTCTAGGTCAGTGGTTCTTAACCTTGTTGGAGGTACTGAACCCCACCAGTTTCATATGCGCATTCACCGAACCCTTCTTAGGCTACTTTCACACTAGCGTTCGGGCGGATCCGTTCTGAACGGATCCGCTCATAATAATGCAGACGGAGGCTCCGTTCAGAACGGATCCGTCTGCATTATTTTTAGCATATAACAGCTAAGTGTGAAAATAGCCTCGTACGGATCCGTCCAGACTTTCAATGTAAAGTCAATGGGGGACGGATCCGCTTGAAGATTGAGCCACATTGTGGCATTTTCAAACGGATCCGTCCCCATTGACTTACAGTGTAAGTCTGGACGGATCCGCACGGATCCGCACGCCTCCGCACGGCCAGGCGGCACCCGAACGCTGCAAGTAGCGTTCAGCTGTCCGCCTGTCCGTGCGGAGGCGAGCGGAGCGGAGGCTGAACGCCGCCAGACTGATGCAGTCTGAGCGGATCCGCTCCATTCAGACTACATCAGGGCTGGACGGCTGCGTTCGGGTCCGCTCGTGAGCTCCTTCAAACGGAGCTCACGAGCGGACCAGCGAACGCTAGTGTGAAAGGAGCCTTAATTGGAAAAATTAAATATGATTTTTTCAAATTCAAAACATAGGTATATATTTATACATAGGTGCACAAAGTGAATAAAACCATTAAAGAACAAAACCATAAAGAACAAAGAACAAAACCATTAAAACATGATTTTCACACAAAAATAAAAACATAATAATGAATATTTACTGCAAATCAGTGCTGTTGTCTTTCAGAGAACAGGTCAGAAATGCGCGGCTTTACCTTGGCAAGTGCCACTCTCATGTCATTTTCGCAACAAAGTCTGTTCCTTTTCTTCGTTTTTATGTCCAGCATCCTTGAAAAGGATTGCTCGCAAAGATATGTTGTAACAAACGGTATGAAAAACTCCAGAGCTTTCTTAGCAATAACAGGGTACGTTACCATTTGTTGACACGAAAACGTTGAGAGCGTTGTTGTTCTGAAGAGTTGCTGTTGAACCTGGCTCTGCTGAAGTTCAATGATTTCATCGAGGTATTCATCATTGACATCTGTTGTCTCAACACTAAATGTGAGCAGCTGTCTCACCCATGCTGGATATGACTCTCTTGTAGGGAAGTATCCATCAAGAGACGTTGCAAGCTCATCTAAGTGCGTGGCAATTGCTTGCTTCAGTTCCGTGGGTACAGAAATGTCTCCGATTCCAGATACATCTTCGATCTTACTTAGGCTGCTTTCACACTAGCGTTCGGGTTTCCGTTCGTGAGCTCCGTTTGAAGGAGCTCACGAGCGGACCCGAACGCAGCCGTCCAGCCCTGATGCAGTCTGAATGGAGGCGGATCCGCTCAGACTGCATCAGTCTGGCGGCGTTCAGCCTCCGCTCCGCTCGCCTCCGCACGGACAGGCGGACAGCTGAACGCTGCTTGCAGCGTTCGGGTGTCCGCCTGGCCGTGCGGAGGCGTGCGGATCCGTGCGGATCCGTCCAGACTTACAATGTAAGTCAATGGGGACGGATCCGTTTGAAGATGCCACAATGTGGCTCAATCTTCAAGCGGATCCGTCCCCCATTGACTTTACATTGAAAGTCTGGACGGATCCGTACTAGGCTATTTTCACATCTATGCTAAAAATAATGCAGACGGATCCGTACTGAACGGAGCCTCCGTCTGCATTATTATGGGCGGATCCGTTCAGAACGGATCCGCCCGAACGCTAGTGTGAAAGTAGCCTAACACAGTCGTCTAGCAGGGGAAAGTTTGCGAAGTTATCGTTCTCTATTCGTCGTTTCCATAACGGTAGCTTTTTTTGAAAAGCCTTCAGGTTTTCTTCCGCTTTGATGATGTTGACTCCACCGCCCTGCATCTGTTGATTGAGATGATTTAGAGCTGCAAAGATATCAGTCATGTACGCTAAAATGAGAATGAACTCAGAATCTTTGAAGCAATCTGCATGACAATGTTGGTGCTCTTGCAAAAACAGGGATAATTCCACACGCACGGCAAAAACACGATTCAACACCTGTCCCCGGGATAACCACCGAACGTTGGAATGGTACAGAAGTACCTCAAATTCAGATCCCATTTCTTACACAGCTCCCTGAAGATGCGGTGCCTCAGAGCACTATTTCGCACATAGTTCACACATTCCACTACAATTTTTAATACTTCTGCCAGTTTTGGAGGCAAGGTTTTTGTTGCCAATGCATGCCTATGCAGAATACAATGCGTAACAATGATGTGTGGTGCATCGGCTTTCACTAGCGCACCAAAACCAGACTTTCTTCCCAGCATGGCTGGAGCTCCATCCGAACAAACTGCAGAAACCATATCCCACGAAAGATTGTTGTCTTTGAAGAAGTCATCCACAAGTTTCTTCACATCGGCTGCCTTAGTTGTTGTTGTAAGAGGCTTACAAAATCAAAACTCTTCCTTTATCACGTCGTCTTTCACATAGCGCACGAATACTGCAAGCTGGCTTAGATTGGAGACGTCTGTGGTCTCGTCGAGTTGAAGGCTGAATTTAGCTGGGCTTGAAATCAGATCTGCAACTATTTGAGCCAAGATGTCTTTGCTCATGTCCTCTATTCTGTCGCTGATGGTGTCATTTGAAAGAGGAATTTGGGATAATTTAACTTCAGAGTGTTTCACCAATGGTGTGGGGTTTGCCCTGCTTTGCGATCAGGTAAGCAACTTCGTACGATGCTATGAGGATCGGTTTGTTGATGGGTACAAAGCCGAGAACAGGCAGACTAGCCTTTTCATCGAATCTGGCTCTCCTCACCTTGAATTCAGCGAGCATTGTGTTCTTGTATTTTCCATCTCCATGCAGCTTATGGAAGTGTTCTCTTAGTTTTGCCGGTGCTAGACTAGAATTGCTCAACTTGGCATTGCAAATCATACAGTTAGGACGCTGACTCCCATCACGTTCCGTTATACATGTGAATCCATATTGTACATATTCGTCCGACCACTTTCTTTTTTTGCTCGACATAGTTAGTATGAAGGGATAGGCCAAGCGATGTTGCGTGATCACCTGCAGCTAATGATGGACAAGCGGGGCGAGTTGGGTGTGTGTCTTGACCTCCAGGGCCGGACTGGGGATACAAAGCAGCCCTGGAAAAAAAATCTATGTCAGCCCCATAAGTCACTGTGCCTAATATACTACTGCCCCCCCCCTCTCCACTATCTAATACACTGATGATCCCCCTTCCCCTAATACACTGATGATCCCTCCTTTGCCTAATACACTGCTAACCCCCTTCCCCTAATACACTGCTAACCCCCCTCCAATACAATGCTGACCCCTTAAATACAATACACAATAGGTCCTCCAAGCCCCTTTACTCTTACCTGTAGTACAACAGGTCAGCTTAACTCAGTGATGCCGGTGTCTGTGTGCAGGAGGGACAGGATGCCGCCGCCGCCACCATGCTGTGAAGTCACTAGATCCGCCGCCGCGCAGCCGCCGGATATGACGTCATGTCGTCATATGCCGCTCACATCCGGCGGCTGGCGGAAGCAAAATCATTGCGCTCGCTCGGCTCTTCTGATCATGAGCCGCAGCGGGCGCAAAAGGAGTCTGAGTAACAGGAAATAAATATTTTCCTGTCTTGTGGCAGCCACCTATCAAAGCGCCCCCCCAGGGCCGGCGGCCGAACCCGCGAGACTGACTCACCGAACCCCTGGGGTTCGATCGAACCCAGGTTAAGAACCACTGTTCTAGGTGGACCAAGCGATCAAGCAGCTGCAGCACTGATGTGCATTCTGACAGAAGCATTGCCCTGCTGTCAGATTACACGCAAGTTGGTGTATGCGGCGCTTCAAGACGAGATTTCTACTCTGCAGTAAAAGATACGTTTGCCGAGGCATATGAACTGAGGAGGCGGCGGTGTTCATATGCTTTGGCAAACACTTTGTATATATAAAAAAATAATAAAAAAATACCGGCAATGATTTATTCATCCACATCGATTGATGTGAATGGAGAAATCTGGTTTGTCAGGGCATACGAGCTAAGTGGGTATGGATGTTGGGCGGAGCTCCTATGTCCTGGCAGACGCCTTTCCCCTCCTTTTTTTTGGGCTGAGATTTTTTCATCCACCTTGATTGATGCGAGAGAGAGAGGCTGAATGAAAAAAATAAATCTCATTACCTGTATGCTCAATATAAGGAGAATAGCAAAAAACTCCTAATGCTGGCCATATATGTAATGACTGCGGAGACCCTCAAATGCCAGGGCAGTACAAACACCCCACAAATGACAACATTTTGGAAAGAAGACACCCCAAGGTATTCGCTGAGGGGCATATTGAGTCCATGAAAGATTGAAATTTTTGTCCCAAGTTAGCGGAAAGGGAGACTTTATGAGATAAAACAAAAAAAATCAATTTCCGCTAACTTGTGCCAAAAAAAAAAAAAAAGATTCTATGAACTCGCCATGCCCCTCATTGAATACCTTGGGGTGTCTTCTTCTGCCCTGGCATTTTAGGGGCCCTAAAGCGTGCAAAGAAGTCTGGGATCCAAATGTCAAAAAATGCCCTCCTAAAAGGAATGTTGACCCCTTTGCGCATCTAGGCTGCAAAAAAGTGTCACACATGTGGTATCGCCGTACTCAGGAGAAGTTGGGGAATGTGTTTTGGGGTGTCATTTTACATATACCCATGCTGGGTGAGATAAATATCTTGGTCAAATGCCAACTTTGTATAAAAAAATGGGAAAAGTTGTCTTTTGCCGAGATATTTCTCTCACCCAGCATGGGTATATGTAAAAAGACACCCCAAAACACATTGCCCAACTTCTGAGTACGGCGATACCACATGTGTGACACTTTTTTTCAGCCAAGGTGGGCAAATGGGCCCACATTCCAAAGAGCACCTTTTGGATTTCACAGGCCATTTTTTACAGATTTTGATTTCAAACTACTTTGTATGCATTAGGGCCCCTAAAATGCCAGGGCAGTATAACTACCCCAAAAGTGACCCCATTTTGGAAAGAAGACACCCCAAGGTATTTCGTGAGGGGCATGGCGAGTTCCTAGAATTTTTTTATTTTTTGTCACAAGTTAGCGGAAAATGATGGTTTATTTATTTATTTATTTTTCTTACAAAGTCTCATATTCCACTAACTTGTGACAAAAAATAAAAACTTTCATGAACTCACTATGCCCATCATTAAATACCTTGGGGTGTCTTCTTTCCAAAATGGGGTCACTTGTGGGGTAGTTATACTGCCCTGGCATTTTAGGGGCCCAAATGCGTGCAAAGTAGTTTGAAATCAAAATATGTAAAAAAAAAATGGCCTGTGAAATCTGAAATCTGCTCTTTGGAATGTGGGCCCCTTTGCCCACCTAGGCTGCAAAAAAGTGTCACACATTGGTATCGCCGTACTCAGGAGAAGTTGGGGAATGTGTTTTGGGGTGTCATTTTACATATACCTATGCTAACGGGCCCACATTCCAAAGAGCACCTTTCGGATTTCACAGGCCATTTTTTTTTACAGATTTTGATTTCAAACTAATTTGCACGCATTAGGGCCCCTAAAATGCCAGGGCAGTATAACTACCCCACAAGTGACCCCATTTTGGAAAGAAGACACCCCAAGGTATTTCATGATGGGCCTAGTGAGTTCATGGAAGTTTTTATTTTTTGTCACAAGTTGGATTGTGAGACTTTGTAAGAAAAAAAAAATCATAATTTTCCGCTAACTTGTGACAAAAAATAAAAAGTTCTATGAACTCACTATGCCCATCAGCGAATACCTTAGGGTGTCTACTTTCCGAAATGGGGTCATTTGTGGGGGTTTTCTACTGTCTGGGCATTATAGAACCTCAGGAAACATGACAGGTGCTCAGAAAGTCAGAGCTGCTTCAAAAAGCGGAAATTCAAATTTTTGTACCATAGTTTGTAAACGCTATAACTTTTACCCAAACCATTTTTTTCCCCCAAACATTTCTTTTTTCTATCAAAGACATGTAGAACAATAAATTTAGAGAAAAATTTATATATAGATGTTGTTGTTTTTTTTTTAAATGTAACAACTGAAAGTGAAAAATTTCGTTAAATTTCGATTAATAACAAAAAAAAGTAAAAATGTCAGCAGCAATGAAATACCACCAAATGAAAGCTCTATTAGTGAGAATAAAAAGAGGTAAAATTCATTTGGGTGGTAAGTTGCATAACCGAGCAATAAACCGCTAAAGTTGTGGAGTGCCGATTTGTAAAAAAGGGCCTGGTCACTAGGGGGGTCTAAACCTGTGGTCCTTAAGTGGTTAACCATAGCTAGGTATGTCAATGTTACTATGTGACATTGACAGTGGCATTATTTGATATTGCTGTCTTTGCTTTCAAAAGCTTAGGGAGTGGGGAGAAAAAATGAAAACTTTTATAAAACATTAATGAAAAAGTGAAAATGTCAATGTCCTAAGAGACTAGAGAGTGTTGTATACCAATTTCCAGAGCAATTGGAGAAACTATGGTTCAGGTAGAATAGATTTAGGTCCGAACTAAACTCTTTGGAAAATTCAGTGAACCTAAAACAAACTGGATCTGAAAGAGTTTGCTTATTTCTTATAAAAAAATATCACAACCAGAAAATCGGTACTTGGTGGAACAAAGGAGGATTTTTCTTGAAAAAGAGTTATATGAATATATATGGTCATATACAGCCAAACATAGCCTCCAAATATGATGTGAACAGAGCCTTAGTTTGTTAAAACGGTGTAGTGAAAACTAGCAACACATTCTGTAATATAAATTTTATACAATGAACGCATAGTGGTGTACTATATGAAACGAGGTCGCCGCTTCCATGGAACTTCATGGAAGTTAATTTTAATGGACTGCATCATCAGAAAATTACATATTTTTTAAATCAAGTTTTTATGTTAAACACATTTTAAACATTTGTTTGTGTGCATTTTTTCGAAATTATTATATTGTGAATGTTGCTTACCTGGGAATTTGTCCACAGATACAAGATCTGGCTGGGCAGCATGAATGACACCTTTTGTAGTATATTTCTGGAACTCAATAATGTCAGGAAATGAACTGGCTCCGGGAACCATAGTAACGACGGGAGATAACCTTTGTTCAAATGCAGTTGATGAAATTTGACTTGGAGGTGGTGGACTAGTTACTGGTAAATGTTTACCACTAGGCTTTTTTGGGATAGGAGGTGGGACCTTTACTTTCTTTTTATCCACAAATGTCAAGCACTGGAGGGTTATTCTTTCTTGAAATAGTTTTCCCTTGGTTAGTTCATCTTCTTCAGCACTGCTCTGTGAGAAACTTCTCCTTTCTGAAGTTGATGTTTGAAAGTAATTTTCTGAAGATAAGGATGGGTCTAAAGAAGGTGGGGTTTCCAGATGAGTTGTATTATCATAATTCTTTTTGAGATGCGTTGTTCCAATCACCATGTATGCATCTTGAAGAGATGTTTGATCTAGATATCTTTCAGGTGAAGAAGGCGACATCACAGGTGATTCTGGTGTCATTGCAGTAGATCTGTAAGACAGGCTGTTAGGTCTTCTTGACAGTGGAGGTTTTTCGGCAACTGGTGGCCTTGTTTTTTTTTCAGGTAAGGGAAAAGCCTCATCTGTAAAATCATTAATGTGATCTACAATCTCAGAATTGTCTTCTGTTTCTGATTTGCTGACAGATCTAAGCCGAATTGACCGAAGGTCTGACTGAGTTACCATTGGCATTACAGGCTGTACTGGACTGTTTTTTTGATTATGAGTTTTAGAGCCAAAAGTTGACTCAGAATTGTTTCTGCTAGCCTTAACCTTTTTCTTCAAAGACTGTCTGACCCCAGTCAGATCCAAATGTGTGGGTGGGGTTATTGGCAAATCAAATGACTGTTGAATATTAGGACTTCTGTCTATTGGAGAAACAGCAGGCAGGGATGATTTTCTTTCAGGGACCATGGGCCTTATCTTATTGGTCTGATAAGAACAGTGTCCTAAAATTAATGATGTTGGTACTGCAGTTGGAGTCTCTGACTGACTTGAGTAACCACTAGATGGGGACATCAAACCTGGAGGCTTCCCAGGTGATGCCATCTTGAAATCTGTTTCTGTGTAAACTTGTGAAGGAGTTGTGGCCCTTGAATTGAATAGAGATGTAAGTGACTCTGAACTCCCACCTACCCTTTTGCACTCTATTACTGTGGTACCTGTTGCTGTACTAGAGCCTGACAATGTCCTATTTAAGTCATTGGATCTGCAATCACTGATATTCCAATTCTGATTAAAATGCATGCTTCTTGATGTTGACATAGTAACATTACCTGATGGATTTGATGGAAGGAGATAACTTTCATATTGACTATCATATGCAATACAAAGGCTTTTAGGTCTTTGATCTTTTGACATCGTAAGTACTGACTGTAATTTTTGACCAGATGTGTCTTTTATCAAGGAAATACTACGTGCTGGAGGAGAAGGCTTTTTCTTTGGCTTTCTCAGCGAGATACTTCTGGATCTTCTACGCTCTGTTTTTTCTTGATCAGCTATTGTAGAAACATTTTCTGTGCTTGTGCTTTCCTCAGAGCTCCCACTGGGATAGTTCAGAGCATAGTCTCCACTTCCTCTCCTGTTTTCTGTGTAAGTTATATCTACTGAATACATGGAACCAGAGTCTGTGGGCATTGACAGTGACCTTTCTCTAAATGTGCACTCATTGGTAGATGTTGGTAAGGTTGAAGAGTTTGTTATGTTACTTGGGACTGAATGACTAGGATAGAAAACACATTTTGATTTCCCTGGCTTTGCTTGTTCAACAGTTGGCGAAGGGAGTATTGCACATGAACAAGAGCTTCCTGAATTTGTCCTTATGTTCTCTTTCATTATTTTAAAAGAGCCACTATTACAAACTCCAGTAGATGCCATGGTGTTGGTGGAATTTTTTGCTACTTCAGTGGTATGGGCCTGTTGACTTTTTACTGGGCTAGATGGTGTCATATAGTTGAATGAAGTTCCCTGATAGTGTGCATTGTCCTTGGATCCATTATATCTAGGGTTAGAATCTATCATACTTGTATCCATACTGTTTGGTGATTGCAATATATGACCAAGATCACTGAAAGTCTTTCTTAATGGCAGTTGCTGAGGATGAGGTGTTGCTGCCCTTCCTCCTGGATGTCTCCCATGAGATGACTCAGATTTTGCAGGTGGAGACTCAGGTGGAACAGGAGGCAGTTCACTGCATGTCAGTCCATTGACATTTCCTATAGAATAGAAAATAAAATTTTGATAAGCATTATGTTGAAATGCAGGCATGACATGCAATGACAATATGGAAAAGAGTTTACTGTTCACTGAGCAGACAATGTATGAGGGAGGGTGGTAGTATTGAGGATCAAGAAAGTGAGGTGGTAGCTGGATAACATTTAGAAAGCAGTTTAAAGGGAAGACTGCCAGGGAGGCTAGCCCTGATCTCATACAAATAAAAAGCTTGAAAAGTTGACAGATGAGGGGGGTGTCAGTTTAGGGATGGCACTTCTGCAGCAAGAAACTTCCTCTGCCAGTCAGGGAAATGTCAGCTCCAGTAAGCAGGAGACCAGGAGAGCAGGGCAGACCAGACAGGTGCTGCTAGTGGGAGACTCGATCATTAGGGTACAGATCCAACAATCTGTCACAAAGTCCAGGATCGTCAAACAATGTGTTGTCTTCCTGGTGCTTGAGTTCGACATATCACTGATCAGGTTAATAGATTACTGAGATGGGCTGGCAAAGACCCAGCGGACATGGTCCACATTGGAAACAATGACAACGATAGCAATGGTTGGTATTCTTGAGATCATGGCTTCTCTGTCGGCTACAGGTTATATTTTAGGAATGGGGTGCACTTCAATGGGGAAGTTGCAGCTGTTTTGAGGGAGAAGATGGCTAGAAGGTTGGAGGGTTGTTTAAAGTGATTAAAGAGGACCTGTCGCCCAAAAAATGCAATGCAATCTGATAGAGCAGGAGAAGTTTAGTGGATTCATATATTTGTGGGAAAAGATTCAGTAAAACGTATCATTTTTACATTTACATCTGCAGCCCTGTGAAGTATTATCAGTACAGGGAGGAGGTGTTATCAGTGACTGACAGCTATCTCTCTATGTGAATATATTTGAAAAGCACACCATATTATAGTGTGTTGCGACTGGAAAGGGTTCTTCAACCCACATTATAGTGTTTTGCGACTAGAAAGGATTCTTCAACCCAATTACAGTATTTTCAATTAAGTAAATTCAGTGCACACGCAAATGTGAATCAAAAATATATACATGGTCTGGGTATCACCCTGTGAGATGTCCTCCCCCAGTTCTTCGTCTGCCACATTCAGAGCGTCGTCCTTAAAGAGGACCTTTCACCAGGAAAAGGTATGTAAACTGACTATACCGACGTGTAGAGCGGTGCCCAGGGATCCCCCTGCACTTACTGTTATCCCCGGGCGCCGCTCCGTTCTCCGGTTATGGCCTCCGGTATGTTCCTACTTAGGCTCCACCCGGGGGAACTTAGGCTCCACCCAGGGGAACCTGCCGCGGTCTCTTTCTCCTATGCTGTAGCACTGGCCAATCGCAGTGCTCAGCTCATAGCCAGGCTTTTTTCTGAGCAGCGATTGTTTGAGTAGACCCAGCAGTGGAATGGTTACGCTGATAATAGCGTTATCGCCACTAACCATCTGTGTGGATTCATCAAAGTTTTTTAAAACCTTACACAGGTCTGACGTCAATGCCCACTCCTCGCTTCTTAAAGGGTTTCTACCACTTGCATATCACATATTTGGTGATCAGACACTAGCGATCCGCTAGTGTCTGATGTAGCTTACAAGCTAATTATTACCTTAATCCGTTCGGCCCATACCTCAAAAAAAGCACTTATATCTTTATGCAAATGAGCCTCTAGGTGCTATGCAGGCGTTTTTCCAGCACCTAGAGGCTCCGTCTACCTTGCAGTTTGCCGCCCATCGCCTCGCTCCAGCACGCCCATCTCTTACCGTATTCGATCCTCCCCCTGCTTCAGCCTTCAGAAATCCCGCGCCTGCGCCGTTCGTCGCGGCATTCGGAGGCATTCGGCGCAGGCGCAGTCAATGTCTGACCGCTCCGTGCTCAGACATTTCCACTGCGCCTGCGCCGATGTCATCGGCGCAGGCGCAGTGGAAATGTCTGAGCACGGAGCGGTCAGACATTGACTGCGCCTGCGCCGAATGCCGCGACGAACGGCACAGGCGCGAGATTTCGGAAGGCAGAAGCAGGGGGAGGATCGAATAGAGTTGAAGATGGGCGTGCTGGAGCGAGGCGATGGGCGGCAAACTGCAAGGTAGACGGAGCCTCTAGGTGCTGGAAAAACGCCTGCATAGCACCTAGAG